>NC_090926.1:1117403285-1117715976 GCF_040938575.1 Ambystoma mexicanum
AAATCACGAAATTAGCTCGGAGAGCAACTTAAGGACTCCCAAAATGAAGAGTGCGATAAAAATTTGAAGATGGCCACCAGGGGTGGAGCTTACGGGGAGGACCGTCATTGGATGGGGGCAGTATGACCCAGAGGAAATTAATTGGTTTAGAGGAGAAATACCGTTTTGAAGTGAAAACTAAACAGTTTTTTTGTTTTACTGAGGATTCCCAGCCTGAAGGGAAATATGCATGAGCATGTGAATCCATGCCAGCCCCCATGTTGGAGAATAGAAGATCCATGAAGAATGATCGGTGGTTGTCAGCCTACCACAATGAGACGAAGATGGGGCAAAGCATGATAAATACACTATGGAAAGAGAAAGGACTGTGAGCCTATGCTGGGGAGGGCCCAACACCACCTTATAAAAGCCATGGAAGGACCAATGGAAAGATCTCATCCCCAAAGTCTGGGAGATATGGATCTGAGTTGAGGAAGCAGTCTGCGAACGCAAGACTGCCTGTTGTTCAGCAGACAGCCAAAACCCAGGGAAGAGATAATCATTTGGGAAGCACTAGCCCGAGCTTGACATGCATTATAGGCCTGGAAGCGGTGGCATAACCCAGACAGGGTGGACCGAGCGGTTCGTCAACACCAAGACAATACCAGGAGCGACTCTGCAGAGACTCAGAAGTAAGAAGACGACGTCCACGCAGGTTATATCAGACAGGCAGACTGACCCCGCAAGAAGAACCTGTGACACCTATGCTGTAAGACAGAGGAAACTGGAACAGCGGGAAACCCGGGTGGGGGAAGTGGCACAAATTGAAGGTAGATTACCAAGGGACCAATATTACTTGACCCCGTATCAGTGACTGTTGGAAGAGAAACAGATTGTCGAGTAAAGATAGGGAACAAGTTACAAATCTGTAACTCCTGTTAAACAGCATGGGACTCCTCTGGTTTCACATGCCCATGAATATTCCTGTCAAGCTGGGAATCCCCTAATATTAAAGCAGTTTCGCTTTAAAGCCACGAACTGCTAGTCGCTTCTATAGCCCATTGCTGTCAAATTTCACAACATATCAAAAACAATACAATATAATTCATTAAAATTATTTTCCAGCTCAAGACTCAATACAAGCACATGGCAAGCAAGATACTGGTTCTGAAATAAAATAAGCACTTTAAATTAGTACTAATAAAACACTTCAAATTATAAAAAAGAAAAGTAAATGATGCTAGTCAAGAAAAATTGCATACAAAAACTGTACAATTGGCTATCTTAATTGATAGCGAAGAAGATGAAAAAAAATGCATTGCCACATTTCTTTTGAGTGTACACATTTTGTTCCTCAAAGAAATTTCTGAAACACTTCCTCCGAATGGTAGACAATTGTGGGCAATAAACTAAACAATGTTCCAATGTTTCTTTTTGAGCAGCATTATTACAAAACCGACATTGATTTTCAGCTTTTGTGATTTGCTTTCTTCGAGCCAGAACGTCTAAAGTCGGCCAAAGATTCAGGCGGAAGCGAAGAAGCTTCTGGCGAAGCTTTGGACAAGCAAATTTGACCAGATAATCAGCCATACCTCTAACGTTTATGACCAAATAAATTTCGATCAAAGTCCTTGTAGCTTAGGCATTTGTTTTGGGTTACACACCAATCATGTTGGTGGATTTTCATTTTGGCTCGAGCTTCGTTGGATAAGAGCAACTCTAATTTAACAGAAGCATCAGACAATGCATTCATGGTAAATTCACACCAGTTCAGAGAAAATGTCTGATTTTGCTTAAATGACTTGCCACCTTTCCGAAAATGTCTGAGCGCTCCAATGACAAGAGACATTTGCGAAAAAATGCACAGTATTTCCAGATGACATAAGAGAACATTGATAGAGAGCCCAGTTCAAAGCGAATCAAAGGTAAAGGTGTACACATTGGTAAGTATAAGACTTGCTTCCAAAAAGATGATTTTAATTTATCCCACCATACTGCAGTTTTAGGAATTAGTGCTTCAGACCCATAGGTTAAGATTGGGAGCACCTTCTGGAGATAGAATGTTAGCACGTGTTTGATTGTAAATTTACCAAATTTGCCCATAAGCACCCGTGCTTGGGCAACTAAGGACCACAATTTACCAATAATTTCTAAGTCGAACTCAAGGTTTGGTAAAGTGCCTGCAACTAGAGTTCCCAAGTATTTATAACTAGACATCCGTTCAAGCCTAACATTATGTAATCTCCACTTGAAAGGTTTAACTTTGCAACCTAAACGCCATTTACAGACCATTGTTTGTGTTTTGTTAGTATTTATTTTTAGATTATTTAAATCTACATAAGACTCTAGGCCATCCAAGAGCTTCTCTAGTACAGTATGTGTTTTAGAGATGAGAATTAAATCATCTGCATAAAAAAGGTATGGAATTCTGTGTATGCCCAAGCTGGGAAGATCACTCAAGATTTGTACTGAGATTGACTCCCAGATCGTATATATAAAAAGGTTGAAGATTGATGAAGCAAGAATAACCCTTGCTTCAACCCTCTATACGTGTGAAATTTCAAGGTCATGTCATCACCCAAATCGGGTCTAACCTGCATGGAGGTATTGGTATGTAATAGTACTATTAGAGTTATCAAGGAAGACTGACATTTGAGTTTGACAAATTTATGATCTAGAAGGGTTCTATCAATTGAGTCGAACGCAACCTTAAAATCAACAAAGGCCAGAAACAAAGTCTGTTTGCGAACAGCGTGATCCCAAAGAAGCATATGAAGCGTAATAATGTTAGGAATGGTGCCTAATTCTGCCACAAATCCTGACTGGAAAGGGTCATTAAGCTAGGCCTGCATAGTCCACTTGTGAAGATCTCTCAGAATTAAACGGGAGAAGATCTTTCCTGGTGCGTCTAATAACGCTATCGGCCTGTAACTGGACGGTTCTTTCCTGTCCCCCTTTTTGTAAATGGGGACAATAATGGAGTGAGTCCAGGTTGAAGGAAGTTTTTGAGACTTCATAATAAGACTAAAAATGTGGAACAAGATTCGCCCCCAAATTTCAGGATGGGCTTTTAACATGTTATTAGACAGACCATCCGGACCACAAGCACCAGACCGACTAGCCTTTTTGATAAAGAAAAGAATATCATCCAAGTCTCTTACCTTTCATGTGTGTGTGGGTCCCAGACTTGCAATAATGTCCCTTGATCGTTTGGACCATTTCTTTGCCAAATTATTGACCCACAAGCCTAACATTTACCAAATGTTCTTTGGAATGGGGCCTTCTGCTGACCTCCCTCTGGTTTATCACCAGAGGTTTCACTAGACTGACCCAGCTTCCCATGGCGTTTACCCCTTTTCTGTTTGTGGCCTTCTTTTGGGTGGTTGGAATTTGAATTTTGATCTCTATCTTTCTTGTGCTGCTTCCCCTCATCCATTTTGTGAGTGGCCCCAGAATCCTTGTGAGTGGCCCTATTGGAAACCCACAAGTCGGCAGCTCAAGAGAGCAGGCATCAAAAATATATTATAACAAAAACAGATCTCATTTCTTCAAAAGGTGTTCACTCTGTAACCCTTCACCCAACCATCTAAGTGTTTCAAACATTAACACACCCAGGTAGCCCAAGGGGTACCATAAGTCTTTTTGAGGGCCCTACACCTCTTATTGTACTGGGAAGACGTTTTCCCAAATCTGGCTAGCAAGGCCAGCTTCACATTCCTATACTCCTGTCTTTCAGGTTCCCCACCTAGATTACAGCCTCGGTTGCAACCTGGGGAAGCTTAGACAAAAGCCAAAGAATCAGCTGATCCCCTGTGAGACCCCGAATCCCATGAGTGTACTCAAAGGCACCCAACCAATCCAAAATATCAGGTTTCACATCATACATACTTACTGCTTCTTTAGGGAAACATTTTCAAGAGACAATATTTTCATTTCAGGAGCATGTTGCATTTCCAATTCCCTGAGCTTGATGTCCTGATGTTTGGCTTGAGCTTGCAGGCTTTTAAATTCCAATTCAAATCTCATTGTTTCAAGAGACATATTCTGGACTCAGTGTTGGACCTTGTGAGGTCCAAGTGGGCATGATTTGAGGTAAAAGAGCAGTCTGTGGCAAAGAGGGGCTCCTATCCTGGGACTCAACTGATTAAGACAGAGTTACACTCTGAACTATCATCCTCCTCAATTTCCACATTTCTTGGGTTAGTAGGTGTTGAAGGCCTACTACCCAAACTTTGGTGATTTAACAACTTTGTAATCAACAAATCCTTCTTTCCTTTTACAGTAAAATTTCTGACTTTACATATTTCTTTCAGTTGATCTACTTTTAAAATAAGGGCTTCCTGACTGAAGTTAACCATGTTTGGCATGTTTTAATTGCTGTTCTGATGGAGCTTAGCCTTGTGGGGGTTTAGTTGAACACAAGCAAAGCAAAATACTCAATGTAACTACTATATATATTTTTTTGATTTGTTTATGGTTTTAAAAAAACCTTTTCAAAACAGAGTACATACAAATCTTGTTTGCTAAACCATCATTCAATTCACTTAAAAACATCTTTAAAAAACAAAAAGCAGCACAACTCTTCGGCAAGGAATTTTCAAGTTGATATACTCAATAGTGCAATTTAAGTAGAAAAATATTGATAACAAAACCGTTGCTTAATGGAAATTGAATGGCTAGCCCATCATTAACAGTATATGTGCAAAATATGTGATGTACAATACTTCATAATAATCTAGAAACCCTGATTCTTGGTCTGAACATCAAATATCTAGATAAAACAGCGCATCGTACGTCTCACTGTATTAGACCATTTTTAAAGGTATTGGAAAACAATCTGTTACATTGGTCACATTTGTTTTTAGTAGCACTATGTACAAACACCTTCTTTGTCCAAGAAAATTCAATGTGCAAGTTATTAAAAGTTAAGAGTTGCGCAAATTGTAGATCAAAATCGTTAAGATTCATAAACATTGTTTCGCTAAAAAACGATCACTGTGCAAAATATATAATATGCAAATTATTGTAGAATCAAAATTGTGCACATTTTGCAAATAAAATCATTGACTGGTTTCAGGAAAGTTCCATTGAGTAGGGCAAACATGCGATACAGTTTCTGCTCTTATTAAGGACCATACCTCATGTTAAATTACAAAAATTTAGTTCCAGTTCAATAATGCGAAGAAAATGAAACTGGGCAAAAATCATTGGTTTGTGTGCACACATCATTCTGGCCCACAAACTATCAGATGCATCACCACATGTAAGTTTAACAAACAATCAGGTGAATAGTTCTGAGCACTTTAAAGTGTGGGCATTCTAGCATCAAATGTTTTACCGATTCCTCAGGCTCCTTACAATGTGGGAATCTGCATTAAAGAATCGGAACACCACCGCTTTCAACAGTCCAATTCGAAGCCCTTTAATGGGTATACAGTTGATTTAGTTTAAAACGTAAATATAATGCCCGTGAGGCATAACAAGGAAAAGAAATTATATACGGGCTGCACAGAACCCTCTTCCTCGGATACTTGGCATATGTTTTGAACGTTTTGTATTTGCTCAGGGACTATCGTGACTAATCCTTCTCATACCGTTTTATTTTTTTTTACATATCCCGGTTGAATGCATAAATCCAACTGCGAAACTACTAACTCCACTAATAATAGGTTCATTCTGTTAACATAATTAATGTGTGATTTCAAGCCCTGGTTCAAGAACGTTTTATGCAAGTCGAGGTACAGTGAATTACTTGGATGTTCAAGAAATTTTGCATAATTACATGAAGCCCTCCATTCGAAACGGATTGCTAGTGATATCAGGCCGAACTTGTGGCGGATCACAGCGTTAGGGATAGACAAAGCTAGACGTAGAGCAGATTTCACGAGACGACCTTGCAAAGTATTTAGGAATTCGTGAATATTACACAAACACATATCCGTACAATATAAAATCACAGCTTCAACTTTCTTTGTTAAAAATTGGATCAAATTTAGAAGTGAGAATTTACAAAATTTTGGAAAAATGACTCATTTGTAACATGGGGTATATTTCTCATTTAAGATGTCCAACCAATGCTTAAGTGAGGAATAATTACTCAATGTATATCCAAGATCGGTTATTTTGACACACTGCTCAATAGAAACCTGGTCGATCACCCAGCTGAATTGCCCGATTTTTTTTCTTCCCCTTGCGTGAATATCATCATCTTAGTTTTATCAGCATTTGGCCTTAAATTATGAGCGCTAGCAAACTTTTCAAATGTGTTCAGTGTATTTTGGAGGGCGTAGGGTCCAGCAAAATGTCATCTGCGAACGCGATCCAATGAAGACGGACGTTCCCCAGTTCGACAGGCTACATATCCATAGCCATCCATTGCGCATCTAGATCACTCAGATAAAGGTTAAAAAGTTAGGCTGCCAAATTGCACCTCTGCTTTAATCCTACATACGTAGGAATCAAAGCTGTAGTTGCACCTTCTTACGAGATTCTAACTTTATAAGAGGTACCCGTACGGAGCTTTGAAATCCACGAAATTAACTCTTTGGGTATGCCACAAACATCAATTTTCCGCCACAAAAAATTTCTTATTACAGTGTCGAATGCTGCAGACATATCAATAAAAGCCATATAGAACGGGAATGCATCTCTGATTTTGGGCTGGGCCAATAGATGTGAAATAACTGTGGCATTAAGGACAGTGCTCATCCCCTTACGGAAACCGGTTTGATACTTCGAGAGGATGTTAGGAGCAACAATATGTTTTTCTAGCAAGTATAGTAGAAATATAGAGAAAACTTTGGCAGCAGCATCTGTAAGCGCAATTGGACGATAGTTCTTAGGTCGGGTGGGATCACCTTTCTAGTCTATCAGCACAATAATTGAATTTACCCTTGTCCAGGGCAAAGATGATGTTGCTATAATAAGGTCAAACTTAGTTTTCAAAATAACAGCCCATAGGGCAGGATCAGCTTTATAGACACATGGTGGCACCCCGTCTGGCCAAGCTGCTCTGGACGGGTTCAGTTGACCTAATGCCCATTCAATGACCTGGAGACCTATCTTACTGGATGGAATCCAATCCTCGACAGCTGTGCAATAGCATAGATCTTTCAACGTAGATGGTAAACAAAATTTGCTTTTAATATGGTCCTCCCAGACATCTGCAGAGATGTGGGAGCTACAAACCGTCCTGTGCGAATCGGATTGTTTTATTAATTTCCATATATCCTTGGAGTTTTCTAAGCAAAAAAAGTAGAAGTGTAGTGATGAAAAATGGCACGGTCAAAGGTATTCATTTGTTGGGATACCAATGAGGAGATTTCACACCAGAGACTATGATTCCATCGCAGAGATAGCTCAGATCTATTCATCTCCAAAAATTCCAATTGTGCATTAAAAGCCAGCAGTGGAATCGGATAAGCAATCGTTAAATGAATCATGGCATGATTGCTGCAATCCATGTGTTGTACAACTACATCATCAGCAAGATGTCCAATACAATGTGACACACAAAAGAAATCTATCATGGATCAAGCTTTTCCCCTTTCCATGTGTAAATAGGGTCATCAATGGTCGATGTTATAAAGTCAAATGTCCCAGTCAGATAAGTAAGATGCCCATTTTTTCCCTCTATTTCGTGATACAGATTTCCCAATGTTACCTTTCTCCTCTCTAAAAAGGTTTTTATTTATGGAACAGTTCGAATAGAAATCGCCTCCTATAATGATATCAATTATAGGGTCTTTTAAGGTAGCATTTTCCAAAATCAAATCTAATTCTTCAAACAAGTAATCTTGGGAGATCTTAGACGGGTTCCAATACAGATTCATTAGTACAATTGCCCAAGGTGTGTTGCCTTGGAACTTCATCTGTATCACCAACAGATGTTCAGAGGAAGAGATCAAGTTACAAGTACATAGCATTGAGATACTCACTCCTATTAGCTAAACCGCCAGAAGGGCGACCCAACAAAGCTCCAGCAGCGTTTACACAGAACATTTTATATCCTTGTAAAGTAAAATAGGTTTGTTTCATAGTCTCTTGCAAAAAGATCAAATTTGGATGACCATGGGATGGAAGAGAGCCAAAACAACTAACAAGATTCCTGTAACCACAAGAATTCCAGGAAGAGAGTAAATTTGCAACAAGAATTGGGCTATGTCGCCTTAATTTCCGGTTTTAAGTATAGTATGGATTTCATGAGGGGCTCCACACCCATGACCAATCCTTTATTGTTCCTGCCATAGTCACAAATTGTATAATACTTGTTTTTTCATCTACTTTACCACCAGGCCTTAGGTTAATTTGGCTTTCTTCCCTATCCATATTTGGGTCGCAAAAATTAAGGAATTCCTGAGCCGCCTCTTCAGTTCCAAAGGAAATAATTCAAAACCCAACTCCTTTAAATCAGACCTATGAAGCCATAGAAGTTTTTTTAAAATAATTGTGGATGATAGATAACTAAGCATTCTATAGTTGTGAGCTTGAGGCAGGGAACCCCTGTCAAAGTCTCTCGATAGGAGATTACTTAGCGCTGGAATTCGATTGATTACCTCTAGAATAACAGGGCGATACATGCAGGTATTTCCCAGGATAGTCTTATCCCCTACCCAGCCAATTATATTTACGGGGGTTATGGCATTTTCAGAAAGGAATAAATCTTCCTGTTCACCATTTTGGGAGGTAATGCTGCATGGAGAGAGGTTTGTTAGGCAAAGTTTGCATGCAGTACCGTCTGGGAACACTACAAACAACTCTGACTAAAGGTATAGGAAACCCAACCTTTGGGATAACCTTGTACTACACGGTTTTGGTAACGTGTGGCTTATCTCAAGAGGGGTCAATGTGAGCTGTAGTGGCGTTACACAGATTTACAGTTCAAGTATTCAAATAAACTCTTAGAGTCAAGGTTTCTTGAATAAACACATTAATTTATTCATCAGTCAGTTAGATTAAGCCTTCTTAAGAAGGGAGCATTATGATAGTAACACTCAAATACACTTCATGAAATACACACTCTTAATATCTCTAAATCCGTAGATACCCTTTTGGGATGGCCCACAGACACTACCTACTCCCTCAAGTGACTTCAAATGCTAGGGTGCTGGGGACATTAATATATCGCAGTTACATTTAGCTCTTCTGGTAGGTTAATGAAAAAGTCTTTGCAAAATGTCTTAGAAGTATTTGAAGGAAAGAAGAATCAAATGTATGGTCACAAGCTGATTAGACTTGCGAGTAGTAAAAGATGCAAGCAACTCTACAGCAAGAGGTAGGTTCTCTTAGACTTTGTACAGTACCTTTAAAAATGAAGAAAAGATGCAGCAGATGACTTGTTCCTGTGCAGCTCTGCAGATGGTATCCGGTCATTATGTCGCAAACATTTTTTCGACATACAAAAATGTCGAATCAAAAGTGACAAATTCTTTTTTCTTCAAATTTCTTGTTTTTTTATTTTGAAGGGTTTAGTTTTGTTTAGTTGCCCAAAAAAAACAGGGGTTTAGGGGACCCCCCCACCCCCAACATTTTGTTTTTTAAAAAGGTATTTGAAAGAAAAAAGTCAGCAATTTCGATTCAACATATTTCTATTTCGAAATAGTGACTGTCGAAAAAGTCACTATAAAACATGCAGATCTCACTGTTCCTGGGCCTCAGTCGTGGGGACAAGCCTGAGGACGTCGGGGGACTCCTGCACTGCACTGGGACAGTCAAAAGTCAGAACCGCCAAAATTCACTGTCAGTGGCATTTCAGCTCCTTGCGCCGACCGCAAATAACACCCCTGCAGTTCCTGGCTGTCGAGATGGACTAGCCTTGCTTCTGGGGTCCCGCACTCTGTTGAGGGGGCTCAGGCTCGGTCAGTCTTGCTTCCTGGGAGTCCCGAGGATCTTCCTGGAGCTCTAGATCAGCTTAAAAGCAACGCACACAATCTGGTGTTCCTCTCCCTGGCTATACGGTTTCCAGCAGCAACTCTGTAGAAATTCAACTAGCTCCGAGATGGATGTCCAGGTGGCTTACTTTGGAGTTGATTGGTCCCACCAACTCAAGGGGAGAAGTCGTCCTTGCAGGGGTTTCTCTGTCGATGCGAACTTGGTGTTTCAGAACTTCAGCACGGCTTCACCGGGCAAACCAACGGTCCAGGAGTTGCAGCTAGCGTCCTGTTCAAGCTCTTCTTCGGTTCCTTCGTCCAGTGGTCGACTCTGCCTTCCAAGCCAAAAGCCTCGCCTTTTATTCAGTTCTCTCCCATTCATTCCAGCCTAGCGGTCGGTCACCCAGGGTGGTTGTCCTTGCCGGACAGTCAGCCGGCCAATCAACACAGAGTGCATTTGGGTCTCCTAGGAGACTAAGCACAGGGAGTTTCGGGCACCACTCTCACTTCCTGCCTACCCCAGAGCCAGGAGACAGGCTTCACTCGTGAATCTCGCTAAAGGCAAAGTGAACAATGGGACCAAACCTGGTTTGGCACGCTGAGTAAATCTCAAGAAGGACCTTTCAACAAAGAAATGGTGAAAAAAGAAGACCAGGGACATTTTGGCGAAAATGGCACCATTGGGTGCTTTACTGCAGCTGTAAACGCAGCCTACAGTAAATGCGCACCACGGTAGTTAAAGCGAAACCACTGCCAACAGCCATTCAGTGAGGAAAGAGTAACGTAAAAAATGTTACATGAGAAGCAAGACGAAGGGGATACTAGGTAACCCTTCAGCACCCTATTGTAAGATAGTGTGTGCTGGGTCTGAAAAGCTACAAACTTAAGTCAATTTCACTTTACTGCTCTGGGAAACAGTAGTTTATCCCAGAGAAGGTATTCACAATCTGAAAGACTTTCCTGTGTTACTGCACTGATGGTGCTGTGTGACACAATGTAAAAGATTATGCCTATGAAGTTTGTCAGACTCCATAACCAAAAGAAACAGTGTTCAAGAATCACTTAAAAATACATGACAGTGGGGAAAAAAGGGTCTCACTCTCTCCAGGTTAAACCAAATCAAGGCCTGAAAATCCAACAAAGTTGCTGGGGCTATCCAAGGTGGAAGGAATTGGCACATTTCTGAGAATTCTCCCCAACAATCTTTTCCACAAAACGGTTCCCTGGGATGTTCACATGTGGTACAGAGTTGACATTAGTATCTCCAGCAGCATAGCCCACGATTATAGAATTTAAAGTCTGAGCTGTAATGGAACCATCATAAAGAGCTTGTCTCAATTACCTTAATAGAGGAAATTAGGGTTCAGTTTCTGCCGAACAGTCTGAAATATTACTGCTAGTGTCACCCGAGGGAGGGATAGAAGACAATCCCTTGGTTGCCTCTACCCCTACTTTGTCTTCTGGCATACTATGTGCGGAATTCGAACCTACAAGGGGTCGCTGCATTGAGATTCAATTTCCATATGCCACAGGTCTCAGCATAGGACGTTTCGTTCGACTTCAAATTTGGAGAAGCTCGAAAGGGTAAACTAATAGCATCCTGATTATAAATGGGCAGACAAAGAAGAGATTTAGTGACCGCATGCTAGCAGTCTTCAATCGCAGAGAATTTAGATAATAATGGATGTGACGCTTCAGATTTGGGTAATGACTTAGAAGAAGAATTACCGTCAATAGAGTAAACTGGAACAGAAAGGACATCCATCATTTTGCACCCCTTTATTTTTTTTTTTATTGATTCACCATCTTTAGTTTTTATAATTGGACCCATCGTTGTTTGGTCCAAGACTTTAGTATGGGAATTTTGTTCTTTTAGCTAAAGATGTGAGCGACTTTCCTCACTTAATTGGGTTAGGTCAATTATTTCTTCCTCACTACCGATGGCAGAGATGTTTTAGTGTTGGCAATAGGAGTTCTGTTAGCAGAAGGCGACATTTAAAAAAAAAAAAAAAACAATTCTCGGTCCGTAATTCCAGGGACTTTTTCCTATTCATCCTTGGCTTCTCTGCTCTCCTCTTTAGTCGTTTATTGCGGCGTGACAAAGTTGAAGCTACACTACGTGACTTCTGTTCTTCTAATTCAGCCATCTCAATGATGTCCGTTAGAGCAGAGGGACTATTTAGTAAGCCTGCGTCTTCATGAGCTGTAGGACTTTTACCATCTTTCTGACCGTGGTTCTTTAGTTCATCCCTGGACCTGCCATCTATTAAATCGAGCACACATTTGCGCTTGAATATACTTCAGGTCCTGTATCGTGGCTTTCATTTCCTGAGAAAGACAAGCAACAGAAGCCAAAAAGGGTTCAAACAATTACTTGTTTCGCTATTTTAGCTGCAATGGCCTCTTATTTTAGATAAAATATTGGCAATAGAAATCATCACTTATTTCCAAATTAGTTACCTCATGACCCTTATCAAGGAGGTCAAGTATTCTAATGATAACTGGGAATGAGTACCGCTCATTAGGGTCCTGAGAAGAGATTTGACCAGGCATCAGAGGAGAATTAGGTTGATTAGCATTGTTCGATAAAGAGTGATGCACAGAATCCTTATTCACCACTGGTGAAGTACTGGCCAAATTTGAAGAAGGTGAAGGATTGAGTGGAGCTAGTTTCCTACAAAACTATTATAATTATTAATTGGGGACAGCTTATTTGAGGAATGCTGGGGCAGAGGAGTAAGAGGTAGCAACAGCCCCTGGCGGTTATGGCCCAGAATCACTGCAGCAGAAGTGATTCTAGGTGTTTTTACAGTCAGATTGTAACTTGAGTAAAGACAGACGTCCTCCACCCCCTTTACAAAAATCCCATGTGAAGTGGTAGTGCCAAGTGACAGCCTGACTAGTTTATCCTATTCCTCGACTACCGCTAGGCCCAGCATTGACAAATAATTTATGGCATTGAAATTAGCATCCAGGGAATTGAAGGATCGAGAATTACAATCTTGTAGAGGGTCATTTACAGCCTTGATACCCAACAGTTTTTTCTTGAAAATTAATTTCCTTCAGGGAATACAGAAAGTCCTGAGGAAAGGGCGGTCCTTCAAGTGGAGACTGGACTTGAGCTACAACACTGTGAAGGTTAGATAGTCCCTGCAAGGGCTCCATCTCACTGCCCGGCAAACCTTCAGCTAAAGGAAGTTTCTCACAAGGTGTGTTATCTGATAAACCACTTCGAGCGCGAAAAGCCTGCTCATGCTTGTCATTTAAGTGTTTCATCACAACAGCAGTTGAGGTAGTCTCTTGGGGAGCAACTGCATTGTTTGGCAAACTATTCACTATTGAGGGTTCAATACATCTGCCGCTACATAACAGCACCACCCAACCATGATATCTGGAAATAAAGGGAGTGAATGAGTAGTAAGGGATAGTGAAAAAAACAAAAAGGTAATGTCATATTGTGGTACGATGAGTTAAGGCAAACCATCAGTAGAGTACTGCTCAATGGGATTGCAATGATGTTCCCGTTTGATCAACATGTATTATTAAAGTAATAATATGACTGCACTCATGCCGCCAGCCACCCAGCACAACAGCATATACACTTCTCAGAGCGTGTGAATGTGCGTGCACCGTTATTTTGAGAAGTCGCTGGCAGGTAGAGGGGGCGGGGCTATGGCACATTCAGGAAAGACTATGAAGCAAGCGCAGAACAAATAACATAAGTGGCATGATCAGGGGGCGGGCGCTCACAACGTTATTCAGTAGAAACAGAAACTAAGGACAAGACATTGCACAGGTCCTAAGGAGTCCCAAAAGTATAATTAGTGGTAGTTTAAGTTCTAGTAGGCGTTCCTTGTGGCGTTTTGCTGCAAACTGAAAGAAGACTTCTTCCGCTTTGGCATACAGTAGTCAACGTGTCATGTAGAAGCTGCAGATGAAACAAGGGACGAGCAGCGTTCCTGGCCGCACAGCACAACAGCAGATACACTTCTCAGCACTTCCAGATGCGCATGTGGATGAGCGTGCACCGTGCTTTTGAGAAGTTGCAGGCGAGGGAGCGAGGGGTGGAGGGGGGTGGGTTGGGGCTATGGCACGTTCAGGAAAGAGGGTACTTGAAGTTCCAGTAAGCGATCCTTGCAGCGTTTCGGCGAAAAATGAAAGAAGACTGCTTTCGCTTGGCCATACAGTAGTCAACGTGTCATGTCGAAGCTGCAGATGAAAGGGACGAGCAGCGTGTTCCTGGCCGTACAGGAACACGCTGTTCGTCCCTTTCATCTGCAGCTTCGACATGACACGTTGACTACTGTATGGCCAAGCGAAAGCAGTCTTCTTTCATTTTTTGCCGAAACGCTGCAAGGCCGTACAGCACAACAGCAGATACACTTCTCAGCACTTCCGGACAACTCTACAATAGATCCTCACCGCCTGCCACCAGTGTTAGGCAAGATTGTATGTAGTGACCCTCAGGGATGTCATTTCACCAAAATTCCAGGGGTAGCTGAAGTGACATCACATGACCGTTGACCTCTGATGACATCACAGTAAGTGATGTAATTTGACCCCACCCTGAAGTAACATCACCGGAAGCGAAGGATCCCGACCGTTTACCCCTTGACAAAAAAATCACATAGAATTATAAGTACACTATGAAAAATATGGTTGCACTGTAACGTGATATAAATTTCATATAAGAATGGATCAACATATGTATCAGAAAAAAAAAACATGCTATAACTGCAACTTTCGAAAAGCAAAATACATAGTCCGAAATGGATGCTTATTCTACTCTACGTGCCTTTTGGTGGATTTTGTCTGTGAATTTGAGGCGTTTAAGAACAGAATAAATCAGGGACTCACCCCTGAAGTGTGCCTGAAATAAACCTTTAATGAGTCTAGCAATTATTGTTTAGAATTCCAGAAAGACATTATTTGTTATTCCTATTCTTTCTTATTAGGGTCACTACTCAAGTGTTACACTTGTGGAACCCCCAGCTTTTTAAAGAAGCCTCACTAAGAAAACTAGCCACTCTAGAAACAACGAGGCACATGGCATTGGCCACAGCCCAGGAGCTTCAATTTGTAAAGGAAGGGTGTGTGTGTTTTTTTTAGTTTTTTTTTAGGGGTAGCAAGGGAGAACACAGGGGTAGTAAGGGAGACCTCAGGGGCCGCAAGTGCAACTCAAATGACGTCCCCGTTAACTCTATGGGAGACTACACCATCCTTGTCCTCTTGGCAATAGGGAACCCAATCTTTGGTATAGGTCTGTAATACACAAGTTGGTAGAGTGAATGAGCAGCCAGGCTCATCTCAAGAAGAGTCAATGTCAGATGTAGAGATGCAAAATAGAGATTCACAGTGACAAGTATTCAAATACCACTTATACTCAAGGTTTCTTATTAAAATATTTGTTAATTTAGCAGTCAGTTTTAAAAGAAGCTCCATCTTAGGTCTGAAGAGAAAGGGTCCAGCTGACATCTGTTCCTGTTGCAGTCCTGCAGATCCGGTGTTCCTGGGCCTCAGTCGTGGGGACAAGAAGGACTTCTTCTGGGGACTCCTGCACTGCGGTTTGAAGGTTGCCTGCAGCAATGGGCTTCCTCCAGATCAGCAGAACTTTGCAGTGTCAGCTATCGGTAAATAGCACCACCGCGGTTCTTGGACACCTTTTGCGCTCCCCTTGCTTCTGGGGTCAAGCACTCTGTTAAGGTGGCTTAGGTCACCCTGCTTCGGGAGGGTTCTCGGGATCTTCCTGGAGCTCGGGTCCAGCTTAAAGACGATGCACTAATTTCTGGTGTTCCTGTCCCCTGGCACTCAGTTCCAGCATCAGCAAAGAAGTACAGCTAGCAGGGAGAGGGGTGCCAGTCAAGTTAGTCTTCGTGTCAGTTAGTCCCACCAAGCAAAGAGAAGAAGTCGTACGTTCCAGGCTTCTCTAGTCGATACGAAAATTGAGGCTACAGCACAGCAGCAGGGCTTCACCGAGGGTGCAGCAAGCTTCTCTTCCAGTTTCTTCTTCGGTTCCTTCGTCCCGTGGTCGACTCTGCCTTCCTTTCAAAAGACCTTGCCTTTTATGCAGGTTTCTCCCATTTATTCGCAGGCTAGCTGTCACTCTCACAGCAGGGTGGCAGTCCCCCAAAAGACAGCCAGCAAATCACCTTTGGCTGTATTTCTGTAACCAAGGAGACTAAGCACAGGGAGTTTCGGGAACCTCCCTCGCTTCCTGCCAGACACGCTGGAGCCAGAGGCAGGCTTCACCAGTGAATCCCGCCAAAGACAACTAACAAAAGGACCAAACCTGGTTTGGCGCGCAGAGTAAAACCCAAGAAAGATCTCACAAGAAATAAATGGAAGGAAGACCGGGGCCATTTTGACAAAATGGGCACCCATGGGTGCAATACTGCAGCTGAGGATTCAGCCTGCAGTAAAAACGCGCAATGGTAGGAAAATTAAGCCACTGCCGCCAGCCATGGGAATAGATCACTGCACAAGGAAAGAAGTGGTCAAAATTGAAAGGTCCCCGGGGAGGACGAAGAGGGGAAGGCAAAGGAGATCGAGCTAATACATGATACCTCAACATGACGGGCAAGGCAGGAGAAATGGAGACAATATAGTTGGGGTGCCGGGCTATGAAGAGGGGGTGTACAGACATTACAAACTTTCGCGGGCCTGGGCGGGGAAGGAGTGAAGCGCCGCTTGGATTAACCCAATGGTCGATGTAATTAGTAAAGTCCGGGTGAAAATGTGGGCTGGCCCCCACCTGTCAGGGTGGCGTTCTTGGATACCGAGCCCAAACCGGATAGGGTGGAGAGGGGTGGGGGGAGCGCAGGAGCAGGTGAGCAGCAGAAGCAGAGTTAGGTTCTACTAGAGGGAAAAGATTGATAAAGGGCTTAAGGGGTAGGAGGAGAAACCATACTAATGAAACCTCTTAATCTTATATAACGTTAGGGGCCTGAACACCCCAATAAAGAGGAGAAAGGTGACAACAAATAAAGGAGGGGTGGAGCGGACATGACGTTACAGGAAACACATTAAGAAAGGGGATGGCCATACACATACACCATTTCCCCCAGCTCTACCAGGCGAACGCAAGGAGCTGAAAACAGCAGCGGACCCGAATGGCAGATTTATATTCCTGCACGTCCTGATCGAGAAGACAGTGCATGCGTTAGGCATCATGTACGCCCCTAACTCGGGTCAAGACGGATTCTTACTCCATGCCCTAGGGAAACTAGAAAGATTTGCGGAAGACGAGGTTATACTTACAGAGGATTTCAACATAGCATGGGAGCCAGAAGGAGATAGAAGCGGACTGGGCACAAATAAAGGGCAACACCCAACTAAAGCTGTAAGAGACAGTTTGGCAGGTATGGCACTGAGAGACCTTTGGCGAGAGACAAAGGGACGGGAATCGGAGTACACTTGTTACTCCCATGTACAACGAACATTCTCTAGAATCGACATATACATGGGGCTTCCCATGGAATCCTAGGCGCTCTGGTTGATATTAGAGTTGACCCGATTTCCCTATCCGATCACGGACCCATGTGGATCTATCCAAGGGGATTCATACCAAATAGCCCACGATAGTCCTGGAGATATCCAAGCGAAATGCTCAGAGATTGGGTCCTACAGGAAGCGGTGAAGGACAAAATTATAGACTATTTTATTCTAAATGACGGGCAGGGGTACTCCCTGGGCACAGAGTGGGATGCCTTTAAGGCTGTACTGAGGGGGGAGCTAATGTCCCTTGGAGCGGCTGTTAGGGACATCAGGGGGTATAGAGGGTGGGCTAGACAGCGTAGAGTTTGTGGGGCATACAAGTCTGAGTCTTGTGCGTTATGTCAAAAAGATGTCCGTTTCCCTTAATGAGTACTCTAAGAGATCTACTGAGTTGAGCCAGCAAGATGGAGGTCTGGGTTCTAGCCCAGGCCAAGGTGGTGACCTCTCTCAGCAGTAATGCAATTTGGAATGTTGAAGGCAATTTGTTACAGGCTTACCGTTCTAAACTGCCTTTCATCAAAACCTCTGGTTAAGTCAGTCATGTTTCTAGTTAGTTCCCCTTAGGCCCATTTGTTTTGGACATTTTGAATTTGGACACTGGAGTGAGTTCAAGAGAAACAACAGACTACAGTTTACTGGTGGGAGCGCAGCTTTTAGTGAGCAGTTGTATATGCATTTAATTCTGCTCAAGTAGCGTAGCGAACAGAAAGCGTGTGCTGCATTAGAAATTTGATTGGAGTCAGCTGAATCGTTTTTGGGAACAGTTCTTTTAGGGAAAATAGACTGTAGAGCTTGTGGCATGTGTGGCTCCAGTTCGGAGGCAACACTTCGATTTCTGGGACATAATGAGATACAGAGTAGAAAATATCAAACCCAAAATTCAGTTTAGAAGAGCAGTGTGAGCAAAGTACATTCATCGAGTCTGTCTGCCTTCAGAGTACAACAACAAGTGCTCTCCGTCTACGAACAATAGAGGTCAGTGCGCCGCGTATCAGCTCACAGCAACTTCCACAGCGTGCGTGAGCAGAGAGGCCATCGATGAGTCGTCCGCCGGTGACCATCAGGGTGTTCATCGCAGCATTCTTTGGGAACAGACCGTAGAAAATTGGTAGCGTTTAAAAAAGACACAGCAGCTGATTAGGGACTGGTGCGACGGCCTGAGGCTCCGTGAAGATGCTCAAGCTGTGAATCGTGTGTGGGAAGTCACGCACTGTGCCTCGGGTGGCCTCCATATCAGAGCCTGCTGGGAAACTGTTTAGGGTGCACACTCAACAAGGCACCGGGGCCGACGGCTACTCTGGGAATTTTTATAAAACCTACTGTAGTGAGTTAAGTTAAACAACTTCCACACCAGGCTTTACAACTCATTCCGGAAGGGAGAGGAGGCGACCCACTCGATGACCGAAGCAAACGTAGTGCTGTTCGAAAAACTGAACCAGGATCCCACTAACTGTGGATCTTACAGGCCCATAGCGTTCCTAAACCGTGATGTGAAAATCTACACAGGGATTTAAGCAGAAAGAGTTGAAGGAGTACTGACAGGAGTCGTAGGGCTAGATCAATCAGGCTTTATCCGGGAGAGACAAATGTGGGACAATACAAGAAGGGTGAGCCACCTCTTAGAGAAGCTAGAAGGGAACCGACACCCAACCCCCCTGATCTATCTATACGCCGAAAAAGCATTTGATAGGGTAGAGTGGCCCTATCTTTTCCAAGTGATGGAGCAGATGGGATTCGGTCCGGAATATATACGAATGGTAGAAGCAAAATATTGGAGCCCCTGGTTCAGGCTGGCAATGAACGCACGGAAGTCCGATACTAGAGTAGAGCAAGGAACTAGACAGGGATGCCCCGCTCTCCCCTTATTTATACACCATCTACCTTGAACCCCTGCTGGCCGCAATCAGACAAGCCCAAGAAATTAAAGGGATCCCAGTTGGAGGGGAGATGCATAAAACGGCCGCCCATGCGGACGACATGCTCATGACGCTGACAGAACCGATATCTTCCATTCCAATCCTAGTCAAGATGCTGAGGGAGCAAGAAGAGATATTCGGGTTGAAAATAAACATGAGCAAATCTCAACAACTAGAGATAGGCCTCCACCCTACATAGGTGGTCACCTTTCGCCTGCAGAGGGTACTATAACTTACCTAGGGATCAAACTAACTAGTAGATATGCAGAGCTGTACAAGGCAAATTTCCCGGAACTAATTCAAAAGACGAGAGCTGACCTGGCCTAGCGGTTTCCTCTGCGATTATCATGGTTGGGACGCATAAACACGATAAAGATGGTGACCCTCACTAGGCTTTTTATTTAAGTTCCAATCCCTCCACATTACGGCCCAGTTAAGAGTAATATGGGAATGGTTCCTGGGTAACAGATCGAATTTGGGCCTCCATGGACAGAGCGGTAGCAGGATGCCCTATGGATGGATAATTGTGGCTGCAGGGGAAAGACGCCCCCTCCACCCCCAGTGCAAGGCAGAGCAGGGTACTTCAGGCTACGTACAACGTCTGGACAGATGGCTTAGACGAGGACACCTGGCCACCATCACCTCCCCTATTTACCCCCAAGGAGGGGTAAGGGGGGGGAGAGAAATCACCTGATCCACTATACACTATACTGTTAAGTGTGCAGATAAAAAGAAATGGTCCCATCAGCTAGCTCAGGAAGCATGGTACAAAATGATGCTTCAATGGCATTATATCCCGATCAAACTTTAAAAGAGAATTCAAATCGACCTCAAGGGATTGCTGAAGAGGCTGTGGGGGAGTTGGGGACTGGTAGCATATCTGGTGGGGATGCCCCAAGATTAAGGAATTCTGGAAAAGTTACTGGGTCCTTGCAAGAGTTAGCCCCAGGAATCTGCCCCCTTACGTTAGGGGAGAAACTGTGTGGCATGGTTGGGCTGGAGCAACAAGACATCCCAAAATCGCAGATGGGAGCCCTGGTGACACTGCTTCTAGCGGCCTGGCAGGTCATTGCAAAACAGTGGAAGCAAAAGGACCCACCATCACAAATCATTTGGCTCTGGAAAGTTTGGGACATTTTGGCTTTAGCGTGGATCCCACGTAGGATCCAAAGGGGACTCTGCAAAATGTTATAAAGACTGGGGAGAAGTGTTCTCCTTTTTGAAAAACGACTATGTGGAACAGTGGTGGCCATTAAACCTATGGGTTTTGGACATAAATTGATGGGGTTAAGGCGCCTGGACCTACCCATCGCTGTTAGCGGCATGGATGAACTCTAATACAGCTATCACTGCACTCCTTGGGGAAGGGGAGAAGGGATGGGGGGGTTTGTTGGCACTGTTGAAAATGTTTTTTTTCTTTGAAAGTGCCAATAAAGATACTTTAGGATTCTTTTTTTTTTAAAGTCCAGCAAAAGAGCTGGGGATCTCTAAGGAAGAAGAGAATTAGCACAGAAAGGAGAATTCAGGAGTCTTCTTCGGATCTTCAGTCGGTTGTTTATCTACAAGGGATTCCTGTCTCGATGATCTGAAGAAATGGCTGCAGGAGGCCTCTTATACAAAAGACAGCCAGGAAGCAAGTCCAAGCCCACTGTAGGGTTCTGGGTGCCCCACAGCTGACTCTGACCACAGGTGAAGTTCCAGCAACTTCTTTAATTAAGTTCCAGTACATTGTGATAATCATATAAGGTCAAGAGCAGCTGGGTTCAGGGCAACATACACCTGCATCCTCCCAGGTAGGCTTACATC
Organism: Ambystoma mexicanum; assembly: GCF_040938575.1. Taxonomy (NCBI): domain Eukaryota; kingdom Metazoa; phylum Chordata; class Amphibia; order Caudata; family Ambystomatidae; genus Ambystoma; species Ambystoma mexicanum. Next base: position 1,117,424,350 of record NC_090926.1, read on the forward strand.
TCTCAACTGACCAACATAGAACCCTTGAATCATTCATCAACATTCTCACAACCCAGATTCTGTGTCACTCACTTTGCATTCTGCTCCTTCTGCACAAGCAACAAAGAAACCTAATCACTACATATCTCTCTTCCTAACACACAACAGACAGCCCAGCTAAACATCACATACACGAAACACAATGCACCCACACACTCCAATTCCATGCGCGTACATCCCTACCGCTAGAACTAAGACTATATCCAGAACCTGAAAGCATCCCCAATAACAATGGTACCATGACACCAACTACAATGCTCCTCCCCTTTTCTACCAAGTAAAGGAAGGACACTACCATAGAAAATTGCACCACTTACAATCTATATCTCGGGAAAATCAATAAACTCTCCTCCTCTACCACACAATAACACACCCATGTTAACTCACACCACATCACTAACCTAGCTCCAAACTAATTCACTGAATCACGCACCAATGAACAAGGCTGGGTATTCCAAACACCCGAGTAAACGACGAAACACGTGCACAACAATTGCCTATGCCGCCAACCCACAATTTGTCGCCTGTATTCGAATGGTCCACCTGACAAACCTCAACCGCTGAATGATTAAGCATGAAAACACATGCCACACAACTAGAAACATCACAGTCACCTAAACAACCACAACTACTCAAATCCCTGAAGCCACTAAAACCAACACTAAGATGTGCACCTCACACTAAAAAAAACAGCCTGGACATTCCGAACGTCCGGATAAAACACCACCCATTGAACTCAACCAGTGTGATATTGCTACCCCTTATTCGTTACCTGTGTTCCTCAAAACAACCTAACTGCTGCAAGTAATCATTTACATCACACACTCTAATTCATACCAGCACAAAACTATAAAAATCACCAAAATGTTAAATACCTAGCACGCCACAATTACTCCTTTTTTTTTTTATTTTTATACGGTTTATAATAAACCTTTAAAAAACAGAAAAGGAAAATATAACCCATCAGACAAACACAAGCGAGTTACAAGGCTTCACACTCGATCGATCCCAACTTCATACATCAAATGCGACCACAGGGACATGAACTTGGAGCAGTGATTAGACACGAGGCACGCTCGTAGTTTCTAAGTTGTATGTTCCCTCATCCTCAAGCTGTTCAAGTCGTGATGTCATAGCTTCCAAGAAAAAAGTTAACGCTAAAATTAGTCTTTGATCGGTTGCATCAAACATTAGTTGCCACCAGTCTTTTACACGATAGGTCGCTCTTTCCAACGCAATACTTCCAAATTGTCGAGTTCTATCCTCAGTGAGACCCACGCAAAATAGAACAAGATGTTTTAAAGTTTCTTTGGTTTCATTACACAATCGACAAAGATCAGAATGCAACTCATTTTTTGCCCAACAGTTAATTCTTTCGCGAGTTTTAAAAATATTGAAACGAAACATCATATACAATCTTCTTTTCCTTTCATCAGGAAATTGTTTCCAAGGAATGTGTATCTCGTTTAACGCTCGTTTTTCACCAGGAGCATCTTGCATAAGTTTATAGGTGCGTCTAAGATCACAGGTCTCACACCAATCGCGTCTCCAGAGTTTGTTTTTGACATGATCAGGATTAATATGAAGTGTGTCGAGGTCTGTGTCTTGTTCTATGAGCACGTTTTTATATCGTTGCACCCATAAATACAGTACAGAGTTCTTATTGGTTTCTCCTGGATTTGCAAGAATTTTAAACTGCAAGGTAAGATCTTTAAGAGACATTTTTCGAAACAAGGTCAATGAATTCCAAATCACTCTTGCATTAATAGATGTTAGACTCAGCTCATATCGTATACATGCAGAGGGAGTGCTTCTAGGTAAACCAAGGACTTTAGTCCAAAAGATGTTTTCGATCGAGTTCCACAAGTCGCTTGAGCAGCCAAAAGCACATTCTGCCCCATAGATTAAAGCTGGGGTGGCTTTTTGTTTGAAAAAGGATATAACTGGAAGCATGGAATACCTGCCATATTTCTTATGTAACACCATAGCCTGTGTAGCCAGTTGTCGGCACTTCAGTTTTGTTTGTTCCACCCATGGAGCATCGTTCAAGCTGGAACTAATCCTCATGCCTAGGTATTTGGTATCAGTGATAGAATGAAGTTGTATTTTTCCTATATGCCATTTAAAGGTGGGTTGCGTGATGATTTTTTGACCACGCAGATCTCTTAATGCAAGGATTTCCGATTTTGCAGCATTTATGCATAATTCATTTTTTTCAACATAACGTACCAATGCTGTTAATTTCCGTTGTAGACCAATTGGAGTTAGGTCTAACAAAATTAAGTCATCTGCATAAAGTAGATGACTCACGTGTGATCCGTTAACTTTTGGTGAAAATGATCCCTCTCCGTTAATTGTTTGGTCAATGTCATGAAGAAAGAAGTTGAAAATAATGGCGGCAAGAGGACATCCTTGTTTTACACCTCGAAAAGTCAGGATTGGTGTTGACAAATTCCCTTGGCGATCAAGACGTATTCTGACATTTGTCTCAGTGTGCAGGTCTTTTACTGCAGCAAGAAGGCTTGGAGGACACATTGTTTTTTCAAGTTTTGCCCAAAGTATATCCCTGTTTATACTGTCGAAGGCTTGGGATAGGTCAATTACTGCCAAGTAAATCTTGGTCCCAGTTCTTATTGCCTCCATTTTCAGGGTATTGACAATAAATAGATTCAGGCTGCATCCAACTCCTTTCACAAAGCCACTTTGTCTTTGATCAACAAAATGGTTTTGCTGAGACCATTTTAGAAACTTATTTTTTAACATGGTAGCATAAACCTTGCTTAAAACGTCGAGAAGCGCAATTGGGCGATAGTGTGCCGGGTTTAGTCTGTCGCCTTTTTTAAACACAGGAACAATTATAGCACTCTTCCAAGATGTTGGTGTCTCACATCTTGACACAATTTTCTTGAATAAGGTATTACAAAAGTTCGCCCAAATTTGTGGGTTTTCTTTCAAGGTAAAGTTGGTAAGACCATCAGGCCCAGGGGCACGTGAGGTACTTAAGTTGTTAATTGTTTCTAAAATATCTTCTTCTTGAAACTCCAGATCCCAGTGCTCCATTTTTGCCAGTCCAGATTCTATAGTAGAGCCTTTTTTTCCAAACAAGTTTTTATAGTAGGTTATCCAGACGCTCTCATTAACCATGTTAGTCTGTACAGCACTCTGAGGGCCAGAAAGATTATTTATTAGACTCCAGAAGTCGCGTGTATAACTACTTCCAAGTTTTGATAACATAAATTCAGCGTCAGATTGCAGCATGCATTTTTTGTGTTGTTTTATCCAGTTTTTGTAAGCTTGTTTTATGTTTTTGATCTTATTAACAGTTTCATTAGAAGACATTCCACTACACGTGCGTATGTCGCTTCTAATTTTACGCTTGCGTTTGGAAATTTCTAAGTCAAAAACGTGCAAGTTCTTAAAGCATCTGTTTTTCAATCCATGTTTTTTTTCCTTATATGTTTCCAATAAATCGGAGTATTCAAATTTATCTTTGTTTTCTTGATATGCATGGGTTATGCTCCGAGCCTCTTTTTCCGAAAGGCGTAACCGAACTCTATTTGATTCCAGTGTTAGATCAAAAGACCATTTATCGGAAAGGTTCTGTGATGAAACCGCAATCGTAATCGTCACAAGGTTGTGATCACTTTCCTTCATTTGCATAACCTGTAATTCCAAGACATTAATATGCACGCTCTCAGATACAAAAAAATAATCCAAAATGGATTCTTGTGCGTCCCTCATCCACGTGACTTTTGGTGGTATATCCCCATAGGTATGACCATTCAGCATGTGCATGTTTCTGTTTTCCATTTCTCCTAACCATAATTGGGCCACCTTTTCCAAGACAAAAGTTTTAGGTTTTTTTGATGGCACTGGTAAGCAATTTATGTTTAGGTCGCCACACAGCACTATGTTTGCTGCCCCATCTACCTCATAAATATTATCAATAATATTTGTTATTTGGTCAATGAAAATTGCGGCAGGAGAAACTTTATGTTGCCAATAAAGATTGAGGATATACAGGAAGTTCTTATTCTGTTTTCCAGATTTTCCACACTGAAGCACAGTTGTCTGAATATAGGGAGTGTGATTACAAGTTTCGAATATTCTGTAGCCCGAACTTTTTCGAACCAAAGTCATTAATCCTACAGTTGGTCTGCCAAGTTTTTTCTTAGTTGCAGGATTAAAAGCAATCTCAAAACCTTCTATTACCGGACATGTAGTCAGCCAGGTTTCCTGGGCACACATAATATCAATATTTTCTAACCAAGTGGATTTTTGCAAGTGCACATGGCCACGAGTATTCCAACTGGCTATCTTAGTTATAGGTTTTTTGCCGATTTGGCATTAGCTTTGTTGTTGAGAATTTTGAGAATTTATTGCTTTAGCGAGCCAGCTCCAGTCTTTAGAGGAATCAATTGCTCGGGCATTTTTTGGTTCAGTTACAACAGCCACAATTACTCACACATGCCTATCCCCACACTGCCCTCTCAAAACCAAATATTAACATCACTGCCAAATTATTTCTACACTTTAAAATTCTTAACATTTTTAAAAACTCTAAGTTATTTGGTTCTCCGACAATGGTACATATGTTCTATAAAAATAGGCACACAAAACAAATCCTTCCCCAAAAATTAAGCATAAAAGTCCTTTGAACAGTCCCCAAAGGTTGTGGAAAAATATTAGTGCAGACAAACTCTTCAACAACCTATTTTGAAATTCTGACCAAACCACTCCACTTTAAAGTCCATCTGTGGAAACAAATATTAGTCAAATGCATTACGTCCTATTCTTAAAAAAATTGCCAAACTGAAAAAATAAATAAATAGTACAGCAAACTAAACATTGCTATACTAATTTCCAATCTACCATGTAATTCACATAAAATTGCATTTCAACCTGTATTGTGTTAAGAGGCTACGACATTCCCACTTCATGCATTCACACACTCTCAGCTACACACAGGGATGTCTAAATCAAAAACAAGCCTCACATGACATCTATCAACAGTTAACTTTCTTTGTTATACCATAATATACAAAATCTCGAAGGCAAAGAAAACAAAACATTCCGTTTCTTGCATCTGCCATTCACATCTTTTAATAACAATACCTTTGGGGACACGACCCCACTCAGGAGTCCACCCCTTTAACTCAAAGTACCTCTGAAATACCCATTTCAGCAATTTGCATCTGTTTCTTCTTCAACTCCTTGAAATAAAAGGCAACACTGGGCAGAGACAGCAGCAAAAAAGCACCACAATGCCTCCAGGAGCCGTTCCCAAACAAAACACTCACAGCGACACAGCATCATCCAGCTCATGGATCCTGTGAAACCTTCAGGTACAGCATTTTCTAATTGTCAGCAAAATCTCATTTGGACTGGCTCCAAGCCCCTCCAATGTTGTACCATGAGCTCCCAGCCCATCTAATCACTGCAAGTGCTGACTTGGGCACTATGCCCCTCCAGCAATGCCATGTGCTCCAAGCCCCCAATTGTATTCACGGGCTACAAGTCTCTTGGGTGCAGGTATGGGATCCAAACCTGCTGAAATGCTGGAATGGCCCCCAGGACCCTCCTCTGCACCAGGTGCGCTTTGCACATTAGCCACCAATCTTCCATTTAACATCTAGGCGCAGCATAGGTTCCCAACCTCTTCTGATGCTACTGCCCTGGGCTCCAAGCCCCCAGCTGCACAGCATGGCTTCCTCATTATACAGGCGACTAGACCCCAGGCCTCTTCAAATTGCTACTGCCTTGGGCACCAAGCCCTCCATGCTGCAGCCTGGGTTACTAAATCCCATATTTATACCAGTCTGTGGGCCCTCAGCCCTTTCTAAGTCTCTTGATTTCCTCTGTGTTTGACCTGTCTTACTAGTGACAGGCCTGCTGGCCCCTGGCTCTGGTGCAGCCCCTTACTTTCTGCACCTGTGCCCCTTGCGCTGGGCCCTTCTGCGCCTACAGCATTAATCGCTCGCCCTACTTGGGTTGGGGGGAAGTGTATGTGCCATCTTCAATGCTGTCACCCCAGCACAGCCTGCATCCTCGTCGCCAATGTAGTGTCCTGGTCTCCCCACATATAACTGACCTTGGTTGATGTTCCAGCAACTTCTTTAAGTTCCAGTACATTGTGATAATCATAAAAAGTCCAGAACATCTGGGTTCAGGGCAATATACACCTGCATCCTCCCAGGTAGGCTTACATCTCTCAACTGACCAACATAGAACCCTCGAATCATATATCAACATTCTCACAACCCAGATTCTGTCACTCACTTAGCATTCTGATCCTTCTGCACAAGCAACAAAGAAACCTAATTACTACACCCACCAATGGTAAGGATCTGCACCATTCAAACAGCCAGTAGTTGTCCAATCAAGGACAATTGTGGGTTTCACTCATGCCCCACACCTACACTCACTGGAAATATGGATGATGAGTGGGACCAGACAGTCCCACTTCTTGGGCCACACGTACAAAAGCATCAGTAGCCGGCAAAAGCAGCAGCTTTCCCGGGCAAGTACGTAACCTTATATGGGATTTCCTGAGCTGGCAAGGCAGGAAGAAGGCAAACTACAAGTGAACGAGTCCTGGAATGGCCATTTTATGGCACTAACCATGTTTAGTAGTTAAGACGCGGTAAACCCAAATATGCACACTAGAAATAACGCAAACATGGTAAAAACATATCTGCTGCCACCAGCTTGTTTTTAGGCACATATAAAAATAAAACCAAATCCCAAGTGTAAAAAGCTAGGGTGATACAAAAGTATCCCCACTGCACTGATTTGTAAGATGCTGCATGCAATGTTAAGAAGCCACAAAAATGTAAAAGATAAACGGGAAATATAGTTTCCCAGTACGGATATTCTGAAGGACTGATTACCTTTGCCAAACCAAATGAGCAACCGGCAGAACAAAAAGTCAGAACAGGTTCAAAAACAATGTAAAAAGATGTGAGGTCCATACAAACTATGGAGGGAATGTTGCTAAAAAGGTCAATATTTCCTAACATGGGAGTAAAGGTAGTACCCAAATTGATAATTTACAAACGATTGTATGGTAAATCTGGCCAAATTCATCCACTACCTTTCGATAGTTTGTAAGCGATAAGTTTGGTTAATCAATACCAAACATGGGGAGCGTGGGTTGCAAGGGTGCCCACCCCCGTGTTTCCAGAGGCACAGGAACAAAAAAAGAAAAGCGGGCCCTGCAGCGTCTGATCTGGAGGGGACGGATCCGATGTTAGAGGGACTAAAAGCGGACATGTAAAAGGTAAGTAGCAGGTGGGTGGGGGAGTGTTTTGGGGAGGTGGGGTGTTTAAATTTGGTCCAATTTGGCCAGGGCAAAATTGTCTAATGGCCGAATTAACCACAATCAATTTAGCCGCGAACAATTGTGCCATGGTCAAATCGTATACATGAGTAATAGTATGGGGAGGGGAGTAACAGCACAGGCGGGAAGTGGAGGGGAAGAGGAGTGGAGTACTAAACAAAGGTTTGATGTGAGAACTAGGAGGAGTGAAACATCAGTGGACACTGATGGAGGGTGAGAGAGTTGAAGAGAAGAGTTGATTAAGTTCAAGGCACTGTCCGAATTCACCATTAGAACACTAACCCTCGGATAGAGTAGGGACAGTTAGGAAGTCCCTGGGGGATAGTAGATAGCTGGAATTTAGGGAACCACTCGTAATATAACAGTGCATAGACCAGTGTAAGTGATTAAACACTGGGGGCGGGGGTCAACATTCGATAGCACTAACCAGGGGTTATGGTCAACTGAGCTAGGTAGCAGGTTGAAAAAAAGACAAATGGGATAACCCTATGTCCCACAAATAGAAATGAAAACATTTGAACTGTCTATGACACTCAGAAGGTGCAGGTGTCGCAGATGACACAAATCACTCTTTCTACCTTGCTCTTGAGAGGAACTCCTTTACTGTTCATCCACTCTTACTCCTTGGAAAGTCAGGCAATAGTGCAAGTGGTCCGGCAACCAAGGGGTGTATTTGTATTATACACGCTAAAGTTAGGGTCTAGAAAAATCTTAATGGTAGAAGACATAAAAAAGGAAGTTCCTATGAATTTAAAAGTATGTCACAGGTTATGCAGATAAGCTAAGAAGCATTCAGATCAGGTGAGCAGAGTCTGGAGAGCGAAAGACTGCAAATGCAGGGGGACGGGCCTGTCCAAATGCAAGACTTTCTGCACTGCATGTTAACTTCCCCAGTACATTTCCCTGCTCATCAAGAGGTTTCTTATTCCTTGCATCAACAATGCAGACATATCTTGCAGTATGGGGGGAAAAGGGGAATTGGTTGTGTGAAAATATGGAGTTCTTTGGGAATTTCTCTGCAAGAGCAGCACCTTTTTTTCTTACTAGGTTCCACTTATTACGACACATTACATGACAACAGTGGGTGAATGACGTGGGATTTCTTGAAATGTAATTGCTGAGTGAGAAGCGTTTGGGTAGGTCTGTTCCTTTCCAATCGTATGGCTCTTTAGATAATGGGGGCCATGCAGGATTGGGAGGAGCCTTGTCTTTTTTCTATGTAATAGTGATGTCCAGCTCTGTGCGATGTTCTTTGTTGCTCATTTATCATGTGCCCACCATTTGATGAAGTCTCTGGGCTTAAAAAGTTAATGGAACTATCATCTCAGCATATTATTTTCAGTTAGTCCAGTAAAAGGTATCAAAGCTTGGATATGTTGGCGTTCTTTTACTAACTTGCCAGCACATATTTGCACTGCTTCAACAGGGGAGTCACGACTTAGGAAGGGGATAAAACCCTTCATAATGTTTTAGAAATATTGGAGAAACTGAACGGTCAAAAAATTGATTGAGAGGAAATCACACAACTTGAGAAGGATAAACAAAAAAGTCTAAATACAACGTATGTGTCCTAGGATTTTAGGGACTCCATAAACTGAAAATAGAACCTATAATTTTGCATTGGTGCAGGGTGCTAGGAGGGTGCATTTTTGTTCACTGTATAAAAGGTAGTGTCACCAGCTACACAATAAGAAGTGTGGGTTATGGGGAAGGGGCATTATAGTAGTTAAAAAGGTATACTAGATACTGCTCAAACCATAAACAGAAATCTTAAATTATAAACGTAACAATCCCATGATGGAAAAGTAAAAATGCAGTCTGCATTGTCAATGTTGATGCTGTGCTTTGGGAGGTCCAGGTGAAGTAGTCGACTAGGATTCCCACCATTTGAGGGACTATAGTTGACTTAACTGGACTACTTGTGAGATGAAGGGAATAGGACTTGCCTGTGATGGGCACATAAAACATTTTCAAATGCAAAAGTTTATACTGTTACCTTTTTTGGTGCCACAGGGGTTTTTGGTTCCTGTTTTTGCTTCTCCTTCTCAAGATGCACCTGTTGCAGTGTGATTTGTTCTGGAGGTCTTATCGCAGGCCTTCCGCCCTCCATTGGTTTCATTTCGGATCCTGAAAAATAAACCAGATATAATGTGAGCATACAGTGCCATGGTAAAATATGTTGCAGATGATGTAGATGAAGGATCACTGACCAAGGTCTGAAACATTTGCAAGTGATGCTGCTAACACACTCTTTGTATATCTCTCTGTATATCAAGAGATTAAAACATGCAACATATGATTAAAGCCCCATGATACCAGTGTAAAAGGTTGGTCAAGAAAATAAAATGGAGTCTTAACTTTGAACCCCCAAAGTTAAAAAGGTATGTTCATTTTACTACAGATTTGCTAAAGCACATACTAATCCATGCTCCACTAGATCAGGGTTTGTATGCAGTGATGGCTACCACATTTCCTGCTGTTTCATAGCACTGTAAATACTATTGCCAAACTCAGAGGGAGGATGTCAGCCCTCTGGATAATCCAGATCTCAACAGTGAACATTAACTAAAGAACTATTTAATTGGTTTTCAGGAAGACCGGATGATGCAAATTGCTTAATTTGCTGTGTGGCTTGTAGCATAGGCTCTTACTGCCTCTTCCCCGTCACATCTAAATTGCCTGGAGCAAGATGAGTGGAATGGAATAAGGTGACAAAGAGACCTGTTCTCAATGTTATCCTATAGAGGGTGAAGGTGAGGGACACTTCCGAAGGCTCCGAAGGGAAGGGTCCTCGAGACAGGGTTGGGACTAGTTGGTTTCACTAGTCCAAGGGCTGAAGCACCCGTCAGGGTCTTCGGAGTTCAGGTAAAGGAGCAGGGCTTCACCGAGATGACTACTAGAAGGCTGATGACCCACTTCAATAGTCATCCTCAGTTCTTCAGCATGGTACTCCCCTCAAGGGATTCTTGGCTCCAATGATGGTACAAAGGAATGGCCAGAGAGGTTCTCTTATTATCCAAAATCCAAGCTGGAAGCGAGTCCAAGCCCAACAATGGTAAAGATCTGCACCATTCAAACAACCAGTATTGTCCAATTAGGGACAACTACTGGTTTCACATTTGTCCCACAGCAAGGTTTTCTGACACCACCGATGTGGACTGGAACTATACAGAGCCAGCCCCCTTCCTGGCCACACAAACCCAATTACTAGTCCACGATTCCTGTAGCTTTGAACTTATAAGAACTTTCCTGACCTAATAGGGCAGGAAGAAGGCCAAACTTCAATATGGCTAAAGAACAAGTGAAAAATCTTGTGGCACAGCTATTTTAGGGCACTAGCCACGTTTAGTAACCATATGCGGTAAATGCAAATGTGCACACAAAAAAATTAAAAACTGGTAAAAATGTAACTGCTGCCACCAGACTGGCCTTATGTGCATACAAAAGCAACCAAAAGATCCCTGTGTAAAATGCTAGGGTGACACAAAAGAATCTCCATTGCTCTATATTGTAAGATGCAGAGTGCAATATAAAAACAGAAAAATTCCAAAAGGGAAACAAAGTTTCCCAGTACCGATGGTCTGGAGGACTGTTCGGTTCCCCCATAACAAATTAGCAAAAGGGAAGTGAAGCTGAAGGCTTTGCTTCCCTTTAAGAAGTCCAGACAGCATTAAAAACAGAACAAAATGAATGGAGTACCATAGGAAACTATGGAGGGAATGTTGCTAAAAGACAATATTTCCTAACAGCGAGGAGAAATGGCTTCCTGTTCCTGCTTATTCAGAGTGCTTCCAGTGTCTGGATCTTCAACCAGAGGTCAGACAGGTTGTTCCTACTGGTCCAGGGGTTAAAGCACTGTTGAAGGTCTTCTTGAGACCTGCAGAGAGATAGAGGGCCTTGTGGTGCAAGGGAAGAAATATCTGCTGGCGATCTTCAAATAACACGTTCCTGGTCTTCTGCAGACTGCTCTCCTTCATAGGGGTCTTAGAACCAAAGTATGCAGGCACATCATGCAAGTCAACACAAAGTAGCTAAAAACAACGAGTCCCTACTGCACTTCACTGAAACTGAGGTCTACAGGAAAAGAATAATGTAGAATGCTATGGAGAATAGATCTCCAGCACTGATAGCCATAGGCACTGATCAGAGCCCCTAAAACAGGGACGTGGAGCAAACAGGCAAAACATATCACCAAAAGTCAGGAAAGGTTCAAAACAGCAGAACGTATGCCGTTCCATTGATGTCTGTTAAGATGGATTTCTTGAATCTGACCCGGTGGACAGATTTCAGGAGGCCACCCTAATGGGGTAACTCCGAGATGTTAGCCAAAACCCAATCAATGTAGCAGAGGAGAGCACCGGAGGCTATTCTCAGGAGTGTGAAAATGAGGTGCACAATGAGTCCACACAGTGAAGCACACAATTCAAATTACACAGGCAAGTACAAAAATACTATATTTATTCTAGGTCCAAAACACACACTAGGAAATGAAACAAGCAGGTGATAATATAGCACAACACTTAGTTATAAACATATATTCATAAGAAATGTGCCTTAAGATCAGAAGTCCAAGCCCCATCAAGAGTGGGTGGGGCTTTGTGCCCAAGAGTCGCAATGCCTATCTCCACAAAGTGTTATTGTGTTGGTGAAAAGTTCTAGAGAAGATAGATGTTCAACAAAACCTACTGATAAGTAAAAACGTGTTTCTATCTTTCAGGCACAACTGTTTTACACGCGACAATCAAAAAGCAGTGGAATGGAATAGCTAAGGTTTATGCTAAGGAGAATGGGGAGGACGGTGGAGAGACAAATGCAATGCGTTTTCTTGACCTCCTGAGTCTGATTTTCCCAGAGCACGGGGGTGGCAGTGAGGGGAATGCTGGAGGTAGGATTTTCAGCCGTTGTTTCGAGTGAGGTGCCCAGGAGTGGCGGGTGCAAGGATTCTTCTGGTCAGTTCAAGGAGCAGAGTGCAACTTTGGCGATGAAATGCAGAAGACACTGATGAAGACCTCTTCAGGACACTTGACCAGACGGTGGAACGCGGGTCCAGCGACTGCCACTGTGCACAGTTGATGGAGGCGTCCTTCCAGTCGCAGTTGAAAACCTTCCAGAACAGGATCCCTTGAAGCTGGGAGGCTGACATTCGACCGGAATGAGAGTTACACCACTAGCTGGCGACGAACACAGAATAGCGACTGTTATCGCAAGGTATCTGTTGGGTATTATTTGCACAGAACTGGTGAATGTTCCTGAACTGGGTCAACCCCAGAACATTTTGCTTTATTAGAGGGATATTTTTCCTTAATACCTCAGTGAGTGGGAACCTTTTTCCACACTCACATAATCTTGAACTCTTTTTATGGGTGTCATTTTTAAGACTCTCCATAGTGTCTTTTTATAGTTATTCCCTTTAACAACTTACTGGCAATAAGTGCCTGTTGTTGCTGGGTTATCCTAGGGGCTCCCCCCTTTTAACTTTCATGTGCTAACCTTGAGTGAACTACAGTTCCCAAGGGTAGAAAGGCTCTTTGGATCCCTTTTAAATTTTGTTAAGTGACACCAGCACACCCCACCTTATGTGGAGTGCTGGGGAGATGCAATGTATCCCCTTCCATGTTAAAACTAACAATTCTGTTACAGTGACAAGCTTACCTTCAATGGCTGGTGGCAGTGATAAATTGTATTAATTTGGTGCACCTTTTGTTCACAGCTGCAGTAAAGGGACCTACGGGTGTCCTTTTTACTAAAATGGGCAGGTCTTTTTCCCCCGCCATTTTTAGTGTTTCTTCTTGTTTCTTGTTCCTTCCCCTGACATCCAGGGTGGGAAATTCCTGTGTGTGATTTTTGTCTTCAGCGGGAGTCCCCTGTACTCCCCGCCCAGCCTCCAGTCAGTCTCTCTGTGAGAGCAGGAAGTAAGGGAGGAGTCCAAAACTCCCCAGCCCTTTGTCTTACGCCTTGCTTGAATGTGGACAAATCCCAGTGGGGGGCAGGATGTCCTGATTGCACAACCGGACCACCCCTTCTTGTCCTGACTGGACAACCGGACCGCCCCTTCTTGTCCTGACTGGACAACCGGACCGCCCCTTCTTGTCCTGACTGGACAACCGGACCGCCCCTTCTTGTAAAATGCAGCGAGAGAATGCAGAGGTTGTGCTAAAATTCCTGATAAATACTGCGAACCTGGAAGCTGAAGATCTGTCGACCACTGGAACTTAAACCGAAGAGGAATATGAAGGAAAAGCGGCTGAGACCATTTCCAGCGACCGGAGGGCCTGCTGTGTAACCGGAGCCTGCTGTAGCTCTTCCCTCCAATCATCCTGGTGCCTCCGAAAACGACGACCCCGATCAACAGCCTAATGAGACCCACATTTTTTAAGGAGACCTGTATTTTGAGCCATCCCACGCGTTGCTGCGACCATGCGTTGTTGCAATACCCCAAAACCCTGGGACCTGGAGCCATTGTGCGGTGCATGGTATTCTGATTTCGGAATCTCACTGAAACTTCGTGGGCATCCTGGTGGATCTCCAGAGACACAAATCGAGTCCAAAAAGCACCCTCACCAGAGTGCTGGATCTTTACAACAACGAGAATTCAATCGCGATTTTCTGTTTTATTCTGTGCTCCATGAAAAGGCACCAAATCTGCAGAACCGCATTTAGCTGCAAGGGAAACCTTGCCTAGAGCCTTGTTCGTGGATCCCGGCTGCAAGGTCCCTTCTGAGGTCTTATTTTCAATCACCACGACAGGGAATCCAATGACCGGGTTATTTGGCTGTGTTAGGACAGTTTTTTGGAAGCCCAACTAAGGGTTTAGTAAAACCATTCAACTGAGGCAGCACAAGACTCCACTCTTAGTATAAGGCTGTACGACCAGAGTTCATGGTAGTGTAGACAGAGCAGCCAGGCTTATCTTAGGAGGGAGAGAGGGCTGTAGAATCAGTACAAGTGAAATTGTAACACAAATGATCCACAGAAATACTAAGCACTAAAACATTATATGAAATCCCAGTATAAAAACACAACACTATATTTGAAAGTACACAGACCCAAGTATAGACCTTATTTGAAGTACCTAACAGTAGTTCTAGGCAAGTCAAAACCTTTTCATACACATTCAGTATAGGTCAAGCCTATTCTTACATTCAGTAATGCAAGGGCAGTAGACCCTTCCAGTTGTATAATGAGGTGCAGTAGAAACCTATAACTACTTTTGTCATAACACAGTTATACTAGGTGAGTAAAACCTAAGGATGTAATATACAATTACAGGTGCTTTTGAAATCAAGGAACCCCAGATTGAATTAAGCAGTAACTCTTGTAACTTATTTTGGAAGGCACACAGCTAACACAAGGTAAGTAAAACCCATATACTTTATTAACCTCACAATGAAGGGGAAAGTAAAACCCAATGTCACACTTTACTGACTGACTCAGTTATTCTAGCTGATGCACTATGCTTAAAAGTATGGTTAACATCTTTTCTTCCTTTGTAACTGTTTTGCAGTCTAAATAGAAAGTAGACGTGAAGGTATTTTATTCTCCTGTGATTAGGTTGTGCCTCTTCCCAAAAATAAAGTGTTGGCATCACCAGATTAGTCCTTTGAGGATAATTGTATGAGTGTCCCCCAACTGGGTATTGTTTCCCCTAACTTGCTGCTAGCCTGTCCTTAATAAGTCTGTATTAGGTTGTTGCCTACCTAGAATACCGGAGTCATTCAGTAAAGTGTAAAATTGGGTTTTACTTTGACCTTCATGGTGAGGTTAAACCAAGTATGTGGGTTTTACTGAACTAGTATAACTGTTATGACAAAAGTAGTTTTGGGTTTTTACTGCACCTAGAATAAGTGCTCCACTATTCACCAAAAGTATATTGTCCAGTTGACTTATTAAGTGATTTGCACTGAGAATCATTATACAACTGGAAGGGCCTACTGCCCTTGCCGTGAGGGAGTTTATGACTATCGCGAGTGAGAACAAAAAGGGAAAGTAGTAAAACGTCTATGTTCCTTCCATCCAAGTGGGGATGAAGGGTGGGTGCATGTGAATCTAAGCAGATACAATAATCAGAAATGCTTTTACGGTAATTAAAGCATGACTTCTGATGCTTGTTAATCTGCTTAGAATCACATGCTTTGCATAGACTAACAAGCAGTACCCGGAGTTGGAGGTGGGTTGTGAGAAAGAACAGTAGTGAAAAGATGTCTTAGTGCTGTCTGTCTCACCTGAGAATCAGACCTAGAATGAGTGTCTAGGTAATAGTGTATTGTAAAGGTGTGTACAGAACTCCAGGTTATGATATGATATTTTATTTATATTGCGCTCGTACACAGGTGTTTGAGCGTGGCAAGGGAGGGGGACAGGGGAGAACAAAACAACGATCTTACTAGGCCCAGTGACATTGAGAACGTGCAAGTGCCGCTTTGCAAATGGACTCTAGGTGAACATTTGCAATGAATGCTATGGAAGCTCTAGGACCTCGAGTAGAATACGCTCTAGGCTTGAAGGGCAGTTCTCTCTTAGCAAGAGTGTCACAGAGTGCGACACATTTGACAATCCACCTAGAGGTCGTAGATTTGGAGACAGGGTCTCCTTCTCTACCTGCTGCCACCGAAATAAAACCGATTTGTCTTTCTTAGTGGTTGAGTTCTTTTCACGTAAAACATGACTGCTCTGCGTTCATCCAGTGTGTGCAGGCTTCTCTCCCCCCCCCAATGTTTGAGGGGTTCTGAAAGAACGTTGGTAGTTCTATGGATTGGTTCACATGGAACTTTGAAATTAATTTAGGCGCAAACCTAGAGTGCGTGCGCAGAACCACCTTAGCTATGAACTGTAACAAAGGAGTCTAGAACTGAGAGCGCTTGTAGTTCACTGACTCTCCTAATGGAAGTAATGGCTATTAAAGAGTCAGTCTTGTAGGTGAGATCTTTGAGACTTGCTTTATGCCTGGGCTCGAAAGGAGACCTCATAAGTCTAGTCAAAACCACGTTAAGGTCCCATCCGGGATCTGGGTTAGAAATGGGAGGGTGAATTCTCTTTACTCCCTCCATGAAAGCCTTAATAACTGGTATCTTCCACCACAACACCTTTTGTTGTGTTGTAGTGTAGGCTGAAAGAGCAGCTAAGTGAACTTTTAGAGAGTTAAAGACCAGGCCTGAGTCAAGTAAATGAGTCAGATACAAGACGATAGGTCTAGGAGAGCAGTCAATGGGGTTGATGCTCTTAAAGTTGCACCAGATGCAAAACACTTCGGCTTACTGGAATAGCAATATTGTGTGTTAGGTTTTCTTGCCTCACTGATTATGTCCATACATCTCTGAGGGAGTAACAGGTGCCTGAAATCTATGACCTCAGGAGCCAGGCCGCCAAATTCAGTGTCTGCGGGCATGGGCGATGTTTCTTGAAGTTTCTCCACTTTGTCTTGCGAAAACATGTTGTACTGGCAAGGCAGTTTCATTGGAATGAGATAGGGACATCTCCATCAAATGAGCTAACCTTGGTTGGCGGGCCCACATGGGGGCCACCAATATCATTGTTACTGGTTCCTGGTACATCGTGTGCACTATTTTCATTGGTAGGGGAGTCGGGGGGCATGGGGGGGGGGGGTCATAGCGTAAAAAAAATTTCCCTGACCATGTTATCCAGAGTCCATTACCCTTGGAACGGTTCTGGGGGTACGTGAAGGCGTAATGTTGGCATTGAGCGTTCTCCAGAGTTGCGAACAAGTAGATCTCTGGGAAGCCCCATTCTGCGAAGACGGAGACAATGTCTTTGTGTAATCGTCATTCGAACTCCATGGGTAGTAGGAAACCTGTGCTGAGTATGTCTGCCAGAAGACTGAGTTCCCCCGGAACATGTTTTGACAACAGGAACATGTGTTTGAGAGCCCACTTCCAAATGTTCTGGGACAGTCTGGACAGCCCTTGAGAGTCAGTGCCCCCTTGCTTGTTCAGATAGTACATGTGGTGCTGTCTGTGAAAATCAGGACCGTCTTTCCTTGCAGTTGTTTCTGGAAAGCTTTCTGTGCTTTGATTACTGCTAACAGTTCCAACAGGTTTATGTGGTTGGATCGTATGTCTGACTACCAAACTCTGCGCTGTCTGTTGAAACCGGTGAGCTCCCCACCATGTGAGAGATGCGTCTGTAGTTAGAGTGGCCTCCACTGCAGGGCTGGTGCAGAATTTCTCCTTCAAGAGGTTCTACCTCAACCACCACCGTAGTGAGAGAACGAGGGCTGACGAGACAACCACTAGATCGTACCATTGGCTGTTGGCCTGACACCACTGGCTGTTGAGCCACTCCTGCATTGGACGCAAACTAAATAAATGCATGATGCCATCATTCCCAACAGTCGTATAGCATTGTGTACTGTCACCTCTCAACTGGATACATATTGAGGGATCTGCAACAGCATATTTTGGACCTTATCGTTGGAGGGGAAGATCAGGCCGCCCTTTGTTCGAATTAGAGCCCCTAGGAATTGCTTGACCTGACTGGGGTCTAGGCTGGATTTCCTCTTGTTGATTGAGAATCCCAGACTGAATAGAAGATCTATAGTTCTTTGGGTATTTGACAGACATGTTTCGGAGGAGTCCCCTGTTATGAGCCAGTCGTCGAGGTAATGATAAACTGGAATGGATTGCCTGCGCAGGTGTGCTGCTGGCACTGCCAGTACCTTTGTAAATTGGTGCAGAGGCTATGCCGAAGGGTAGTACCTTGAACTGATAAGGCTTGTCTTGTATTATAAATCTGAGGTATGTTCTGTGCGCTGTGTTAGGGAGAAATCTCTGTTTAGGCTGAATTTCCTAACCTAGTGAGTCCCCCAGCAGCTTTGCTGGATTTTTGGGGTTTATTTTTTTCTCCTGCCAAGAGTGAGACTCTTTTACCCTCACTCTTGGACATGATTTGAGTGCGTTTCTTTGAATCTAGAAGTGTTTAATGGGCTATGGGGTCTTTTACTCCATAGGGCTTCATGTGTTTTTGTGATGTGTGTTACACAGCACCCTCAGTGCAGTGACACAGGGGTGTCATAGTGACCCCCCAGTATAGACTCCATACCCTGGGACTGACTGTCTCCTAGGGCATGTAAAGTCACCATTGACTTAACTAGTCTTAAATTCTGAACAGAACCAGTACAAACCATCATATTGTGGACGTACTGGCTGGGGCAATTCGATTGCCCCAGGGTCTGTTAGTCGAGGGGGCACGTCTCCGTGCCCCCTGATTGAGTTTTGGCTGGTGGCAGTGGATACTACTTGTTATATTCAACCGCAAATATTTTCCTATGGGATTTCCCATTGTTTTAGGCTACTATCTTTATTTAATTATTTACGGTAGCCTCGAACATACCGCCGGTTTATTTAATTAATATTAATTCTCCGGTTGGTATTTTTTGCCAAAACTTGATTCTAAAAGGGCGTTTGTGTTCTCTTCTGCGACTCCAACCCAAGTCGAGCCCTTTGTTCCAAATTTTGGAGGGCTTCTCCACAGAAGCCCTCCAAAGTGGTGCCACTCTGTCTGGGGTACTTAGGAGGGGTGGAGAGAAATTTAGGCACCCTGGACTGAGTTGCCTAGGCAACTCAAGTCGCACTCCATCCTGATTGGCCCAAGTGGTGAGCCGGCCGGCTCACTACTTGGCATGTTTGAGTAACAGCTAGGCTGAGTGAATGGGGGTTTGCTGCATAAAAGCAGGGCTTTGGGGACTGGAACTTCAGAAGTCGCCACAGGACCTAAGAATCCGACGAGGGAGAAGCTGAGCCGACCTGCCACGACACCACCACCGGTGGAGCCCTGGACTGCCTCACCACTTTTCCCAACGACAGAGGAGATCTCCCGGAGAGTCTTCTTCCTTTGACTGGTGGGGATAACCAGTTTCACCGTCTTTTCGCTTTCCCGACGTACCTTGTGGCCGCCTTGCCCGTGCCAAGCACCCCGGCAACCGGGATACCACGTTTTACCACGACCGCGAAACAAAGGTACCACCTTTAACCGGAAAACTCTGCGGCTGGTTTCTGCCCTGGTAGTGCAACGACCTTCATCTTTCCTCCAAGTCGAGATCTTCTCTTCCCCTGGGCGACGACGCAACTTGCACCCACTACCAGGAACTGCCACCGCTGGAGGATCCTTCCCACTTAAGGTACCGTGTCCCGCCTGGCTTCCCTTGCTACCGACTGTACGGGGTAGATTTAGCCCCCGGCTTTCGAACCTGGGTTAGCCTGGGACACCCTGGCTAAACTTTCCTAAACCTCTCTAAACTCTTTTTGAACCCTCTGCAAGACTTTCTAAGCCTAGTGTAACTGTGTGATCTTGGGCGCATTTGTGCTCTGCTCTCTCTAAGAGTGGGCCCAGCCTTTGGACTTTGGCTCACCAGTGACTTTTGCTCTTCTGCCTTGCTTGTAGTGTTCCTGAACCTTAGAGTGGTGTACCTTTCCATATTCTGTCTTTCTCCCCCCCTTTTCTCACAAACTTATTGGAGTGCAATCTATTTAAGCGCACACCTCTGTATGAAAATAAGTGGTGTTTTACTGTGACTTATCTGATAAGGAAAAAGGGGTGTACATATTACAATAGTAACTGTTGAGAATATTTTACAATAAGAGTGCTGGAGTGTTTCAAACTGTGTTTTTAAATAAATAATTATATAGTTTGATACCAAAGCTCTGGTCAGCGTTTGCTTGTATTGTTGTATCTGAGTGCCTATTGTATATACTTTGCATGCTGCCTAACTCTTCTTGAGGGAAGTCTGACTGCTCAGCCACAGCTACCAGGTAAATCTGGGTGGTACAGACTGCTACCAAGTGGGTTTACTGCCAACACTTGTAATATTAAATCTTTTGCAGTGGTCCCTAAGGGAACTGCACAGGTTTCTGCCTAACACGCTGGCAACACTGAAATACAGAAGTATGCATCTTTTATGTCCAATGTTGCCATGCAATCCCCCTGTGTGAGCAGTGGAATTACCTCTTGCAGAGTGACCATGCAAATCTTTTGGGGCTTCACAAATTTGTTCGCTGGGCGCACATCTAGTACAGGGCGCATGGTAAGATCCTTTTTGGTTACAAGGAAGTACACTGAATAAATATCTTTGTTTACCTGTAGAAGAGGTACGATTTCTATGGCGCCCTTTTCCTGCAGGGTCTCAACTTCTTGTAGCAGGATGCGCAGATGTTCTGGTGTTTTGCTCGTGGCGGTCTGCACTGTGGGATACGGCAGAATTCTATACAGTATCCGTGGCAGAAGGTCTTTAGTACCCACTAATCTGCAGTTATTCCCTCCCATGCTTGAAGAAATTATGTAAGCCGGCGGCCCCAAACCGGGAATGCATGGGAGGGGACCTGGAACTGCGAGTCATTTCTGGCCTGAGGCCGGGAGCCTTGAGGGGGAGAATTCCAGCCCCTTCCTTCACCACGTCGTTGCCCCCTTGTGGGGTATGGAGTGGTGTAGCTGCTGGTTCCTTGGGAAGAGGACCAGTTTTCCCCCGAGCTGAATTGATTTTTTAGGGAACTGTTGCCCACGACAGGAATGTCTATTCCCGCTTCCCCTTCTTTGAGAAGGTCTCTGGGTGATCTGCTCCAGAGTCTTAAGCGTGTCATGCTCCTTTTTTGCAGTTTCGAGGGCTTCATCCAGTGCTTTCCCAAATAAATGAATCTCCTCCACTGGTTTATTTATAAATGAAGCTTGGGTTTCTGGCTTGAACCCAGAGTTGCTAAGCCTTGTGTGCCTTTTCAGGAGGGTACCTTGAGCCAAAGATCTTCCTGCTGTCTCTGCTGCATCCAAAGTATTTTTTTTAGCACACTTTGGTTTACTTGCCTGCCCTCTGCCACTGTTGAGAGCAGACTGGTTCGCAGTGGCTCCGAGACTTCTTGAAGGCCCTCCTCTAGCTTGGCCCATTGCACATCAGCATAGCTGGCCAACAAAGTTTTATTGTTTCCGGTGCAACTGGAGTAAGCCGCTGCCACATTGATCCATTTCCCTAAAGCATACATTCTTTTACATTGTCAGGGAGTGCCTCCCCAGTAGATTGGGGAACCCGTGCTCTTTTCCTGGTAGTTGTAACAACTAGTGAATCTGGAGTAGAATGACACCGGATGTAGAGGGGGCATGAGGGGGAGGGTCAGAAAAGTTTCTCTACCCTGGGATTCACTGCTCTAGTAAGTGCAGATGTTAATAAAGAAGGGGCTAATCTCTTCTTAATTTAATTTAGTAGAGGAATAGCTTGGCTGGCAGGTGTTTTTTCTTTCAAAATGTCTTCCACAAAAGCAGCCTCTGGAACAGCTTCTTGAGTAGCAATGTTGAAGTGTTCTGCTGCTTTTCTCAATATGGTGTTGAAAGCCATTTGATCGGCCACCGGGGAGGCCTGTCAAGTGGGGGTGGTTTGAGGGAAGTCCAAACACAAGGTATCAGGTTCCAGCATTGGAGTAGGTTACTGCCAAGGGCGAGGATCAATGGAATGCTGGTCCACTCCCCAACCCTCAGTGAGGTCTCCATGAATCTCCTCAGAGTCGATAAAGGCATCTTGATTTTGAGCCTCCTCCTCAGTGAGGTCGTAATGGTACTCCTCTTCTTCATCATCTTGAGTAGGGTCAAAGACCCTCTGCAGCTTAACCACAAGGAGCGGGGGTTTTTCCTCACTAGATCTCTTGGGTGTTAACTTCTCAGAGAGTTCCACAAACCTCCCTTGTCTGTCCATACATCCTTATAATTTTTCTTTGGTCCAAACTGATGAGCCAAAGCGGTCCAGGGGTAGAAACGGCTCTTCTACTGGATCATCGTTTGCAAACGTCGAGACGACTTCTTTAACGAAGAAGAAATCCCTTCAGGAGCTTCCGAAAAAAGTCTTCTTGGGGTTCTGACGTTTGACTTGTGTCCCTTTGTTTATGGGCCTTTCCGTAGGCTGCGGTAAATCCTTCGGCCTATCCTTGGATCTTGACGAATCCTGTGCTTGTCCTTGGGTTTCGATGAATCCTTGGGTTTTTGTTTCTGAGAATTCGCCAAAATGATCCTGGAGATACTCTCAGTAATCACCTCCGAATCAGAAAGTTCTGCTGTTCAGATCTCCGGTTGCGCGACAACTTTCGGTGGAACCGGGGTCTTTTCGGCCGTGGACGCTTTTTTCCGATGCGTCGCGACAGGTGGGTGGATATTGGGGGCAGTGCCCTTAATTTTAGGCTGCCCAGTCGCAAGATGCGGTTGCGTAATTCTATGACAAGACCGGAGGCGAGCATTATGCTTATTCTTCTTTAATTACTGCTAACCACAGCTTTTAAAATCTTCTTTTGTTTTCATCTATAACTTTTTTTTTTTTTTTTTTACTTGAATAACAAAGAAAAAAGGAAATATGAAAACATCATCTTTCCAAAACATCACAAACTACTCTTCCCATGAGGCTTCTCTGTCTAGTAGTCCCCAGCCTCTCTTTCAATGTCCAATCAGTCCATCTTCCTCACTATAAACCCCTGAAACTCTGGGTCCCTTCCTCTTCTTTTTTGCTGCGGAGCCACAGATAAGTACACGCAGGAATTGTCTTAATGCTATTGTTTCTGCATTGACATAGAACGCGCGCATTAATGTCATGGCGCCGTAGCGTTCGTGCGTTTTTCAAGTTTAACTGACGAGACACGAATTTGCGTTCGTTTTGCCCCAAGGTGTTTCCTTAACCGAGCGGCCGCCTGCCGAGCCCGCGAGTGATCTACCACTCGCTTCAGGGCGCAGGCAGCGGCCGCACGGCATCGCGTATTCGGGTGGTTGGGTTCGCGTAGTAGGCGAAGCAAGCCCAACCAACCTTAGAAACAAACGCGGAGCGCGAATTCGCGCTCAGAAATTTCCTTTCCGTATAAGCGAACGGCAGACCCTTTCCCACACTCGTTTCCTATCCCAGATATACGCGAATTCGCTATTTAACTAGCGTTTCGCCTGGGACCAGCAGAGGCATTTCTCATCTGGAGTAATCACAAAAAAAAAAAAAAAAAAGGGGAGAGAGCATTTATTTTAACTTTCGGCAGACCCTTGGTGTCTTTACCTGGGAAGGCTGAGTGTCTCACCCACGAGCCTTCGTCGCAGCACATACAATTCCATGGCTTATAACATGGAGAAGGAAGCTTGGAGTGAGGGGAGTGAAGGAGGTCTGGAAGAAGGTATGGAAGAGGACATTGACCTTTCCCAGAGCTTCAAAAGAGTTCTGGGCGACTCATTGGTGCAAGCCGTAGCACTGGGAGTTAAACCTCTGCAAGACAGGCTATCAGTCCTGGAAGATATACTGGGCAAGAAGGCTGGCACGCTCGATGATCCCGGAGAAGGGACCTCCACACAAGATCCTCTGCGAAAAGGTGAGAAGGGGAAGAAAGTGGCCCGGAAGAGAAAATTCTCTTCTACTCCCCCGGGCGAAAGTACAGGGAAGAACAATTCCCTAGAGGTGGCTGATGCCTTCCACAGGCTTAAAAGTGCCTTCCTTACGAAGACAGCCCTGCCCAACCTCGTACCCCCTACCCCAGGGGCGAAAAACATAGGGGACGCCTATTCGTCATCCTCGGAGTTCTCAGATCAAGAACAGCCAGAGGAGGATGTGCGCAGCATAGGCAGAGCGAGCGTGGTCTTGAAGATCAGCAGGCAAGGCTGAAGTTTTCTGTGTGCCCATTGGCGTTATGGACCGCTTCTACTGTTTTGTCGAAGACATCCCTGGGGTTGTACGTTTAGCGTCTGTCTACGTTGCTGGAGTGTACATTCCCCACAGCAGGACCCGAGTCTTGCCTAGCGGGCTGGGGACAGACGAAGCGGAGCGAGAATGCTCTGCCGAGAGGTCAATCTCCTCCGGATCAGAGGCTTGTTCGTCACTCAGCCCCTCGTCGCAATCAGCGGTTGTGGCAGCAGGAGAATCAGACTCGCCTGCGACATTCCGTAGGGCGCCCACCGCTTAACACAGCGCTCCTTTAGAGTTTTCGGGCACAGGAGCTTGCAAGCTGCACAAACCGTTTCGTCGTGTTTAAAGGCTTAACACAGGTTACATTTGCAGTGTTTATCTTTCCAAGGGAATTTGGCCCAGGAAACAGGACAAAACCTAACTGGAGTCCTCTACATAGCTGATGACATAAATGGTGACGAAGAGACCCAGGGAACAAAGAGGAAAGGGAAAGGCATTCTCCAAGAAATGAAATGTCCACCCTGACCCCACTCTCTCTACTGTGTAGGCCGGCCAGAAGGCCCGGCCAATCTAAAATTATACTATACATACACATATATACATATACATACAAATATAGATACACACATATATGACAATGCATTACTTACCGTAAAAGCAATTCTGATGGTTGTATCTGCTTAGATTCACATGCTGTGCATAGGTCCGACATCCAGTGGTCACTGCGGAGTATTGCATTTTGTTTTTCGTAGTCGAAAAGGGGACGTCGACAAGGCGTGTCTGTAACACTATCCCTATAGTGACGTGCGTTGTACCCACAATCCCTCACGCGTCAAGGTCCCTCTGTTTGTATTTTTCTGCCCTGAGGGAGCCTTCTAGACGTGAGTGTACAGAAAAGAGAAATATAGTAGAGGATGTCTATGTTCCTTCCATCTGAGCGGGGAGGAAGGGCGGGCGCATGTGAATCTAAGCAGATACAACCATCAGAAATGCTTTTACGGTAAGTAATGCATTGTCTTCTGATGTTTGTTAATCTGCTTAGAATCACATGCTGTCCCACCTGGGAGTCAGATCTAGAGTGTGCATCTAGACAGTAGTGTTTTGTAAAGGTGTGCACAGAACTCCAGGTAGCCGCTTTGCAGATGGACTCAAGGGGAACATTTGCAATGAATGCTATGGAAGCCCCAGTGCCTCGAGTGGAATGTGCTCTTGGCTTGAAGGGTAGTTCTCTCTTAGCAAGAGTGTAACAGAGAGTGATGCATTGTACAATCCATCTAGATATAGTGGACTTAGAGACTGCATCTTCTTCTCTTCCTGCTGCCACCGAGACAAAGAACTGATTAGTCTTTCTCAGTGATCTGGTTCTTTCCATGTAGAACATGACAGCTCTGCGTACATCTAGTGTATGCAGACTTTTTTCTCCCAAGCTTGAAGGGTTTTGAAAGAACGTTGGTAGTTCTATAGATTGGTTTACATGAAATTTCGAGATGAATTTTGGTGCAAATCTTGGGTGTGTGCGAAGAACCACCTTATCCTTGTGAACTGATACGAAGGGGTCTAGTACAGAAAGAGCCTGTAGTTCACTTACTCTCCTAATGGAGGTGATAGCTATTAGGAAAGCAGTCTTAAGAATGAGGTATTTAAGAGTTGCCTTGTGCATGGGTTCGAAAGGAGTGACCATGAGTCTAGAAAGTACCACGTTTAAGTCCCATCCGGGAGCTGGGTTAGCTATCGGGGGGTGTTCTCTTTACCCCTTCCATAAAGGCCTTGATAACTGGTATCTTCCACCACGACACTTTAAGTTGGGAAGTGGTGTATGCAGAAAGTGCCGCTAGGTGGACTTTAATGGAATTAAACACTAGACCTGAATCCAGTAAATGGGTCAAGTACAGAATAATGTTAGTGGCAGAGCAGTCAACCGGGTTGATGTTCTTACTTCTACACCAGATGACAAATCTTTTCCACTTGCTAGAATAGCACTGGCGAGTATTAGGTTTTCTGGCTTCCCTGAGGATGTCCATACATCTCTGAGGGAGATGTAAATGTCCAAATTCTATGATCTCAGGAGCCAGGCTGCTAAGTTCATGGTCTGAGGGCATGGATGCAGTGTCCTGCCCTTGTCTTGTGACAGCATGTTGTACGGGCAGGGAAGTTTCATTGGGGGAGATAGGGACATCTCCATCAAGTGAGCGAACCATGGCTGCCGGGCCCACATTGGGGCTACTAGTGTCATGGTAACCTGCTCTTGGTGCATCTTGTGCACCACTTTGTTGAGGAGGGGAGTCGGGGGAAAGGCGTAAACAAATTTCCCTGACCATTGAATCAACAGACCGTTCCCCTTGGACTGGTTCTGGGGGTACCTGGAGGCGTAACTTTGGCATTGTGAGTTCTCCAGGGTTGCGAACAGGTCTATTTCCGGGAAACCCCATTGCGTGAAGACGTCTAAGACGATGTTTTCGTGTAATTGCCATTCGTACTCTTTGGGTAGGGGGAAGTCTCTGCTGAGTTTGTCTGCTAGCAGATTGAGTTCCCCTGGTACATGTTGTGATAGTAGGAACATGTTGTGTTTGAGAGCCCACTTCCATATATTATGGGACAGCTTGGACAGTCCTGGAGAGTGAGTGCCCCCTTGCTTGTTGAGATAGTGCATGGCTGTGGTGCTGTCTGTGAGGACCATCACTGTCTTTCCTTGTAAGTGTTCCTGAAAGGCTTTCAGTGCTTTGAACACTGCTAATAGTTCTTGCTTGGATGCTAAACTCGGAGTCCACACTCCGTGAGCAGTCTGATGGGATAGGTGAGCCCCCCATCCTGTAAGGGATGCGTCTGTGGTTAGAGTGGCTTCCACTGCGGGTGTGGCAAAAGTTTTCCCTAATAACAGGTTTTCCTTTGTCCACCACCGTAGCGAGAGAACCAAGGCCTGCGAGACCACCACCATATCGTCCCATTGTCCGCTGGCCTGACACCACTGGCTGTAGAGCCACTCTTGCATTGGGCGCGTGAGGTACCAAATAAATACATGACGCCATCATCCCTAGCAAGCGCATTGCTTTGCGTACCGTCACCTCTCGACCTGCCACATATTGGGGGATCTGAAACAGCATGTTTTGGACCCTCTCGTTGGAGGGGAAGACGAGGCCGTCCTTTGTTCGAATTAGAGCCCCTAGGAATTGTTTGATTTGGCTGGGGTCTAAGCTGGACTTCTTTTCGTTGGAGAAGCCCAGTTGGGACAAAAGGTCTACGGTCCTTTGGGTATTGGAGAAGCATGTTTCGTAAGAATCCCCTGTTATGAGCCAGTCGTCGAGGTACGGGTAAACCGGAATGGATAATCTGCGCAGGTGGGACGCTGCCACTGCCAGTGTTTTTGTAAATACCCTTGGTGCAGATGCTATCCCGAAGGGTAGTACTCTGAACTGGTAGTGTTTGTTCTCTATCTTGAACCCGAGGTATTTTCTGTGCGCTGGCAACATTAAAATATGAAAGTATGCATCTTTCATGTCTAGTGTTGTCATGTAATCCCCCTGTGATAACAATGGGATTACTTCCTGCAAGGTCACCATACGAAACTTTTGGGGTTTGACAAAGTTGTTCGCTGGGCGCAGATCTAATACAGGGCGCATGGTTAAGTCCTTTTTGGGTACAAGGAAGTACACTGAATAAATACCTTCTGTTACCTGAGATAGGGGGACAGCCTCTATAGCTTCTTTTTTCAGTAGCTCTTCTACTTCTTGAAGAAGAATAGTGAGGTGTTCCGGTGTCATGCGTCGGTTCCGTGGGGGTCTGTATTTATGGGGACCGTTGAATTCGATGCAGTATCCGTGGGCTATGGTGGATAATACCCAGCGGTCTGACGTTATTCCCTCCCATGCTGAAAGGAACGATGTTAGCCGGCCCCCGACCGGTGATGCATGGGAGGGGACCCGAATCTTTGGGTCATTTGTTGGTATTGGGCGTGGGGCCTTTTGGACTGGAGCCGCGCCCTCTTCCTTTGCCACGACGTTGGCCTCTTTGACTGAACTGGGTGCTTTGGTTAGAGGGCCAGTTGGTAGCAGAGTAAAATTGTTGTTGGCTTTGCTGTTGGCGTTGGCCACGAAAGGAGCGTCTATTGCCATAGCTGCGTCTGTTAGGTGGCCTAGAAATTTGGTCAAGAGTCTTGATGGTATCAAACTCCTCCTTCGCATGTTCTAGGGCCTCATCAACTGCTTTCCCAAACAGATGTGTTTGCTCTATGTGCTTATTTATTAGGGAAGCCTGAGTTTCTGGCTTAAATCCCGAATTGCGCAGCCAGACATGGCGTTTGAGAAGTATTCCCTGAACCAGGGAGCGGCCAGCTGTCTCTGCGGCATCTAAGGAGTTCTTTACGATGCCCTGGTTTACAAGAGTTCCCTCTGATATAGTAGCCAACAGGCGTGAACGCAGGGGTTCTGGTGCGTCCTCTGCTTCGCTGCGCAGCTTGCTCCACTGTGCATCTGCGTAGCTAGCTAGTAGGGAATTGTTATTCGCGATCCTGGTTGAGAAGGCGGCGGAGGTCGTTATTCTCTTCCCAAGTGCATAGAGCTTTTTGCCCTCTGTCAGGTGGTGCTTCACTAGTAGATAGTGGTACCCCCGCTCTCTTTCTTGTGTTAGTCACTACCAGAGAGTCCGGAATAGAACGTCCCCTGATGTACAAAGGGTCAGAAGACGAAGGGCTGAAGAGCTTTTCTATCCGAGGGTTGACCCCTCTGACTAAGGCCGGATTGGAAAGGGAAGGAGTTATTCTTCTCTTTATAGAAGCCAGGAGCGGAATGGACTGGCTGACCGAGGCTTTTTCTTTAATAACTTTTTCTACAAAGTCTATGTCCGGAAGAGTCTCCCCTGTGTCTATTTCAAAATGCGCTGCTGCCTTGCGCAGTAGTGCATTAAGTGAAGGCTGGTCATCTATGGGGGAGGTGTTCCCAATAGGTGAGTCCTTGGGAGAAGGATGAAAGACATCAGGGTCTGAGTGCACTGATGGGGAGTGCCAGGGCTGTGAGGTAGCTGTATCTTCTTCAAAAGCTCCTGCGCTAGTGTAAGGGTCTTCCTCAAACCTCTCCTCCTCAAGTTCTTCCTCTCCACCTAACCACTCATCTTCCTGGAGGTATTGCTCCTCTTCAGTGAGGTCATGTGCATCTGTAGAAGGGGGAAACAGCCTAGGAATCTTGACCCTAGGGTCATCCTGGGTCCATTCTCTTGGTCTTTTGGGTGTGGGTGGGTTTTGGCTACCCAAAAACCTCTCCATCTTTTCCATACAAGAATGGAGTCTTTCAAGGGTCTCATGGGGAACCCCTGAATAGTCTAGAGGGGGGAAATCAGTGTTTTCACCTTCAAAACGCTTCGAACGCTCCCACGTCGACGAAAGGTTTCCGTCGCCCTCAGAAAAGCCCTCCGGTAGTTCAGAAGTGCCTTTAGATGGATGGGGCAGTTCCTGGCTACTCTTGTGCTTTTTCGGCGTTTCTATTTCCTTGGGTGCGGTATTCGACGTCTGTTTCGTCGTCCGCTTAAGTTTGTCCTCGGAAACGATTCTCACCAGACTCTCGACGACGAGTTCGTCAGTCGAGGGTTCTGGAGTCGGCGTTGCCTGCGTTGCGCGTTGTTTTTCGACGGCCGCTCTATGGAGCGTTACGTCGGATGTTTTTGGGGTAGCGCCCGTATTAGATGAAAGCCCAATCGATGGTCGCGGCTGCGTTTGCGGGTGGGGCTTGAGACCCTTGCGGTCTGAGGTCGACGCCGGAGTGCCCTGCGTCCCTTTCGGCGCTGGTGGATCCTTCGTCCTGGACGAAGAAGAGCCGTGGGTTGTGTGCTTAGGCCTATGGGGTCTGTGTGCGTCCTTGTCGCCGGGGTGTTCATCCCCATAAGCAGGGCGTGGGCCGAGTCCGTCGGGGCCGGGGACGGACGTCAAGGAGCGCGAGCGCTCCTTCTGGGGGTTAATGACTTCCGTAACGGACGTCGAGTTATCACTCTCCTCGTCACTTTCTGTAACAGCGGCGGCGGGTGAGGCAACTGACTTTGACATAGCGTAGTCCGCCCACCTCTTAACTTTCCGTTCTTTAAGAGTTCTTGGTTTCAAGAGCTTACAGGCCGCGCAGCTGTCCTCTTTATGATCGAGGGGCAAGCAACGATTACAGAGCTTGTGTTTGTCCTTCCAAGTGTATTTGCCCCTACAGCGTGGGCAAAACTTAAAAGGTGTCCTCTCCATAGCTGAGGCAATAAAAACTGGTGATAACAACCCCAAGGGAAAGAAAGGGGAGAAAGAAAGACATTCTCGACGAGAAGGTAAAAGTTCGACACCCCCACTCTCCCTACTGTATGTTGGCCGGCGAGGCCTGGCCACGTGTTCGGCAGCGCCGAAGGATCGCCTCCGTCTCTTCTCCTCCGTCGAAAACTTGCTCGGCGGAGAAACAGCTTCACAGCTAACGTCGAGGGGAGGGATCTTTTAACAATAAGTATATATTAAGGACCGAGGTCCGTAGTAATTGTTTAGCAATGTCTCTCTAGGAGCTCCGTGTAAGGCGACCATAAGCTGGGCGGAACAAAACAATCTGAGGGACCTCGACGCGTGAGGGATTGTGGGTACAACGCACGTCACTATAGGGATAGTGTTACAGACACGCCTTGTCGACGTCCCCTTTTCGACAACGAAAAACAAAATGCAATACTCCGCAGTGACCACTGGATGTCGGACCTATGCACAGCATGTGATTCTAAGCAGATTAACAAACATCAGAAATATATATATACATATAAACAGGCATTAGTTACCGTAAAAACATGTCTGATAGTTGTATCTGCTTAGATTCACATGCAGTGCATATAGTCCGACATCCAGAGGTCGCCGCAGAGTATTGTATCTTGTCTTTCGAGAGTCAAAAGGGGACGTCGGCATAGGCGTGTCTAACACTATTCCTATAGTGACATGTAGTGTACCCAAATCCCTAATGCGTCTAGGTCCCTTTCTGCCATGAGGGCGCCTTATGACTAACGTGAGTGAGTACAGAAAAGAGATAAAAGTAATACGTCTATGTTCCTTCCATCCGAGCGGGGAGGAAGGGTGGGCGAATGTGAATCTAAGCAGATACAACCATCAGAAATGCTTCCACGGTAAGTAATGCATTTCTTCTGATGTTTGTTAATCTGCTTAGAATCACATGCTGTAAATAGACCAGCGAGCAGTACCCGGAGTTGGAGGTGGGGTGTGAGAAGGAACAGTAGAGAAAAGAGTCTTAGTACCGCTTGTCCCAACTGAGAATCAGATCTAGAATGAGCATCTAGACAACAGTGTTTTGTGAAGGTGTGTACAGAACTCCAGGTTGCCGCTTTGCAAATGGACTCGAGGGGAACATTTGCAAAGAATGCTATGGATGCCGCAGTGCCTCGAGTAGAATGTGCTCTAGGCTTGAAGGGCAGTTCTCTCTTAGCAAGAGAGAAACAGAGTGATGCACTGGACAATCCATCTAGAGATAGTGGATTTGGAAACTGCATCTCCTTCTCTTCCAGCTGCCACTGAGACAAAAAACTGACTAGTCTTTCTTAGTGGGCGAGTTCTTTCCATATAAAACATGACCCCCCTGTGCACATCAAGTGTGTGCAGGCTCTTCTCTCCCAAGTTTGATGGGTTCTGAAAGAACGTTGGTAGTTCCATCGACTGGTGGACATGAAACTTTGAAACGAATTTAGGTGCAAACCTAGGGTGTGTGCGTAGAACCACCTTATCTTTGTGAACTGTTACAAAGGGGTCTAAGATAGAGAACGCTTGTAGTTCACCCACTCTCCTGATGGAGGCGATAGCTATTAAGAAAGCAGTCTTAAGAGTGAGATCCTTTAGGCTCGCTCTATGCATGGACTCGAAAGGGGGGGCCCCATTAGTCTGGTTAACACGATGTTCAGGTCCCATCTGGAGCTGGATTTGATATAGGAGGGTAAATTCTTTTCACTCCCTCCATGAAGGCTTTAATAACTGGAACCTTCCACCAAGACATCTTATGTTGTGACGTAGTGTAAGCGGATAGTGCAGCTATGTGAACTTTAATGGCATTAAAGACTAAACCTGAGTCAAGTATAAAACAATATGTGTGGGAGAGCAGTCAACGGGGTTGATGCACTTTGAGTTGCACAAGATGACAAACCGGTTCCACTTACTGGAGTAGCAGTAACTAGTGTTCGGTTTCCTTGCCTCCCTGAGGGAGCTGCAGATGTCCAAATTTTATGACCTCAGGAGCCAGGCCGCCAAGTTGAGGGTCTGCGGGCATGGGTTCAGCGTCAGGCCCCTGTCCTGCGACAACATGTTGTACGGGCATGAATGTTTCACTGAAGGAGATGGAGACATCTCCATTAGATGAGTGAACCAGGGTTGGCGGGCCCACATGGGGGCCACCAGTATCATTGTAACTGATTCCTGGTGCATCTTGTGCAGAGAAGGGGTGTTTGGGGAAAAGAGTAGACAAATTTCCCTGACCATGTTACCCAGAGTCCATTTCACTTG
This sequence comes from Ambystoma mexicanum, assembly GCF_040938575.1. Lineage (NCBI taxonomy): Eukaryota > Metazoa > Chordata > Amphibia > Caudata > Ambystomatidae > Ambystoma > Ambystoma mexicanum. The sequence continues at coordinate 1,117,456,855 of NC_090926.1, forward strand.
GAGCGGTTCTGGGGGTACCTAGAGGCGTAATCTTGGCATTGGGCGTTCTCCAGAGTGGCAAACGAGTCGATTTCTGGGAAACCCCATTCTGCGAAAACGTTGGAGATGATGTCTCTGCGTAATCGCCATTCGTACTCTGTGGGTAGAGGGAAGTCTCTGCTGAGTCAGTCTGCCAGAAGAATGAGTTCCCCTGGAACATGTTGTGATAACAGGAACATGTGTTTGAGAGCCCACTTCCAGATGTTTTGGGACAGCTTGGACAGCCCTGGAGAGTGAGTGCCCCCCTGCTGGTTCAGGTAGTATATGGCCGTGGTGCTGTCCGTGAGGATTAGCACTGTGTTTCCTTGTAGATGTGTTTGGAAGGCTTTTAGTGCTTTGAACACCGCTAACAATTGAAGTCCAAACTCCGTGTGCAGTCTGATGGACAGGTGAGCCCCTCATCCTGTGAGGGATGCGTCTGTGGTTAGAGTGGGCTCCACTGCGGGGGTGGTAAAGGATTTCCCCTTCACAAGGTTCTCTCTACACCAACCACCGCAGCGAGAGAACCAGTGCTTGCGAGACAACCACTAGATCGTCCTATTGTCCGCTGGCCTGACACCACTGGCTGTTGAGCCACTCTTGCATTGGGCGCACGCGCAGGTGCACGTGAGGAACCAAGTAAATACATGATGACGACATACCTGGCACCCGTATTGGCCTTGCGTACCATCACCTCTCGACCAGCTACATACTGTGGGATCTGAAACAGCATGTTTTGAACCCTCTCGTTGGAGAGGAAGAAGAGTCCGTCCCTTGGTCGAATTAGAGCCCCTAGGAATTGCTTGACCTGGCTGGGCACTAGACTGGACTTTTTCCCCGTTGATGGAGAAGCCAAGGTGGAACAAGAGGTCTATAGTCTTTAGGGTATTTGAGAAGCATGTTTCATAAGAATCCTCTGTTATGAGCCAGTCGTCGAGGTAAGGATAAACCAGAATCAACAGTACCTTGCCACTGCCAGTACCTTCGTGAATACCCTTGGCGCTGAGGCTATGCCGAAGGGTAGTACTTTGAACTGTCAGTGTTTGCCTTCTATCATGAAACTCAGGTATTTCCTGTGCGCTGGCAACATTGAAATATGAAAGTATGCATCTTTCATTTCCAGTATTGCCATGTAATCCTCCTGTGTGAGCAGGGGGATTACTTCCTGCAAAGTCGCCATACAAAATGTTTGAGGTTTTACAAATTTGTTCACTGGGCGCAGATCTAAAACAGGGTGCATGGTCGTTTCCTTTTTGGGTTCAAGGAAGAATACTGAATAAATACCCTCCTTTACCTGTGACACAGGCACAACCACTATGGCTCCTTTTTCCAGCAACAATTCTACTTCCTGAAGAAGGATGAGAAGATGATCTGATGCAAGAAGTCTTCCCTTTAGTGGTCTGAATGTCGAGGACCGGCTGAACTCGATGCAGTAACTGTAGGCTATTGTTGGCAGTACCCAACGGTCTGTGGTAATTCCGTCCCATGCCTGGAGAAAAGATGTTAACCGACCCGCCGCCCCCCCCCCCCACCCCCTCTCCACGCCCCCCCCCCCCCCACCACCGACAGGTGAGGTCATTTAGCGGCGGCGGCCGGAGAGCCTCTAGTAGTAGGGCCCCAACCCCTTCCTTTCTCGGGGAGTACGCCATGTTGTAACCACTGTTTCCTTGAAGGGAGGACCAGTTGCTGCCTGAGGCATACTGCTGCTGAGGGAAACGTCCACGAAAAAGGCGCCTATTGCCAGATCCGTGCCTTTTGGAAGGTTTCGTGATCTGGTCAAGGGTTTTCAAGGTGCCATGTTCCCTTTTCGCCATTTCCAGTGCGTCATCAACCGCCTTTTCTAACAAGTTGGAATCCTCCAGCGGCTTGTTAATGATGTACGCCCGAGTCTCTGGCTTGAATCTCGAATTCCTAAGCCATGCATGCCTTTTGAGGAGTACGCCCTGGGCTAAGGAACGGCCAGCCGTTTCTGCAGCATCTAAAGTATTTTTAATGATGCTCTGGTTCACTAGACTGCCCTCAGTAACGGGGCCAAGAGATGGGTGCGAAGAGGCTCAGGAACCTCCTGTAGGCCTTCGCGCAACAAGGCCCACTGAGCATCAGCGTAACTAGCAAACAGGGTGTTATTGTTGGCAATACGTGTAGCGAAAGCCGCCAAGGCCGTAACCCTCTTTCCGAGTGCATAGAGCCTCTTCCCCTCATCATCAGGGGGTGCTTTGCTGGTGGACAGAGGAACCCCCGCCCTTTTCCTTGTGGTGGTCACCATCAGAGAATCTGGGATGGAATGGCCTAATATATAGAGGATCCGAGGGAGAAGGGCTAAAGAGCTTCGCAATCCGTGGGTTAACACGCCTGACTAAGGCTGGTAAAGGCAAAGAGGGAGCGAGGCACCTTTTGATAGAGGCAAGGAGAGGAGAGGAATGGCTGGTTAGCCGGTGGCTTTTCCTTGATTTTCTCCACAAAAATCAACCTCGGGAGCAGTCTCCCCCGTATCGATTTGAAAATGTGCTACTGCTTTGCGTAGCATGGCATTAAACGTGGGCTGATCGTCCACAGAGGAAGGCTCCCTAACAGGAGTAGTCTGTGGAGAGGCCAAATCTAAAGCATCGGGGTCAGGTGATGACCCAGGGGACTGTCAAGGCTGTGGGTCACACATGTCAGGGTCTGCCCCAAAACCCCCTACAGGAACTTGCAGGTCTTCAGGATCCATGAATTAATTATCGTCCCGAGTGTCAACATGAAGGTCATCTTCAGTGAGTTCATATGTGTATGGTTCCTCTTCCTGGGGGTCAAAAAGTCTTGGAACCTTGGCTTGAGGGTCCTGAGAGCTTTCATCCCTTGGCCTCTTAGGTGTTGTCTGCTCAGAAAGGGAAACAAACATATCCAACCTGTTCATACAGGTCTCAAATCTCTCCCTGGTCCAATGGGAAGACCCAGAACGGTCTAGGGGTGGAAAGCATTGTTCCTCCGCCTCCAAGCATTGAGATTTCTCCCACAAAGTGGAGAAAATCCCCCCGTCGCCCTCCGAGAAGTCCCGCGGGCCACACGGTGGAGCAGTGCCTTCGAGTCTCTCCTTCGACCTAGGGTAGGGTTCCGGCGCTCCAGTCGCCCCTTCGCTAGGTCTCAGCGTCCCCTTGACTTTTCCCCCCAAGGCCTTGGTGAATCTTTCACCAGCCGTTTCTGAGCGTAATTGGAGACAATCCTCACAATGCTCTCAGCGACCATCTTCCCACACTGGAGTTGATCGTGCGGAGCCGTTTTCGTCGGAGCCGGAACCTTGCTGTCGACGGACACCTTCTTCAGATGCGCCTCGACGGATGATACTTTAGGGGTAGCGTCCTTTGAATTCAACGGCGCGGTCGCTAGGCGCGGATGCGGCGAGGGCTGCCGACCCTTATGGTCGGCAGGGACCGCCGGCTGTGTCAGCATACCCGTTGGCGCAGAGGCCTTCTTCGACTTAGTCGAGGAATGGCCGGCAGTTTGCGTGTTTTGTGACGTGTAATTGTCCGTCAGCATCGCCCGGGTGTACATCCCCCAAAGCAAGGCCAGAGCTGTGCCTGTTGGGGACAGACGCCAAGGAGCGAGAGTGTACCGTCGAGGGGACGACAACCTCCGCTACAGAGGTTGAGTCATCACTACCACCCTTTTCACATTCAGCGGCCGTGGCGGCGGGGAAGCAGCCTTCGACATCCTGTAGGCTGCCCTTCTTTGGACCCTGCGTTCCTTCAGAGTTTTAGGACGTAGGAGCTTGCAAGCCGCGCAACCAGCTTCGTCCTGCTCGAGGGGCAAGCAGCGATTACACCGCCTGTGCTTGTCCTTCCACAGGAATTTGCCTTTACAGATGGGGAAAAAGCTAAATGGAGTCCTTTTCATAGCGGAGGACGTAACAAGTGACAACGACCCGAAAGGAAAGGGGGAAGAAAGGGAAAGGCATTCTAGTATGAGACAGAAATGTCCACCCCGACCCCCACTCTCTCTACTGTGTAGGCCGGCGAAGGCCAGGCCATGTGGTCGACAGCACCGATAACACCGTCAGTCGAAGGTCTGGTATAGGCGGAGATGTGGAAGGACCGTCGAAAGAGGGCTGGCGGCGATCTTAGTTAACAACAATTAAACAAATCAATAAAGGGTTGAGGGGACAATGGCAATGTCTCTTCACAAGCTCCACTTAAGGCGACCAGTATTCTGGGCGGAAAAAGACAATCTGAGGGACCTTGATGCACGAGGGATTTTGGGTACACTACACGTCCTATAGGGATATAGTGTTACAGACACGCCTATGCCGACCTCCACTTTCGACTCTCGAAAGACAAGATGCCATACACCGCGGTGACCACTGGAGGTCGGACTATATGCACAGCATGTGATTCAAAGCAGATTAAAAAACATCAGAAATATATATATATATGATACATTACTCACCGTAATCGTATTTCTGATGCTTGTATCTGCTTAGATTTACATGCTGTGCATAGGCCGACATCTAGTGGAAGCTGCGGAGTATTACAGTTTGTTTTTTGAAACTCGAAAATGGGCGTCGACACAGGGCGTGCCAGTAATACTATCCCTAGTGTGACATCCACTGTACCCAAGATCCCTCACGCGTCTAGGATCCTCAGATTGTATTTTTTCTGACATGAGGTAGCATGAGGAGTAGCGGAGTACAGATAATCCAAGCAGATAGAAAGAAAGGTAAGACTACAAGCAATCATGCGCCTTCTCTTGGAGGGGAGGAAGGGTGGGTTGCATGTGAATCTAAGCAGATACAAGCATCAGAAATACGATTACGGTGAGTAATGTATCCCTTCTGAGGCTTGTGGAATCTGCTTAGATCACATGCTGTGCATAGATTAGCGAGCAGTACCAGAAGAAGGAGGTGGGATGTGAGAAGGGTCATGAGCAAATAAATGTCTTAGAACCGCTTGTCCCACTTGTGTATCTGTCTTGGAATGGGTGTCAATGCAGTAATGCTGAGTAAAAGTGTGAATAGAGCTCCAAGTAGCTGCTTTGCAAATGGTGTCGAGGGGAACATTTGCAATGAAAGCCAGAGCGGCCCCAGTGCCTCTAGTAGAGTGGGCCCTTGGCGTAAAAGGCAGAGTCTTTTCTGAGAGTGAGTAACACAGCTGGATACAGTTAATAATCCACTTCGAGATGGCACCTTTAGAGACGCGATCCCCCTCTCTGCCTGTAGCTACGGAGGCAAACAGTTGATCTGTTTTCCTTAGCGGTCTTGTTTTATTTACATAGTAGAGGACCGCCCTACGCACATCTAGGGTGTGTAGTTTCACCTCAGCCAAGCTTTGCGGGTTCTGGAAGAAAGCCGGAAGCTCGATGGACTGGTTTACATGGAACTTTGATATAAATTTAGGTGAGAACCTAGGGTGTATGCGTAAAACCAGTTTGTCTTTATGGATAGTAAAGAAAGGATCCTGTACTGACAGAGCCTGAATTTCACGGACCCTTCTTATAGAGGTAATAGCTACTAAGAAGGCTGTTTTATAAGTCAGGTGTTTGAGAGTGCTTTTATGCATGGGTTCGAAAGGGGGGCCCATGAGCTTGGCTAGCACCACATTAAGGTACCACCCTGGCGGTGGGTTTGAAATAGGAGGGTGAAGTCTCTTTACTCCTTCCATGAAGGCTTTAACTACTGGTACTTTCCACCACGACACCTTGCTATGGGAAGTGGTGTAAGCCGAGAGAGCGGACAGTTGTACTTTCAGTGAGTTAAAAACCAATCCTGCATCCAGCAGGTGGAGCATGTATGTAACAATAGTGGAAGGAGTGCAATCAACTGGGTTGATTTGTCTACTCTGGCACCAGATAACGAACCTCTTCCACTTGTCAAAGTAACAGTGCCTTGTGTTTGGCTTCCTAGATTCCTTTAGGATGTCCATACACCTCTGTGGTAATTTGAGGTGTCCAAACTCTATGACCTCAGGAGCCATGCTGCCAGGTTCATTGAGTTGGGTTGCTGGTGCACTGTTTGCCCTTGGTGCTGGGGCAGTAGGTTGTACCAGGCTGGAAGTTTGATAGGCTCGCACACCGCCATCCTGCGTAGGTGTGGGAACCACGGTTGTCTTGCCCACATGGGAGCAACTAGGACGAGCGTCATCGATTCCAAGTTCATCTTGTTCACCACTTTCCTGATGAGAGGAGTTGGTGGAAAAGCGTACGCAAATATCCCTGACCAGTTCATCCACAGGGCGTTCCCCTGGGAGTCTGGTTGGGGGAACCTGGATGCAAATCCTGGGCATTGTTTGTTTTCGCTTGTGGCGAATAAGTCTATAGTGGGGAAACCCCACTGAGAGAAGAGATCTTCTATGACCTCTCTGTGAAGAACCCATTTGTGTTCCTCTGGGAGGGAGTCTCTGCTCAGAGCATCCGCTAGGGAATTGAGCTCCCCTGGAACATGTTGTGATGACAGGAAGATGTTCCGTCTGAGCGCCCATATCCAGATTTTCTGGGCAAGCTTGGACAGATTTGGCGAGCGAGTCCCTCCTTGCTTGTTCAGGTAGAACATGGCTGTAGTGCTGTCCGTCCGGATTTGCACTGACAGGTTTAGTAGATGGGGCTCGAACGCCTGACGCACTCTCTGAATACTGCCAGAAGCTCTAGCAGGTTGATGTGGTTCTTGGCCACCGAGTGAGACCAGAGACCCTGAGCTGTGTGGTGGAGATGGTGAGCTCCCCACCCCGTCAGACATGCATCTGTAGTGACCCTTTGCGAGATTCTCTCTTGTCCACCAGTGAAGGCTTTGTACCAGTGTTGGCGAAACGACCACTAGATCGTCCCACTGACCACTTGCCTGAGACCACTGTTTCGTCAGCCATTCCTGGATGGGACGCAGGCGCGCGTGGGGGACCAGGTAAATGCATGACGCCATCATGCCCAGTAAACGCATTGCTTTGCGTACCGTTATTTGTTGACCGGACTGATAATGCAGAATTTGCAGAAGTATATTCCGAATTCTTTCCTCTGAAGGAAAGGTCAACCCCTCCTGGGTATCCAGGATTGCTCCTAGGAATTGTTTTGAGGTGCTTGGCACCAGGCTTGACTTCTTCTCGTTGATTGAGAAGCCCAATTCGTGAAGGATGTCGATAGTCCTTTAAATGTTTGTCCTGCAAATTCCTGGGGTTTCCCCCATTATGAGCCTGTCGTCCAGATAAGGGTACACTGGGATTGCCTCCCTGCGTAGGTGTGCAGCCGCCACCGCCAGTACCTTTGTGAATACCCTTGGTGCTGAAGCTATCCCGAAGGGCAGTACCTTGAATTGGTAGTGGCGACTGTCAACCTTGAAGCGCAAGTACTTTCTGTGCGCTGGGAACATGGAAATATGAAAATAAGCATCTTTCAGATCCAAGGTTGCCATGTAATCCCCCTTTTTTAGGAGGGGGATTACCTCTTGTAGCGTGGTCATACGAAATTTTTGAGGCTTGAGATACTTGTTGGCAGGCCGTAAGTCCAATACTGGGCGCATTGTCAAGACTTTCTTTGGCACAAGGAAGTAAGTTGAATAAATACCCTCGTTTACCTGGTGTCCTGGGACGAGTTCTATCGCGTCCTTTTGTAGAAGAATGGCGATCTCCTCGAGGAGAATCTTCTGATGTTCTAAGGAGTGTACTCTTTGTCGTGGAGGATGGTTCCGGGGACGCTGCAGTAGCTCTATACAATATCCCGTGGATACTGTTGACAGCACCCATCTGTCTGATGTGATCCCTTCCCAAGCCTGGGTGAAGTTTGAAATGCGTCCCCCTACTGGGGTTGCGCGAGAAGGGACCCTGAACTGAGCGTCACTGCTTTGGTGGAGGCGTGCCGCCTCCCTTGCTGGGGCTGCCTCTGCCTTTACCACAACCTCTCCTATTACCTCTGCCGTAACCCTGGGTAGACTGTTGGTTGTTGTTCCACTGTGTACCCTGCCCCTGGGAATAGTTAGATCCTCTCTGAGAATTTTGGCCGCGCGGGCGACGAAAATTACTATTCCCTCTCTGGTTAGGGGGTTTATAGATTAACTGGCTAAGGGATTTGAGTGTCTCGTATTCGTCCTTGGCATTTTTCAGTGCGTCCTCGACCGCCTTACCAAACAACAGATCGGCTTCCACCGGTTTGTCTAACAATGATGCCTACGTTTCTGCCTTAAACCCAGACTGCCGTAACCACGCATGTCTCTTGATAACAGTACCCTCTGCTATCAATCTGCCTGCATTATCCGCGGCGTCGAAGGTTGCTTTCAAAATGCAACCAGACACGGCTCTACCCTCTGCGGAAATCCGAGCTAATTGGCCCTTTACCGGTTCAGGAGCAGAGGCTATGAGAGCCGCGACTTCTTCCCACTGATGGCAGTTGTAGCTGGCCAACAGGGTGGTGGAGTTAGCAATCCTTGCTTGATAGGCGGACGTTGAGGCTACTTTCCTGCCGAAACAGTATCGTTTTTTTCTCTCCTTGTCGGGGAGGAGCTTCTGACGAAGACAAGGGTGTTTCAGCCCTCTTACGAGTGTTGGTAACAACTAGGGAGTCTGGCTTTAGATACCCTCCTATCTAGAAAGGGTCAGACTGAGCTGCCCTGAAAAGTTTTTCAACCCTGGGATTGACTGCTCTGGTGAGGTTTGGGTTCACCAGGGACGGATCTATTCTCCGCTGAATGGATTTAAGGATAGGGATGGTCTGGGCAACCGGCCTCCTTTCTCCCACTAACTCTTCTGCAAAGTCCCTTTCCTCCTGTACACCGTGGGTGTCAATGTGGAAATGTTCTGCTGCGCGAGCGAGAACCTCATTTAGGAGGGGCTGATTATCGACCGGGGAGTCGGTAACCGGGGCTTCGTTCTCTACCGGGGAATCTACTCTGTATGTTTCCAGGTTATCCTCTTCTTCTTCCTGTTCCTCATCATCCCCATAGTAGCCCGTCCCGGTTTGCTCTTCTATCATACCAAATTCTAGGTCTCCACAAAAGGAAGCCTCGTCTTGATACCGTGAGTACGGTGTTGCGTAAGGTTGTACCTCGAAGGGTTCAAACCGGGCCTTCTTACTCGGGGGGATAGGATCAGTAGAGCCTGAGGGTGTGGCCCCTTGTGGATCATACGAGAGGCAATGTTCTGGATTTTTATCATAAAAATCAGCCAAAGAAGACATTCTTGACATGACCCTATCTATGTCTTCACTGGACCATTTTTTGGAACTGGGAATCACTCAGCAAGTCTATGGGTTTTCCCCCCCTCCCCGTGCGTAGAAAAATGTTTTCGCTGTCCCTTAGTGGCTCCAGAGTTTTTCGACGCCTGGCGCCGAGGATCAGAAGAGGTGTCCCTGTCCTTCGAGCGTGGGGCCTCGCTGGCTTCAGTTGCGGGCTCTGTCTCCTGGAGCGCGGCCTGGGGGTGGAAGTCGTCTTCGTCTTCCGACAATCGAAATTCTGTTAGCCTAGGGAATGAGGCACTCTTGGCAAGAGTGGATGATTGCCTGGAGTCATGCGGCGATCTCGATCGAGAGCGCCCAGAGGACACCAAATCGGACCGTTCTGTCTGTGCCTCTTTCCGAGAACTCGACGTCGTCGAGTCTCGGTTGGACTTAGTGTATTTAGTGTGTGTAGTATGTCAAGCGCTTGCGTCGCCGGGGGTCGTCCCCATAGCCGCCCTCCCGGATGACCTTCCGAGGTCGGGGACCTGCGCTCGGCTGTCTTTCAACGCCGTAATGCCCTCGCCGTCCGAAAGTCTGGCGTCGCTGCCATCGCTGAAGGCGCCCTCCGCTGCCATGGGCGCCTGCCTGTCGTGGTGGGCCCAACGCTTCGTTGATCGGTCCTTAAGTGTCTTAGGTTTAAACCTACTACACGCTCTGCAGTTCGCTTCGGGGTGGTCCCTCGGCAAGCGGGGATTGCACGTGGCGTGCCTGTCGACCCAAGGGTATTTGCGGTTGCACTTGGGGCAGAATTGAAAAGGGGTACCCTCCATACGCACCTTGAGGCAGCGGGGTGTTAAGTGTAGGAAATGTATAGGATGTACCTATATACCAAGAGTGTAGAGTATGTACCACCCCCCACTCTCCCTACGTGCCGGGCCGAGGCCAGCGGCCTTCCGAGGCACAAATCCGTCGTGCAGCAGCCGACGGTCGATTTCTTCTCCAGCCGGCGTCGAGTGTCGAAGTTCGACGTTGGGGTGGGGAAGGATGTCAATAGATTAATAACTTTAAATTTTAGCAAAAGTATGGCCAGGGGACTCCGCAAGATGCTTCCGACCAGTATGGCGGAAAAAAACAATCTGAGGATCCGAGACGCGTGAGGGATCTTGGGTACAGTGGACGTCACACTAGGGATAGTATTACTGGCACGCCCTGTGTCTACGCCCATTTTCGAGTTTCGAAAAACAAACTAATACTCCGCAGCTTCCACTAGATGTTGGCCTATGCACAGCATGTGATCTAAGCAGATTCCACAAGCCTCAGAAATATATATAGGATACATTACTCACCGTAATTGTATTTCTGATGCTTGTACCTGCTTAGATTCACATGCTGTGCATAGGCTGACATTAGTATTAGTTTTTTTTTTTTCCGAAACTCGAAAAGGGGCGTTGACCAAGGGCGTGCCAGTAATATCCCTAGTATGACGTCCACTGTACCCATGATCCCTCACGCGTGTAGGACCCTCAGATTGTATTTTTTCTGACATGAGGTAGCATGAGGAGTAGCGCGAGTACAGATTATCCAAGCAGATAGATAAGACTACAAGCATCCATGAGCCTTCCCTCAGAGGGGAGGAAGGGCGGGCGCATGTGAATCTAAGCAGATGCAAGCATTAGAAATACGATTACGGTGAGTAATGTATCCCTTCTGAGGCTTGTGGAATCTGCTTAGATCACATGCTGTGCATAGATTAGCGAGCAGTACCTGAAGAAGGAGGTGGGATGTGAGAAGGGTCATGAGCAAATAAGTGTCTTAGAACCGCTTGTCCCACTTGTGTATCTGTCTTGGAATGAGTGTCAATGCAGTAGTGCAGAGTAAAGGTGTGAATAGAGCTCCATGTAGCTGCTTTGCAAATGGTGTCAAGGGGTACATTTGCAATGAAAGCCAGAGTGGCCCCAGTGCCTCTTGTAGAGTAGGCCCTTGGCGTAAAAGGCAGAATTTTATCTGAAAGGGAGTAACACAGCTGGATACATTGGACTATCCATTTTGAGATGGCACCTTTAGAGACGCGATCTCCTTTTCTGCCTGTAGCTACGGAGACAAACAGTTGATCTGTCTTTCTTAGCGGTCTGGTCTTGTCTACGTAGTAGGACCGCTCTTCGCACATCTAGTGTGTGTGTAGTTTAACCTTGGCAGAGCTCTTGGGGTCTTGGAAGAAGGCTGGTAGCTCAATGGACTGGTTAACATGGAATTTTGAAATGAACTTAGATGAGAACCTAGGGTGAGTTCATAGAACCAGTTCATCCTTATTAACAGTAAAGAAAGGATCCTGCACTGACAAGAGCCTGAATCTCACTGACCCTTCTAATTGATGTAATGGCTACTAAGAAGGCAGTTTTATAGGTCAGGTGTTTGAGACTAGCTTTATGCATGTCTTCAAAGGGTGGGCCCATTAGTTTAGCAAGCACCACATTAAGGTCCCATCCTGGTGGTGGGTTCAAAATTGGAGGGTGAAGTCTCTTTACACCTTCCACCACGACACTTTGTTATGGGAGGTGGTGTAGGCAGACCGCGCCGCCAGGTGTACCTTGAGTGAATTAAATACCAACCCTGCGTTCAGCAGGTGGTTGGAGCATGTAGGTGACAATATTGGAAGGAGTGCAATCAACTGGGTTGATTTGTTTATTCTGGCACCAAATAACAAATCTCTCCCATTTATCAAAGTAACAGTGTCTTGTGTTTGGTTTCCTTGATTCTTTTAGGATATCCATGCATCTCTGTGCCAAACTATGACTTCAGGAGCCATGCTGCCAAGTTCATCGAGCTGGGTTGAGGATGCACTGTTCTTCGTGCTGGGGTAATAGGTTGTGCCAGCACGGGAGTCTGATGTGTTTGCACACTGCCAGTTTGCGCCGGTGCGTGATCCACAGTTGTCTCGCCCACATGGGATCAACTAGGATGAGCGTCATCGATTCCCTGTGCATCTTGTTGACCACCTTCCTCAACAGAGGGGTTGGTGGAAGAGCGTAGGCAAACATCCCCGACCAGTTTTTCCATAGAGCGTTCCCCATGGCTAGGGGAACCTGGATACAAATCCTGGGCATTGCCTGTTTTCGCTTGTGGCGAATAGGTCTATAGTGGGGAAACCCCACTGTGAGAAGAGGTCTCCCACGACTTCTTTGTGTAGACACCATTTGTGTTCTTCCGGGAGGGGATCTCTGCACAAAGCGTCCGCTAGCGAATTGAGATCCCCTGGAACATGTTGAGATGACAGGTAAATGTTCCGTCCGAGTGCCTATGTCCAAGTTTTCTGGGCAAGCCTGGACAGATTTGGCGAACGAGTGCTCCCTTGTTTGTTTATGTAAAACATTGCCCTCGTGCTGTCTGTTAAGATCTGCACTGACAGGTTCAACAGGTGGGGTTCGAACGCTCGAAGCGCTCTGAAGACCGCCAGAAGTTCTAGCAGATTATTGTGATTCTTGGCCACTGTGTGAGACCAGAGACCCTGAGCTGTGCGGTGAAGGTGGTGTGCTCCCCACCCAGACAGTGACGCGTCCGTAGTGACTACCGCCTGTATCTCTGGATCGTAAAAGGGTTTCCCCTTTGACAGGTTCTCTCTTGTCCACCAGCAAAGACTTTGCACCAGTTTTGGCGAAACGACCACTAGATCGTCCCACTGACCACTTGCCTGAGACCACTGTTTCGCCAACCATTCCTGCATGGGTCGCAGGTGCGCTTGGGGAACCAGCTAAATACATGACACCATCATGCCTAGCAAACATCGCTTTGTGCACCCTTATCTGGCGAACCGATTGATATTGAGGAATTTGCAGTAGTAGATTCCGAATTCTTTCCTCTGACGGAAAGGCCAACCCCTCTTGAGTGTTTAGGACAGCTCCTAGGAACTGTTTGGAGGTGCTTGGCACCAGGCTTGATTTTTTTCTCGTTGATTGAGAAACCCAATTCAAAGAGGAGGTTGATCGTTCTTTGATGTTGGATCTGCAAATTACTGGGGTCTCTCCTGTGATGAGCCAGTCGTCCAGGTAAGGGTACACTGTGATTGCCTCCCTGCGTAGGTGCGCCGCCACCACCGCCAGTACCTTGGTGAATACTCTTGGAGCCGAGGCTATACCAAAGGGCAGCACCTTGAACTGGTAGTGCTGACTGTCCACCTTGAAGCGCAAGAATCTTCTGTGCGCTGGGAACATGGAAATATGAAAATAGGCAGCTTTCATGTCCAATGTTGCCATGTAATCTCCTCTTTTTAGGAGGGGGATTACCTCTTGGAGTGTAGTCATGCAGAATTTTTGGGGCTTGACATACTTGTTTGCAGGGCGTAAGTCTAATACTGGGCACGCGGTCAGATTTTTTTTGGCACAAGGAAGTAAGTTGAATAAATACCCTTTTTTACCTGGTTGGCCGGGACGAGTTCTAACGCATCCTTTGCAAGAAGATTGACAATTTCCTAGAGGAGGATCTTTTGGTGGTCTAGGGAGTGCATTTTCTGTCTTGGAGGGTGGTTGTGGGGACGCTCCAACAGTTCGATGCAGTATCCCGCGGACAGCACCCATCTGTCCGATGTGATCCCATCCCATGCCTGGGTGAAGGTGGAAATGGGCCCCTCCCGCCTCCTACTGGGGATGCATGGGAAGGGACCCTGAAAGGAGCGTCACTGTTTGCTGGGAGGCGTACCGCCTCTACCTGAGCAGCCTCTCCCTCTACCACGGCCCCTCTTGTTATCTCTGGCGTAACTTTGGGTAGTCTCTTGGTTGCCACCCCATGATGTACCCTGCCCCTGTGAGTAATTAGAACCCCTCTGGGAATTTTGGCCACGTGAGCAAAGAAAATTATTATTCCCTCTTTGGTATGTGGATTTGTTATTCAATTGTCCCAGGGACCTTAGGGTATCGTATTCTTCTTTGGCTGTTTTGAGGCCTCCTCTACCGCTTTCCCAAACAAGACATTCGGTTCCACCGGCATGTCAGTAAGAGTAGCCTGGGTCTCGGGTTTGAACCCTGCCCGTTTCAGCCAAGCGTGTCTCTTGATGACAGTGCTCTCTGCAATAACCCGGCCTGCATTGTCTGCTGCATCAAAAGTCGCTTTCAGAATGCACCCGGACACCGATCTACCCCCGACGCAATCTGGGCTAACTGGCCCTTTAGTGGTTCTGGTGCGGAGGCAATGAGGGCAGCTACTTGTTCCCATTGGTGACAATTATAACTTGCCAGCAGAGTGGTGGTATTTGTGATTCTTGCCTGGTAAGCGGGATTGGAAGCCACTTTCCTTCCTAGACTATATATCCTCTTGCTCTCCTTGTCTGGGGAGCTTCAGATGATGCTAGAGGTGTCCCTGCTCTTTTCCTGGTGGTAGTAACTACCAATGAGTCGGGCTTAAGCAGACCCCTTATGTAAAGAGGGTTGGAAGGGGCGGCCCTGAATAATTTTCAATTCTGGGGTTAGGGGTAACGAGGGAGGGGTCAATTCTGCTTTGGAGAGACTTCAGAATTGGTATGGCTTGGGCAATGGACTTCTGGTCCCCCATGATTTCCTCTGCAAAGTCCCTCTCTTCTTGAGCCCCTTGAGTGTATCTGAAAGTGCTCTGCAGCTTTAGCTAAGACCTCATTCATTAGTGGCTAATTATCCACAGGTGAGTCATTGACCGGTGGATATTTGTGGATAGGCGAGTCTAGACTATAGGTCTCTGCCTCATCTCCCTCCTCCTCATCCTGGTCCTCGTCTCTGTAATAATCGACCCCTGTTTGGTCGTCCAGATTTTGTATGTCTGGGTCTTCAGCATACTGATGGTAGGGTTTGTCTGAAATCAGACCTTGAGCTGGAGTCTCATTCCAATGTCTCTTACTAGGAGGCTGAGGGTCTTTGGATCCTGAGGGGGTAGAGGTGTCAGAGGTATTCTGATAGCTCAGAAAATAGTCAGGGTTTTTCTCATAGAAATTAGCCATAAAAGACATTCTTCTCATCACCCTGTCTATGTCATCAGAGCTCCATTCCCTGGAACTGGGAATGAATACCTCTTGCTGAGGTTCCTCTTCCATTTCCCATATCCTGTGGAGTGGGTGGGACAACTTTGGGCCTAGTGATAATGTCAGGGGTCTTTATCTTTATCCGAAGATTTATGTTTGTCCTTCTGGACCTGGGGTACAGATTACTTCTTCTGCTGTTTGTCCCCTTTACGAGTAGGGTCATGTTTCCCTGAATCCTTGGCCTTCTCTGAATCTTTCGACACCTGGCGCCGAGATTCGGGGGTAGTTCAGCTAGGTTCTGTAGATTTAGAGGGTGTGCGTCGAGACTTGAAAGGCAGACATGGAGAGGGCTGCCTGAGCAGACTAAGCATGCTGCTTGGGGGTAGAGGTCGGATTTGTCTTCCGACGACCATACCTCTAACTTTGGGGTGCGAAGCACCTTTGGCAATTTTGGACGGTTGCTATGTGTCTTGAGGCAATCTCGACCTGGAACGCCCAGAGGGCACCGCTTCTGTGGACCGCTCTCTTTGTGCCTCTTTCTTCTGATCACTCGACATGCGTGTCGAGTCTCGTCTGGGGTTAGTGTGTTTAGGTGCAGTAGTGTGTGTAGCGCTCATGTCGCCGGGTGTAGTCCTCATAACTGCCCCGCCAGACAATCCTCCGAGGTGGGGGGACTCCCGTTTGGGCGTCTATCGACGCCCCTGTGCCCTTGCCATCCCAAATGGCGGCGTTGCTGCCATCGTTGAAGGAACCCACCGCCTCCATCGCCTTGAGCTGCCTGGCATAATGGGCCCAACGTTTAGTGGAGCGGTCCTTTAGTGTTTTAGCTTTAAAGAGCTTACACACTCTGCAATTAGCTTTGGGGTGATCCCTAGCCAGCAGAGATTACAGGTGTTAGGCTTATCTACCCAAGGAAACTTACGGTTGCACTTGGGGCAGAATTTAAATGGAGTACTCTCAATATGTTATTTCCTGGCAGCGGGCGAGTATGTGTAGGAAATAAACAAGTGCGAGTATTTCCACCCCCCACTTGCAGGGCTGAGGCCAGAGGCCTTCCGAGGCCCGAAGTCCGTCATGCAGTCTCGACAGCTGTTCGTTCTTCGGACCGGCGTCGATCTTTGGAATCTCGAAGTGGGTTTTAAAGAACAGGGGAAAAAAAAACAATCTGAGGGTCCTACACGCGTGAGGGATCATGGGTACAGTGGACGTCACACTAGGGATAGTATTACTGGCACGCCCTTGGTCGACGCCCATTTTCAAGTTTCGAAAAACAAACTCTGCAGCTTCCACTAGATGTTGCCCTATGCACAGCATGTGATCTAAGCAGATTCCACAAGCCTCAGAAATATAGCTGGGTGGAAAAAAACAATCTGAGGGACCTCGGCGCGTGAGGGATTTTGGGAACACAACACGTCACGTTAGGGATAGTGGTACAGGCACGCCCATGTCGACGTCCCCTTTCGATTCTCGAAGGACAAGATGCAATACTCTGCATTGACCACTAGATATTGGACTATATGCACAGCATGTGATTCTAAGTAGAATAGCAAGCATCAGAACATTTGTTAGTACTTACTTACCCCTAGATTTTTCTGGGCCTACTTGTATTTAAATACATCGTTTATTTTTACAATACAAAGTGTTTCAGTGTTCCTTTGGATCATTTGTATTACAATTTAATTTCTGCTGATTCTACAGCTCTCTCTCCCTCCTAAAATGAGCCTGGCAGCTCTGTCTAAGCTACCATGAACTCAGGTGGTACAGCCTTATACTAAGAGTGGCGTCTTGTACTGCTTCAGTTGAATGGTTTTACGAAGCCCTTAGTTGGACTTCAGAAAAACTGTCCTAACAGTATCCCACTGGAGAGCTTGTCAGTTCCCCGGGAGGTCCAGGGACACTTCCGAAGGCTAAGGACGGGCGGACCCTCGAGTACAACCAGTATAAGGGTTAAAGCACCATTTGGGTGCACCACTCAGGGTCACTGCAGATCAGTTAGTCCAGTAGGGCTTCACTGGGCATAAACGCAGGAAGTGATGCTGGGCCTTCTCGGGATTCGTCCATCGATCTTCAGTCAGAAGCCCCGCAAGGACCTCTCCCCTTGAGTTGGTGGGACTAATCAACTCCAAAGTAAGCCACCTGGACATCCTCTCGAAGCTGGGTGCATTTCCACTGCAGTCGCTGCTGGAACCGAATAGCCAGGGAGAGGAAAACCAGATTGTGTGTGTTGCTTTAAGGTGGACAAGAGCTCCAGGAAGATCTTCCGGACGTCCAGAAGGCAGGACTGACCGAGCCTGAACCTCCTCAACAGAGTTCTGGACCACAGATGCAAGGAAAGCCCATCTCGAAAGCCAGGAACCGCAGTGTTGCTATTTGCGGTAGACGCAAGGAGCTGAAACACTTAATTGCCACTTGTTTGAAGATTGCCGGTAGCAGTCAGAGACCGTCCCATTGCAGTGCAGGAGTCCCCAGAAGTCCTCCCTCTTGTCCCCACGACTGAGGCACAGGAACAAAAGGATCTGCAGAGCTGCACAGGAACAGAAGCCATCTGCTGCACTTTTCTTCAACCTAAAGGTACTGTACAGTCTAAGGGGACTTACCCTCTTGTTGTGCCACCTTACTTGATCTCAGTTGAGACTGGTCTCGATTGCTCTTGTAGAGTTGCTTGCAACTTCTACTACTCACAGGTCTAACAGCTTGTCACTCTACATCCGATTCTACTTTGGTACAAAGATTTCTAAAACATTGTGCAAGACTTCCATTTACCTGCAACAAGTGCTTCAGTTCACCTTGACTTGGCTAACTTAAAATTGGCTGACCAGGCTCCCTGAAGGACTCTTCTCTCTTCTGCTTATGTGTTTTGACAACCTTCCAGGAAAGGATTAACTGACTTTGCATTGTTTTTTTTTTAAAGCACTTAACTGGTTAAGAATAATTGTGCGAACTCTTGTCTTATTCTGAAACCTCTTTTCTTAGGCACTCCTCAAGTATCTTTTAAATGCATCTGTGATATTTTAATGTCCACAACACCTAGCATTGAAGTCACCTGAGGGTGTAGGTAGTGTCTGTGAGCCATCCCAAAGGGGTACATGCTGATTTAGAAAAGTGTGTATATTTGTGTGTTGCTTTATAGTGCTCCCTTCTGAAGAAGGTTTATTCAAACTGTTCAATGTATAATTGTTTAATCAAGAAACCTTGTGTGTAAGAGTTTATTTGAAAACTTGTCACTGTGAATCTCTGTGCAACTCCCCTACAGCTCACATTAATCCCTCTTGAGATAAGCCTGGCTACTCGACCACACTACCAACCTGTGTAGTACAGACTTCTACGAAAGGTTGGGTTTCTATTGCCAGGAGGTCAGGGTTGTTGTAGTGCACCCAAAGAGTACGGCATACAATAATGCCTAACACTGTATTACACAAGCTACTACCTATGAAGGACAAGCAATATCAAAGTCAACGGATTTAGAAGAGTGTCTTCAGGGATCCAGGACAGAAAGTCTATAGTTCTGATGCACTTTTTGGATAAAAGTCTTACATAAAGGTAGAGTTCTGAAAAACCACTTGTAGGAACACAAGTTGTTAAGCTGGTGCAAAGGAAGTTGAAATCAACTCAGAAAGGAAGTAGGTTCAAGTCTCAAGTGAGGCAGCATGACATAATGCGAGAAGGTAAGTACACCCAAGCCCGAAAAAGTACCTTTGTTTAGAAGAAAGGGGTCCAGCTGGATTCTGTCTTGTTAGAGCAAAGGGAACCCTGGTTCCTGAGCCTCAGTCGTGGGGACAAGAGGGATGATGTCTGGAGGGCTCCTGCAGCGGTATTCGGGATGGTCGTCGGCAGCTACAGGTTTTCTTCATTTCAGAAGCACTTTGCGGTTTCAGTGTTGCGTAAACAGCACTGATGCAGAATGATGGACACCGGTTGGACTTTCCTTGCTTCCTTGGTCCTGCACTCTGGCGAGGGGAATCTGACTCAGGATTTCCTGCTTCTGGAAGGTCCTTGGGAGATTCCTGGAGCTTTTGGCCAGATTCGTTCCACGACAGACGTTGCACTCTACTATGGAAACTCGACCACTGGCATTGGGCTTCTGCAGCAACAGAAAGGCACAGCAAGTCGGAGATTGCGCCAAGTGGAGTTCGTCTCGGGGTTAGTTGGACCCACTAACCCAATGGGAGAAAATGTTCCATCCGGAGCTTCTTTGATGAAGTGAAAAAGGAGGTCAACCCAGCAGCAGGGCTTCAACAGGCAATTCAAGGTCCAGGAGGTTGCAGGGGGCTTCTCTTAGTTTCTTCGTCTGATGTTTCTTCCAGTGGTCGACAGCCTGTAGTCCCAAGATCCTCACCTTTTAAGCAAGTTTTCCCATTCATGCACAGCATAGGCTGTCAATGACAGCAGGGTGGCTGTCCTTTTAGGACAGCCAGCCAGCCAATCAGGACCAGTTTCATTCAGGCAAACACGGCTAAATGACCTGTTCTTTGGGAAGGTACCCACGAGAGTCCGCAGCCACACTAGCTCACTGTAGGAAAAAGTAAACCACTGCCACCAGCCAGCTAAAGAAGTGAGGGTAACAAAAAAAGTTACATGTGAAACTAAGTAACCCCCACAGCACTCCACATAAGATTATGTGTGCTGGACTCACAAAGAGAAAAAGGTAAGTCAATTTCACTTTACTATTCTTGGGAACTGTAGTTCACCCAAAAAAAAATACTTAAACCTCATGACATTTGAGGAAACTGTGCTGGGGTGCCGCCCCCGCCAACCCCTGCCCCCCACACCACTTGTCCCGCCACACCCCCCCGCCAACCCATGCACCCCTCCCCCTCATGTCCCACCCAGACATCTCCCACCCATCCAACCACCCCCCCCACCCCCCGGCCCTCACCTGGGATACAACCCCTCCTCTGGCTCCTCCTAAAAAAAATAATTAAAAAAAAAAAGCATCACCTCTCCCCCTGCCTATACTGCAGAGGCCCTCAAAACCAAGCAGGCCTCAGCCTCATTTCTTGGAGGCCCCACAGCACCAAACCAAGGCCTCTGGCCAGATACTTGACACCCCGACAACGTAGAGGGGCTGGGGTCGCCCCACCGAACTATGAGATCCCTTCGGGCCCACCCTGTTAGAGGTACTACACCAAAAGGCACCAAAAAGAGCGACATCCTGAGGAGCGGCCCCCAGCCACCCACCCAATCTCTTCCCTCCAACGCTTTCGCCTCTCACAAACAGCTCCGAGTGAGGCCCACGGAGCCACCATTCCCTCAGGCGGCGACCCCCCCTCCGCAATGCTAACAAAGGATGACCTCAAGGACATCCTTCAGGAAATCAAGGCTATTTGCACCGACATACAGGCTTCTATAGTGGACCTCAGAGGAAGAGTGGACACCCTGGAAGAAGAAAATGGAGGGAATGGCAAATAACCACCGCCAGACAGATCTGTTGGATATGAAATATGAGGCGAGGCTAACAGACCTTGAAATAAGAGATGAAGATATAACTTTGAAGATGGACGATTTAGAAAATAGGGAGCGCAGAAATAACCTACGCATAATGGGGGTCACCCAGCAAAGAGGGGAGACGGCGGCTGATGCGGGGAGGAAGATTCAAGGTCTGATTAACCAACTCTTTACACTCGAAGGGGGCAAGGAGGTCCAGCTTGAAAGAGCACATCGAGGTGGGGGAGGCGGCCCAAGGTCCATAGTGGTGCGTTTCCTCCGGTATAGAGAAAAAATGGAGGTCCTGGAGAAAGCAAAAAGGCTTCAGAGCTTCATCTTTGAAGGAGACAATTAGGATCAACCTAAACCTCTCTACCCTCACACTCACCCGCAGAAGGGATTGTCGCCCGCTCACCCAGTGGCTCCACAGCCAGGACATAAGGTACAGATGGTCGTTCCCATTTGCCCTCTCTTTCGAGCGATCTGGTGTAGACTACAGGGTGACCAGCGGCAAAGAAGCCACACAAGTGTGCTCAAGAGCGACACTTCAGAGGGAGGGAACGAAGAAGGCACACAAGCAGGGCCTGAACACCGGAGACAACCAGAGGGCCCCTGGACCACAAAGACGACGACAAAGGGCAAAAGAAAATTCAGGAAACCAAACACCCCCACGTCGGAGGCTGGGGAGGACTAGGCGAACAATGACTTACCTTCAGGGAATGCAAGGACACCAGTTTGACAATCCCAGTCGGGGACACAGAGTTCATTGAGAGACCTGCGGGGTACGGACACTAACTCATCCTGGGGGCTTGCCCGTTGGCAGGCATGCCGTACGGGGAAAGGGGGAGGAGGGAAAGGAGGGTGGTGGGGCTAGAGGCCCTCGGGCCCAGACCAAATCCAGCTCCAAAAGGGAACAGGGCAACTCCCATAGGACAGGGGAAAAGATGAACGCAAGGCAAAGAACCAATGATGCACAATGAGAGAAAGGGCCGGGCTGAGTCCCTTGGAATAGGCTCCCCTCAACGTTAAGGGGCTTAACTCCCCAACAAAGCGCTCCCTTCTGGGAGGGAAATGAAAAATGCGAGTGCTGATATTCTCTTTGTACAAGAAACCAGAACAGTACGGGGGGAGGAGAGGGCGATCCCGGGATCCCATGTGGGCCAGACCTTCTGGGCATCTGGCCACGTCAAGGGAGGGAGGGGGGCGGGGTCGGAATCGTGCTGCACAGCCATCATAAGCTGACAGAGGTATCCCGATGGGGAAAGGAAGACGGGAGAGCCATGGTAGTATCAGGCAACCTACATAACTCCAGAATCACCCTTGCAGTCATACTGCCCCAACATGGGGCAGATGGGATTTATCCAAGAAGTACTTGCGGAGGTGTTGACCAGAGCGGAAGGGCGCCTCCTTCTGGGGGGTGATTTCAACATGTGGGCGGATTGCGAGTTGGACCATAGCGGTAAGACTATCCCACCAGGCAGTGGAGGGGGACGACCTGAAGGGGGGCTTCGGGACCTAATGTGGGAGAAGGGTCTGGTGGACATATGGAGGAGCTCCATCCAACGGAGAGGGGGTACACCTTCTACTCCGCAGCCCATGGTACGAGGACTAGAATAGACTATCTTTATACGGGACACCAGTACATGAGCAGAATAGAGGCCTCGGCGATCCGCCCAGTTAGTTGGTCAGACCATGATCTGGTCTGGTCCAACATTAGCATATCGGGCCTAAAACGCAGGAATTCCCTATGGAGATGTAATGACTTAGGGATGCAGTCTTTAAAGAGGAGATGATAGCAGCGATCAAAGAATAGTTTGAGCTAAATGATACTGGAGAAGTCGACCGGGGGATAGTATGGGAGTGCGGCGAAGGCAACCTGGAGGGGTTTGCCGATCAGCGAAGGGGCTTCCAAAAAGAGGGAGAGGACGCTCGTGGCCCACAGGCTGAGGTCTGAGATTCTAGTACTGGAGAGGTCCGAGGGGAAGGGGGAGGCGGAGAGGGATCTGGGTACTGCAAGAGGGAAGAGGCAAGACCTGAGGGAACTAGGGATGGGCAGAATTGTGGCAGGTCTCCAACACTTACGCCAAAGATATTATGAAAAATGGGATAAGGCGGACGCTATGTTAGCAGCCAAACTCCGAAGTCAACGGGCTGAGAGTTGGGTGACTAGAATTGTGAGCGGGGATGAGGAGGAAAGTTCAGATCCATAGCTTAAAGTTTTGCAGGCTTCTACGAAACCCTGTATGGGAAGGACAGGGGGGGGGGGGAGGGGCAGAGAAGGAAACACTCGATGCATACCTCAGTGGGGTTACCCTCCCCACCCACTGAAACCTGTAAGTGGCTGCTCTGGAAGCCCCAATAACAGAGGAGGAGGTACTCAAGGCAATATCAGGCCTGAAGCTGGGAAGTGCCCCGGGAGAAGATGGGTAAACGGCGGGCTTTTATAAGGCCTTTTCGGGCCACCTAACGGGATTCCTGGCAAGTCTATTCTCCAACATCATGGCCACAGGGAGGGCCCCCCTTCATTTGGTAAAGCCTTGATTACCGTGATCCCAAAGGAGGGGAAGGACCCGACAGACTGTCGATCCTACAGACCGATCTCTCTCCTGAACGTGGATGCAAAGCTATTCACCAGGATCATTGCCACAAGGTTAGATGGCCTTATGCCGGGGTTAATCCACTCGGACCAGGTGGGCTTTATACAGGGGAGGCAGGGGGCGGACACCCTTCGAAAGACCCTGCATGTCCTGAGGGAGGCGGATAACCCGTTTCTGGTGTCTATCGACACCGAAAAGGCCTTGGACCGGGTAAACTGGGGGTACTTGAAAAGCTGGGGTTTGGGGTAGGGATTAGACAAGCCATTATGGCCCTATACGCAGCCCCCTCTGCTAGAGTCACGGTCAATGGCCACCTGTCACGCATATTTGCCCTTCAGAGAGGGACCAGACAAGGCTGCCCCCTCTCCCTACTCCTGTTCGCCATGACCATGGAGATCTTGGCAGAATACCTTGGAGGTTCCCGGATGGTGCGAGGTATAGACATTGGAGACCGTACCTTCAAACTAGGCCTTTATGCAGAGTATCTTCTGCTACATCTGAGGGAACCCGCCAGATCGGTCCCGGCCGCCTTGCAGGTCATCGAGCAGTTCGGTCACTTCTCAGGCTTCAGGGTAAACATAAGCAAGTCCATGATTTTTCCCTTTGCTCCAGATGCAGAAACGAATCTTGTCGAATTGACCCCATTGGGCCGCCAAGTCTGCACCCAGGGTATAAAATACTTGGGTATTAATATAGTAAGACCCAACGAAGACCTGAGCCAGGCGAACTACCCCCCTCTGTTTGATAAAGTCTTCAGGGACATGGAGGGTTGGGCGAAGGGGCAGATCTCATAGATGGGAAGAATACATGCCATAAAAATGAATCTCCTCCCCAGGGTGCTCTACGTTTTCCAGATGCTCCCGTTGGAGGCCCCGGAATCCTACCTCAGTGAAGCCAAATAACCAAATTCATATGGCAGGGCTAGAGACCCAGAATAGGATATGAGACTCTCACCCTCCCCAAGGAAAGAGGGGGAGTAGCCCTCCCAGACTTGAACATAACAGAGCGTCCCATCTTAGGGCCTTGGCCCCACATCTTAGGGAGGACCCCAACAAACAATGGGTCTATCTTGAAAACTTCTACCTGCACCCAGTAACGGTGGGGGAATAGCTATGGGTCCCACTGAAGAAGTTACCAAAAATAATCAGGGACCACCCCATACTCGGAACAATGTGGAAAGCGCTGGCAGGAAAGGGAACGAGAGAGAAGGTAACCACCTGGCCCTCGCCACTGAGCCACATTTGGTCCGCGCCGGTCCTAGAGGAAATGCCAGGCCACGAACATTACCAGTCCTGGTTCGAGGCGGGACTAGCCAGAGTCGGTCAGCTGGTGAGAGAGGACACCTTCAAAAGCATTCGGGAGCTTGAGGCGGCCCTGGGAATCGGTAGCCTCTCCCTGCTCCTATATTTACGATTCAAGGGTGTCCTAATGAAACCAAAATTAAAGGCCTATATACAAACAAAGCTCACCCCAGTCGAAAAAATTCTAGACTCCCACGTAGAAATGAAAGGACTCATCGCCCTCCTTTACGGAGAACCTCATGATCCCCAGAGAAGGCACAACCAAAAGCCTTAGAAGGAAATGGGAAAGGGACCTGGGCAGTGTAGTGGGGGATGGGCTCTGGGGGCGCATCCACAGCAGGGTTTTTAAGACATCTATCTCCTGCCAATACAAGACACATGACGTCAAACTTCTTCATAGGTGGCAGTATGACCCGATCGCCCTCTCTAGGATGTTCCCGGACGTTGACCCGGAGCGCTGGCATGGATGTGGGGAAAAAGCGGACTACTGGCATATGTGGTGGTCATGCAGGAAGGTCCAAGCTTTCTGGTCAGAGGTCCTGAGCTGGCTAAGGGAGGCGGGAGAGGGGGGTTTATCCACAAGATCCTATCCTATTAATGTTTGGCCTTCAGCTAAGGGAGGAACACTGGGAAAAACTCCCGGACATGACACACTCGTTACTCTTGGCTGCCCGAGCGGGCCGGGCTAGAACATGGAAGAGGGCCGCCCTACCCACAAAAACAGAGTGGGTAACTGTGGCAAAGGATATCTACTTCATGGAAAGACTCACAACGGCCATACAGGGCTCAAGCGCCCAGAGAGAGATGGACTGGCTGCAGTTTATGGAGGCATTTGGCCACACAGAGGAAACGGCCAGAGAACCGCGGGGGGTCCCATGACCCGGCCCGAAACCACCCTTGGCATATGACACTTTGCCTCAGTCTTGGGTGAGTCGGTTAACCACTGACGGCCGTTAGCCCGGTCGGAGTTGCCCCAGGAGAAGTGCTAGGGACAAGCAGTGTTTGCGTCCCGAGTCAATGGGCTTGGGTGGAGGAGGGTGGGGAGTGAAAACTTCAGGGATTTATGGTTTGATTGTGGTGTTATGATGGGCTCTCTGTTACCATTAAATGCCAATAAAAATTGATTTAAAAAAAAAAAAAAAAGCTAAAGGATTTTTCAGTGACACTGCATTGAAGGTCACCATACACAAAGCAGATGCCTATGGAGTTTGTCGGACTCTAAAAACAGTGAAAACACAAAATCCAAATCAGGTAAAACACATGAGTGAGAAAAAGGTACCACTCCCTCTGGAGTTAAAATGAAAAAGTCGCAAGTCCAGCAAAAGAGCTGGTTATCTCAAAGGTTGAAAGGAATCTGCACAGAAATGAAAATTCGCCCGAATGGGCTCCCATTGGGAAGCCCGCCTGAGGGCACCAGCATGTCTGGGAGGACAGGAAGCTGGGAGCACCAAAACGCCTTTGTCCTCCAGTAGGTCTGCTTCAATCCAGTTCGTACTGGGAGGCTGGCTACCCAAAGTTTTAATGTGGCATGACTGCTGGGCTCCTCATAAAAGCGAGGGTCCTGTAGCAGAACGCGAGAGTCGACCGCATGTGCCCACCAGTGACTGCTGAGTGACCGCTGCTGCTCCAACCTTGTCTTCTGATCGACAGGGAATATCCAGACCGGACTCCTCCCTCCCCTGGACTGGTAGACCTAACCATTCTCGAGACAACTTGCATTTTGAGGCATCACTCAAAGAGCTGCGACCGTCCAGGGCTGCAATTCCCAAATACCCTGGACCAAACTGCTGTGCATAGACTCACGACGGGCTGTTTAGGCTGGAACTTCATGGGCCCCCTAAGATGACTCCCCTCCCAATTCGGAGACTGAGAAACAGAGAGAAGCCTGTTAGGGAGAATTCTCAGAAATTTGTTAATTCCCTTCTACCTTCGAGACGCTCAGCTCTTTTGCTGGACTTTAGGACTTTTTTCTCTCATGTAATTTTAATGTGATTTAATTTGTGTTCTTTTTAATGTTGGAGTCTGACAAATTCCATAGGCATCATCTTTACATTGTGTCACATAGCCCCTTCAGTGCAGTGCCACAGGTAAGTCTCTTAGATTTTCCCAAGGTTTACATACCTTATCTTGGTGAAACTACTGTGTCCAAGAGCAGTGAAGTGAAATTGACTTTAAACACAACTTTCTAGACCCAGCACACACTATCTTACAATAGGGTGCTGGATGGGTTACTTAGTATCCCCTTTTGTCTAGTTTCTCATGTATCATTTTTCATGTTACCCTTTCTACAATTAAAGGCTGGTGGCAGTGGTTTACATTTTAGTACCATTGGTGTATTTACTGCCATGGGTGCCCACTTCGTAAAAATGGCCCGGTCGTCTTTTTTTGCCATTTTTTGCCAGAAAGGTCCTTCTTGAGATTTACTCTGCGCGCCAAACCAGGTCTGGTCTTGTTTGCTTTGTCTCTCTTTCTCCAGTATGTCAGGGGCAGGAAGTGAGGGAGGTGCTTGAAATTGCCTGTACTTAATCCCCTTGGTTACGGGAATGCAACCAAAGGTGATTGGTCGTCTGGCTGTCCAGAAAGGACAGCCACCCTGTCGTGTGATTGACAGCTGGAACCAATTAATGGGAGAAGCTTGTTTAAAAAGCGAGGCTTTTTAGCTTGGAAGGTAGAGTCGACCACTGGACAAAGGAATCCGAAGAAGAACTTGGAAGAGACGCCTGCTGCAACTCCCGGACCGTTGGTTTGACCGGTGAAGCTCTTCTGATGTGCTGAAGCTCAGAGTTCGACTCGAGAAGCTCTGCAAGGACGACTACTCCCTTTGGGGTTGGTGGGACCAATCAACTCCAAAGTAAGCCCCGTCTGGACAGCCTCTCGACGCTGGTTGTGTTTCCACTGCAGTTTCTGTTGGAACAGAAGGGCCAGGGAGAGGAACACCAGATTGTGTGTGTTGCTTTTAAGTCGGACCCGAGCACCAGGAAGATCCTACGGACTTCCCTGGTGCAGGACTAAGCCTGAGCCACCGCAACAGAGTGCTGGACCCCAGAAGCAAGGAAAGTCTGAAGTGGCATCCGAGAATCGCGGTGTTGCTATTTGCTGTCGGACGCAAGGAGATGAAACACTGAAGGACCGCTGAATTGAAGTTTGCCCATCGCTGCTGCTGACCGTCCCATTGCAGAGCAGGAGTCCCCCGACATCCTCCCTCTTGTCCCCACGACTGAGGCTCAGGAACAACAGAATCTGCAGAGCTGTTCAGGAACAGAAACCAGCTGGAACCATATCTTCTAACCAGAGGTACTGTAAAGTCTAGGAAAACTAACCTCTTGTTGTGTAGCCTTAAGCCTTACATGCTCTCAGTTGAGACCTGTCTTGGTTACCTTGCAGAGTTGCTAAAGCTTTGCCCCTCACAAGCCTCTCAGCTTGTGGCCCTTCAAGTGTTCTAATTTCTACAAACATGGTGCAAGACTTCTTACCTACCTGCAAAGAAGATCTTCAGCTCCCATTGACAATGTGCAATTAGAATTGGCTGTCCTGGCTTCCTGGGAAACCCCTCTTTACCTCTGACCTTGTACTTTGGAAGTTGTTTAATAGTACTTGCCTGTTTCTGAATTATTTGTGAACCTTTGTGTTATTCCTCTATTTTCAGGAATCTGAACAGGAGCTGCTGTCCCATCACCTGGGGACACACCTGTGATAGTCACATTTCTTCACGAAAAGGTACTGCCCCGTGTTAGGGAGAATTCTCAGAAATGTGCTCATTCCCCTCCACCAGAAACTTTGCTGGATTTTGAGGACTTGATTTTTTTAACCTAGAGACAGTGAGACCCTTTTTCCCACTCATGTATTTTAATGTGATTTTTTACACTGTTTCTTTTTTGTTATGGAGTCTAACCAACTCCATAGGCATCATATTTTACAACTGTGTCCCAAAGCACATTCAGTGCAGTGAGACAGGGAAGTCTACCATATTTTCCAAGGTTTAAATACCTTCCCTGGGATAAACCATTGTTTCCCAGAGCAGTAAAGTGAAATTGACTTTACTTAGCATTGTAACCTTCTAGACCCAGCACACACTATCTTACAATACAGTGCTGAAATGGGTACCCAATATCCCCTTTGTCTAGCTTCATATGCAACATTTTATGATATCCTTTCCTTACTGTTTGGCTGGAGGCAGTGGTTTCATTTTGAACTACCGTGGTGTGCATTTACTGCGAGGTGCCTGAAACTCCCTGTGCTTAGTCTCCTAGGAGACCCAAATGCACTCTGTGGTGATTGGCTGACCGTCCAGCAAGGACAGCCACCCTGCTGGGTGAGTGACAGCTGGGCTGGAATGAATGGGAGAGAACTGAATAAAAGGCGAGTCGACCATTGGACGAAGGAACTGAAGAAGAGCTTGAAGAGGACTCCTGCTGCAACTGCGGGACCATTGGTTTGGCCCGGTGAAGCCCTGCTGCAATGCCAACTTGCCAAGTTCGCATCGACAGAGAAGCCCTTGCAAGAACGACTTCTCCCTTTCAGTTGGTGGGACCAATCACCTCCAAAGTAAGCCATCTGGACATCCATCTCGGAGCTGGTTGAATTTCCTCAGAGTTGCTACCGGAAACCTAATAACCAGGGAGAGGAACACCAGATTTTGTGTATTGCTTTTAAGATGGCCCAAAGCTTTTGGAAGATCCTCCGGTTTCCCAAGAAGCATGACTGACCAAGCCTGAGACCCCTCAACAGAGTGCGGGACCCCAGAAGCAAGGAAAGTCCACCTTGACAGCCAGGAACTGCGTTGTTGCTATTTACGGTAGCCAAAAGGAGCTGAAACGCGTAACAGTCACTAAAAGTGAAGTTTGCCGATTGCAAGTTTTGACAGTCCCAGTGCATTGCAGGAGTCCCGACGTCCTCCCTCTTGTCTCCACGACTGTGGCCGAGGAACAGTTGTCATCAGCTGCATCTTTTCTTCTTTACCAAGGTTCTGTAAAACAAGTCTAAGAGAACTTACCTCTTACTGTGGAAGTGCTTGTAACTTCTGTAACTCACAAATCTAATCAGCTTGTGGCCCAACATTTGATTCTTCTTTCTACACCCACAGATCACTTATTGAAGTAACCTGTGGGTGTAGGTTGTGTCTGTGGGCCATCCCAAAAGGGTCTTGTCCGATTCAGAAACTCAGTGTACAGTATTGAAGTGTATTTGTGTGTTACTAGTATATTGCTCCCTTCTAAAGAGGGCTTTATAACGGACTGATAAATTAATAATTGTGTATGTAAGAAACCTTGGGTGTAAAAGTGTATTTGAATACCTGTAACTGTGAATCTTTGTGCAACTCCACTACAGCTCACATTCGCCCTCTTGAGATAAGCCTGGCTGCTCAACACTACCAAAACTGTGTAGTACAAGCTTATACCAAAGGTTGGGTTGCCTATACATGTAGTCATAGTTGCTTGTAGTGTTCCCAGAGGGTACTGCATTCAAACTTTGCCTAACACCCCGCTCCCAGCGACTCATCTGGGTGCTTGCTTTGTTAAATTGGACTCCTCTGGAGCTTTGAGACAAATTGGGGTGGACAACCCAACTGTGCTCTCCTTGGCCTAAGGACACTGGTTCTTTGGTCTACAATCCTCTAGGGGATCTGCCTGACCTCCCTGAACCACATTTTAACTACAGCATCTCCCTTTCATTGTTCTTCCGCCCATGGGCCTAGTGTCCCCACTGACAGACTTGCATTCTCAGATAGGGCTGGACTTTCTAGAGTATAGGTTGCCTAAAAGTACTTACCAGGATCTGTGTTGCTTACTTTAAATGTTGATTATTTAAATTGATCTGCTATACTTGAATGCTACTCCAACTACCTACCTGTATATCTTCTAAGAGTTTACTACTGAAATGTGTAATGCTTAACAAATGTCTTACTGTATATAAATGTAAATAGGTTTACTTACCGGTAATTGTAATACTGGGCTAACTACCTTAGTGATTATATTAAGTAAGAAATTGCTATACTACTGTGTATGCTTGACTATAGTTGTGCCCGGAGGTCTTTGCACTAACCCACAGCCCTTCTCACTCTTAGACTGGCCTGGCTGCTCATCTATTGCAATCATACCTTTTGGGTAGTTCAGGCCAAACCGAAGAATTGGAGCCCTTTACTCCCAAGAGCGAGTCTTCTACAGTCCTATAACAGGTGGACTTTAGTAAAAACTGCCTAAGAGACTGCCATCTTGATTGTAAAGGAGTCTGGCATACCAAGGGCCAGAATGTCCATTACTACTATGGCTCGTTTTATCAAAAACCCTCATCATCCTCACTCGGAGAAGATCTGTTGGGCTATGAATCTGGAGTTTAAAGAGGTTGCTGGAGTCAAGACACCAGTTTTATGTGATTGCAAGACAGGAGAAAGAGCTTCTGGTTATACACTACCCAGTCAAATTGGCAGAGACATGGGATGGTGGGTGAAGCCGTAGAGTGCACAAGGAAAAGCTGTGGTGCCTTAGTATGCTCAAGTTTTAACTATCTAAAACTAAAAGTGCCATGTTCTTTTCAAGTTTTTTTTCTCCAGTTTTGACTATAGAATGAAATATGCCAGTTAGATTAATTGAGATGGATGGGAGGGCATCAGCATATTTATTTTAAAAGACGGCTTTCATATGATTTTTCTTTTCAATAGGCAAAATAATTCACACTAATTGATATGAACACACTACTTTGAATCATTAAAAGTTCCTTTCAAACCGACAAACTATGTTAAAAGCATGGCAGTAGCAACAAGAGTTAAAAGACTCACGATGCTGGATGTGTGTAGCCGCTTTTATGCTCTCCATATGCTTGGGGGGCTCTTGGCGCAATGCAGGGGTGAAGGGCTCATTTCGGACCACAGGTGAATGCATCTTCTCTTCCTTCACAGACACCATCGGCTGTGACTGTACCACAGAGGCAGCTCTCATCTCCTGCAAAAGCACAGAAGCGTTCTCACAAAAGAGCTATTGTCTAAGCAGGGAATTACCCTAACCACATCCTGTTTTGTTTGGTCCAAATCTTGACCTCATTCGCTCACATTTCAATGACACTTCCTTGTGACTTGGAATGGTCCATATTCGAGGGACAAGATATGCAAATTAAAAATATGACATACAATCATCAGAAATACAATTACGGTGAGTAATGTATCTGCTTAGATTCACATGCTGTGCATATAGTCCGACGTCTAGTGGTAATTTTAGAGTATTGCATCTTTTAATGAAGATCCAAAAGGGACATCGACATGAGCGTGACTGCAACACCATCCCGAACGTGATGTGCAGTGTACCCAAAATCCCTCACATGTCGAGGTCCCCCCGGTTGTTTGTTTCTGCCATGAGGGAGCCTTGTAGTCTGCGTGAGCGAGTACAGAAGAGAGAAGGTGTAATAAGTCTATGTTCCTTGTATTCCACGAGGGGAGGAAGGGTGAGTGCATGTGCAGATACAATCGTCAGAAATACGATTACGGTGATTAATGTATGTCTTCTGATGCTTGTGGATCTGCTTAGAATCGCATGCTGTGCCCAGACTAGTGAGCAGTACCCAGTGATTGTGGTGGGATGTGTTAACGAACAGTAGCAAAGAGATGGCTTTGTACTGCTTGCCCCACCCGAGACTAAAACCTAGAGAGTGTGCATCTTTCGCGTTGTGTAAAGGTATGCACATAACTCCAGGTTGCTGCTTTGCAAATGGAATCTAGAGGAACATTTGCAATGAATGCCATAGTAGCCCCTGTGCCCCGAGTCGAGTGAGCTCTAGCCATGAAGGGTAGATCTCTCTCAGAGAAACTCGATACAATACGCGTGGGCAACAAACTTTAGTACCCACTGATCTGAAGCGATTCCCTCCCAGGCGTGGATAAATTAGGACAGGCGACCCCCTATCGGGGAAGCATGGGATGGGACCTGTACTATCGAGGCTCTCAGAGGTAGAGACCGTGGGAGCATAGTTTCTACCTCGGCCCTTGCACCAACGAGAGCCTCTTTTTTGGTACTGGAAGTTGCCAGAGGAGCCCTGACCGGAGGAACCCCCCGTAGCCATACTGACCTTGGAGCGAGCGGGAGAAGGATTGGCCACTAAAAGACCAGCAGGCATTAGGGCCACCGCACACTAGTGAAAGGGTTTAGTCGTAATCTGGCTAAGAGTCTTTAAAGTCTTGTGTTCCTTTTTTTGCCGTTTCCAGGGCATCATCAACCGCCTTCCCAAATAGGTTGGATTTTTCCACAGGCTTGTTAATTAAGGAGGCTTGTGTTTCGGGTCAGAAACCGCTTGCGTAGGGTTCCCTAGGCTATGGTGCGTCCAGTGATTTTGGCCGAGTCCAGGGTGTTTTTCAGGATCACTTGTCTGTCTTCAGCCACGATTGCCAGTAGGCATGATCGGGTAGGCTCTGGAACTTCATGAAGGCCATCCTATACTAGGCCCCACTGAACATTACTGTAGCTAGCAAGGAGAGTGGTGGTTTCGGCAATCCTCGTGGAGTAGACTGCAGAGGCGGTGAAGCGCTTACCATGGGTGTACCGTTTTTTGCAATCCTTGTCTGGAGGGGATTCTGCCGAGGACAGTGGTACCCCTGCCCATTTGCAAGTGGTTGTTACAACCAGGGATTCCGGTGTGGCGTGACCCCTAATATAGAGGGGATCAGAGGGTGCTGGGCGAAACAATTTCTCCACACAGAGATTAACTGCTCGTGTAAAGGGGGAAGGGGGGGGGGGAACAGTAAGGAAGGAGCCAGTCATCTTTTAATAGAATGTATTAAGGGAATGGCTTGGCTAACTGGAGTCCTTTCCTTGAGGATGTCCTCCACAAGGTCTGAGTCAGAGGCGACTTTGTGCGAAGCAATTTTCAAATGGTCGGCTGCTCTTTTTAAGTGGGAGTTGAAAAGCATTTGGTCGTCCACTGGCGATGAATCTCTGCGGAGGAGAGGTAGGTGGATCCAGACAGATGACGTCTGGTTCATTGGTATGTGGCGCTGTGTGCCACGAGCTATGATTCGTGGCCGGATTCCAGACCGGGTCTTGGTCATGAAGGTTAAAACCTTTGTAAGAAACATCCTGAGCAGGGTCCCCGGGGTCGTCCCCAAAAGATATTATCGTGGTGTTATTGTGATTCCTCCAAAGAGGGAAACTGGGGGAGGGAAGCTCCTGAGATTTAGAGGGGAGGGGGCATGAGTTCAATTCGCTATGTCTCTTCAAGGCCATGTCATCCTGGTTTGAAAAGTCGATGAACTCAGCCATCTTAGCCATACACTCTTCAAGCCTTTCCCTAGTCCAGAGGTAGATGAAGGGTCAGGAGGAGGAAAAGGCTGCCTGCAAGGGGGTGAACCCTTATGTAAGGCCTCAGAAAGAGGCAGGGGGGCCTCAGAATAGTCCCATCGGTTAGAAAGCGTCTCTGGGGTCCCTGGCCCCCGAAAGAGTAACTGAGAGCTTCTCACAATGCTTCCTATTGACAGCATAGAGGGTTCTGGCGCGCCTGTAGGCGGTTGGCGACACCACAGTTCTTTGGCATTCGTGCGCTTTTGCATAGTAGGTCGACGGTAGTGGAAGTTTGAGGAGAACCAGAAGGAGTTGTATTCCCATTCGCATGCCGCATGTGCAGTTGCGGGGAGGGCGCAGAGCCGCCAATTTCATAAGGTACCGTCGAAATTCTCTGTAGCTCTATGGGCATTGAGGTCTTCTATGACGACTCTATCGAAGAGGCCCTAGGGTTGTGTTTTTAAGCACACATGGTGCATGGGTGCCCTTGTCGCTGGGGTGCAACTCCCCCAATAACAGTGCTGCCAGCCGGCCAATCGGGGCCGGGGACATGGGAGCGTGTAGGCTCCGCAGAAAGGTCAATTGCTTCCGAATCGGAGCCATGGCTGCCAACTGATTCCTCGACTGAAGTGCCGGCGCAGGAAAGGTTTTCGGCCTGCATAATGTAGGCTCCCAGCGTTTAGTCAGCCGGTCGTTCAGCGTCTTAGGCCAAAAGAGTTTACAGGCCTTGCACGAGTGCGCGTCATGGTCACTAGGAAGACACTTATTGCATCGGTGATGGGTGTCTTTCCAGAGAAATTTGCTGTTACAGCAGAATGTAAAAGGAGTCCGAGAAGAGAAATGGGTGAAGGAAATGCATTCTCAGAGAAAAGAAAGAAAACAGGGCCCCAAACTCCCTACTGTCAAGGCCACGATTGAGGGTCAAGGCCACGATTGAGGGTCAAGGCCACGATTGAGGGTCAAGGCCACGATTGAGGGTCAAGGCCACGATTGAGGGTCAAGGCCACGATTGAGGGTCAAGGCCACGTGGACAACAGTCGCAGATGTAGGCGGCAGGTAACCCACGCTGCAGCCGCCGAGAGGTTGCTTGATATTGGCTAAACGACGGCAGGCCGTGGGAATAAATCTAGCAATATAAACTCTTACAAGCTCTGCATAAGCGACCAACTAGGTTGAGGAAAAAAAACAAACAATCTGGTGGGGATAGTGTTATGGTCACGACCATGTCGACGTCCCTTTCAATATAAAAAAAAAAAAATGCCAACCTCTGCAATTACCACTAGATGTCGGACTATATGCACAGTATGTGATTCTAAGCAGATCCACAAGCATTAGAAATATATGGGATACATTACTCACCGTAATCGTATTTCTGATGCTTGTATCTGCTTAGATTCACATGCTGTGCATAGGCCGACATCTAGTGGAAGCTGCGGAGTATTAGTTTGTTTTTCTAAACTCGAAAATGGGCGTCGACACAGGGCATGCCAGTAATACTATCCCTAGTGTGAATTCCACTGTACCCAAGATCCCTCACGCGTCTAGGATCATCAGATTGTATTTTATCCGACATGAGGTAGCATGAGGAGTAGCGCGAGTACAGATAATCCAAGCAGATAGACAGAAAGGTAAGACTACAAGCCATCATGCGCCTTCTCTCAGAGCGGAGAAAGGGTGGGTCGCATGTGAATCCAAGCAGATACAAGCATCAGAAATACGATTACGGTGAGTAATGTATCCCTTCTGAGGCTTGTGGAATCTGCTTAGATCACATTCTGTGCATAGATTAGCAAGCAGTACCTGAAGGAGGTGGGATGTGAGAAGGGTCATGAGCAAATAAGTATCTTAGAACCGCTTGTCCCACTTGTGTATCTGCCTTGGAATGGGTGTCAATGCAGTAATGCTGAGTAAAAGTGTGAATAGAGCTCCAAGTAGCTGCTTTGCAAATGGTGTCAAGGGGTACATTTGCAATGAAAGCCAGAGTGGCCCCAATGCCTCTAGTAGAATGGGCTCTTTGTGTGAAAGGCAGAGTTCTTTCAGACAGTGAGTAACAGCTGGATACAGTTAAT
This sequence comes from Ambystoma mexicanum, assembly GCF_040938575.1. Classification (NCBI taxonomy): domain Eukaryota; kingdom Metazoa; phylum Chordata; class Amphibia; order Caudata; family Ambystomatidae; genus Ambystoma; species Ambystoma mexicanum. The sequence goes on from NC_090926.1 coordinate 1,117,492,609, forward strand.
AATCCACTTTGAGATGGCACCTTTAGAGACGCGATCCCCCTCTCTGCCTGTAGCTACGGAGACAAACAGTTGATCTGTTTTTCTAGCGGTCTGGTCTTATTTACAAAGTAGAGGACCGCCCTACGCACATCTAGGGTGTGTAGTTTCACCTTAGCCGAGCTTTGCGGGTCCTGGAAGAAAGCCGGAAGCTTGATGGTCTGGTTTACATGGAATTTAGATATAAATTTAGGTGAGAACCTAGGGTGTGTGCGTAAAACCAGTTTGTCTTTATGGACAGTAAAGAAGGGATCCTGCACTGACAGCCTGAATTTCACTGACCCTTCTTATAGAAGTAATAGCTACTAAGAAGGCCGTTTTATAAGTCAGGTGTTTGAGACTGCTTTTATGCATGGGTTCGAAAGGGGGTCCCATGAGCTTGGCTAGCACCCTGGTGGTGGGTTTGAAATGGGAGGGTGAAGTCTCTTTACTCCTTCCATGAAGGTGGAAGGAGTGCAATCAACCGGGTTGATTGATCTACTCTGGCACCAGATAACGAACTTCTTCCACTGGTCAAAGTAACAGTGCCTTGTGTTTGGTTTCCTAGATTCCTTTAGGATGTCCATACACCTCTGTGGTAAATTGAGATGTCCAAACTCTATGACCTCAGGAGCCATGCTGCCAGGTTCATTGAGTTGGGTTGCTGGTGCACTGTTTGACCTTGGTGCTGGGACAATAGGTTGTACCAGGCTGGAAGTTTGATGGGCTCGCACACCGCCATCCTGCGTAGGTGTGGGAACCACCGTTGTCTTGCCCACATGGGAGCAACTAGGACGAGTGTGAAAGGCAGAGTTCTTTCAGACAGTGAGTAACAGCTGGATACAGTTAATAATCCACTTTGAGATGGCACCTTTAGAGACGCGATCCCCCTCTCTGCCTGTAGCTACGGAGACAAACAGTTGATCTGTTTTTCTAGCGGTCTGGTCTTATTTACAAAGTAGAGGACCGCCCTACGCACATCTAGGGTGTGTAGTTTCACCTTAGCCGAGCTTTGCGGGTCCTGGAAGAAAGCCGGAAGCTTGATGGTCTGGTTTACATGGAATTTAGATATAAATTTAGGTGAGAACCTAGGGTGTGTGCGTAAAACCAGTTTGTCTTTATGGACAGTAAAGAAGGGATCCTGCACTGACAGCCTGAATTTCACTGACCCTTCTTATAGAAGTAATAGCTACTAAGAAGGCCGTTTTATAAGTCAGGTGTTTGAGACTGCTTTTATGCATGGGTTCGAAAGGGGGTCCCATGAGCTTGGCTAGCACCCTGGTGGTGGGTTTGAAATGGGAGGGTGAAGTCTCTTTACTCCTTCCATGAAGGTGGAAGGAGTGCAATCAACCGGGTTGATTGATCTACTCTGGCACCAGATAACGAACTTCTTCCACTGGTCAAAGTAACAGTGCCTTGTGTTTGGTTTCCTAGATTCCTTTAGGATGTCCATACACCTCTGTGGTAAATTGAGATGTCCAAACTCTATGACCTCAGGAGCCATGCTGCCAGGTTCATTGAGTTGGGTTGCTGGTGCACTGTTTGACCTTGGTGCTGGGACAATAGGTTGTACCAGGCTGGAAGTTTGATGGGCTCGCACACCGCCATCCTGCGTAGGTGTGGGAACCACCGTTGTCTTGCCCACATGGGAGCAACTAGGACGAGTGTGAAAGGCAGAGTTCTTTCAGACAGTGAGTAACAGCTGGATACAGTTAATAATCCACTTTGAGATGGCACCTTTAGAGACGCGATCCCCCTCTCTGCCTGTAGCTACGGAGACAAACAGTTGATCTGTTTTTCTAGCGGTCTGGTCTTATTTACAAAGTAGAGGACCGCCCTACGCACATCTAGGGTGTGTAGTTTCACCTTAGCCGAGCTTTGCGGGTCCTGGAAGAAAGCCGGAAGCTTGATGGTCTGGTTTACATGGAATTTAGATATAAATTTAGGTGAGAACCTAGGGTGTGTGCGTAAAACCAGTTTGTCTTTATGGACAGTAAAGAAGGGATCCTGCACTGACAGCCTGAATTTCACTGACCCTTCTTATAGAAGTAATAGCTACTAAGAAGGCCGTTTTATAAGTCAGGTGTTTGAGACTGCTTTTATGCATGGGTTCGAAAGGGGGTCCCATGAGCTTGGCTAGCACCCTGGTGGTGGGTTTGAAATGGGAGGGTGAAGTCTCTTTACTCCTTCCATGAAGGCTTTAACTACTGGTACTTTCCACCACGAAACCTTGCTATGGGAAGTGGTGTAAGCCGACAAGGCTGCCAGGTGTACTTTCAGAGAGTTAAAAACCAATCCTGCATCCAGCAGGTGGAGCATGTATGTATCAATAGTGGAAGGAGTGCAATCAACCGGGTTGATTGATCTACTCTGGCACCAGATAACGAACTTCTTCCACTGGTCAAAGTAACAGTGCCTTGTGTTTGGTTTCCTAGATTCCTTTAGGATGTCCATACACCTCTGTGGTAAATTGAGATGTCCAAACTCTATGACCTCAGGAGCCATGCTGCCAGGTTCATTGAGTTGGGTTGCTGGTGCACTGTTTGACCTTGGTGCTGGGACAATAGGTTGTACCAGGCTGGAAGTTTGATGGGCTCGCACACCGCCATCCTGCGTAGGTGTGGGAACCACCGTTGTCTTGCCCACATGGGAGCAACTAGGACGAGCGTCATCGACTCTCTGTTCATCTTGTTCACCACTTTCCTGATGAGAGGAGTTGGTGGAAAAGCGTAAGCAAACATCCCTGACCAGTTCATCCACAGGGCGAATCCCTGGGAGTCTGGTTGGGGAACCTGGATGCAAATCCTGGGCATTGTCTGTTTTCGCTTGCGGCAAATAGGTCTATAATGGGGAAACCCCACTGAGAGAAGATATCTTCTACAACCTCTCTGTGTAGAGCCCATTCGTGTTCCTCTGGGAGGGAGTCTCTGCTCAGAGCATCCGCTAGGGAATTGAGCTCCCGTGGAACATGTTGTGATGACAGGAAGATGTTCCGTCTGAGTGCCCATATCCAGATTTTCTGGGCAAGCTTGGACCTCCTTGCTTGTTCAGGTAGAACATGGCTGTTGTGCTGTCCGTCCGGATTTGCACAGACAGGTTTAGTAGGTGGGGCTCGAACGCCTGAAGCGCTCTGAATACTGCCAGAAGCTCTAGCAGGTTGATGTGGTTCTTGGCCACTGAGTGAGACCAGAGACCCTGAGCGGTGTGGTGGAGATGGTGAGCTCCCCACCCCGTCAGGCATGCATCTGTAGTGACTATTGCCTGTACCTCGGGATCGTAAAAGGGTTTCCCCTGTGCGAGATTCTCTCTTGTCCACTAGTGAAGGCTTTGTATCAGTGTTGGTGAAACTACCACTAGATCGTCCCACTGACCACTTGCCTGAGACCACTGTTTCGCCAACCATTCCTGCATGGGACGCAGGCGCGCGTGGGGGACCAGGTAAATACATGACGCCATCATGCCCAGTAAACGCATTGCTTTGCGTACCGTTATTTGTTGACCGGACTGATAATGCGGAATTTGCAGTAGTATATTCCGAATTCTTTCTTCTGAAGGAAAGGTCAACCCCTCTTGGGTATCTAGGATTGCTCCTAGGAATTGTTTTGAGGTGCTTGGCACTAGGCTTGACTTTTTCTCATTGATTGAGAAGCCTAACTCGTGAAGGAGGTCGATAGTCCTTTGAATGTTTGTCCTGCAAATTCCTGGGGTTTCCCCCGCTATGAGCCAGTCATCCAGATAAGGGTAGACTGGATTTCCTCCCTGCGTAGGTGTGCAGCCGCCACCGCCAGTACCTCGGTGAATACCCTTGGTGCCGAAGCTATCCCGAAGGGCAGTACCTTGAATTGGTAGTGCCGACTGTCCACCTTGAAGCGCAAGTACCTTCTGTGCGCTGGAAATATGAAAATAGGCATCTTTCATATCCAAGGTTGCCTTGTAATCCCCCTTTTTTAGGAGGGGGATTACCTCTTGTAGCGTAATCATACGAAACATTTGGGGCTTGACATAATTGTTGGCAGGCCGTAAGTCCAATACTGGGCGCATTGTCAAATCTTTTTTTAGCACAAGGAAGTAAGTTGAATAAATACCCTTGTGTACCTGGTGTCCCGGGACGAGTTCTATCGCGTCCTTTGCTAGCAGAATGGCGATCTCCTCGAGGAGAATCTTCTGATGTTATAAAGAGTGTACTCTTTGTCGTGGAGGATGGTTCCGGGGACGCTGCAGTAGTTCTATACAGTACCCTGCGGATACTGTTGACAGCACCCATCTGTCTGATGTGATCCCTTCCCAAGCCTGGGTGAAGTTGGAAATGCGTCCCCCTACTGGGGTTGCGTGACAAGGGACCCTGAACTGAGCGTCACTGCTTTGGTGGAGGCGTGCCGCCTCCTTTGCTGGGGCTGCCTCTGCCTTTACCACGTCCTCTCCTATTACCCCTGCCGTAACCCTGGGTAGACTATTGGCTGTTGTTCCACTGTGTACCCTGCCCCTGGGACATATTTTAGGAGGCCACCCTAATTGTGGTGAACAGGGTGCTCAGAAAGGTAGTGTAGAGAGCAGTCAAGGCTTAGCCTCAGAGGAATTTGAGTGTTTTCAGGGGAGGTCAATGAGTGGACACAGAATAATACACAATAATTCAGCTGTTAGGGAGAATTCTCAGAAATATGCTAATTCCTCTTTACCTTAGAGACCCCCAGCACTTTGCTGAACTCTAAGACCTTTTAATTTTTAACCTGGATAGAGAGACCTTTTTCCCCACTCATGTAGTTTTCAGTGATATAAACTGTGTTTCTTTTGGTTATGGAGTCTGATAAACTCCACATGTATCATCTTTTTACGTTGTGACACAGCACATTCATTGCAGTGGCACAGCAATTTCTTTCAGATTTCCCAAAGGATTAAATACCTTCTCTTTGATAAACTACTGTTTCCCAGAGCAGTAAAGTGAAATTGCCTTTACTTACATTTGTAACTTTCTAGACCCAGCACACACCGTCTTACAATTGTGTGCTGGAGGGGTTACTTAGTATCCCCTTTGTCTAGCCTCTCATGTAACATTTTTATGTTACCCTTTCCTCGAAGAATGTCTTATGGCAGTGGTTTACTTGACTACCGTTGTGTTTTTACCACAGGCTGCGTTCGTAGCCAAGATGAAGCACCCATGGGGGCCATTTCTGCCAAAATGGTCCTGGTCTTTTTTCACAATTTCTTTGTGAAAAGGCCCTTCTTGAGATTTACTCTGCGCGCCAAACCAGGTTTGGTCCCTTTGTTAGTTTGGTCTTTGGCGGTATTCACTATTGAAGCCCGCCTCTGGCTCCAGGGTGTCTTGCTGGGGCAGAAAGCGAGGGAGGTGCCCAAAACTCCCTGTGCTTAGTCTCCTAGGAGACAGGAATGCACTCTTAGGTGATTGGCGGGCTGGCTGTCCGGCAATGACAGCCATCCTGCTGGGTGACTGACAGCTGGGCTGGAATGAATTGGAGAAACCTGCATAAAAGGCAAGGCTTTTTGGCTTGGAAGGCAAAGTGGACCACTGTACGAAGGAATCCGAAGAGGAACTTGGAAGAGACCTCTGCTGCAAATCGTGGACCGTTGGTTTGCCCGGTGAAACCCTGCTGCTGTGCTGAAGCTACGAATTCGTTTCGACCAGAGAAGCCCTGAAAGGACGACTTCTCCCTTTGAGTTGGTGGGACCAATGAACATTCTCTCAAAGCTGGTTGTATTTATACTGCAGTTGCTGCTGGAATCCAAAGAGCCAGGGAGAGGAACACCAGATTGTGTGCGTTGCTTTTAAGTTGGTTAACAGATCCAGGAAGATCCTCCGGACTCCCAGGAAGCAGGACTGACCAAGCCTGAGCCACCTTAACAGAGTGCTGGACCCCAGATGCAAGGAAAGCCCATCTCAACAGCCAAGAGTCTGCGGTGGTGCTATTTGTTGAGATGCAAGAAGCTGAAACTGCAAAGTGCCACTGAATTGAAGTTTAACCTTTGTTGGTCCTTTTCTGTCGCTGACCGTCCCATTGCAGGAGTCCTCTACACGTCCTCCCTCTTGTCCCCACGACTGAGGCCCAGTAACACAGGATCTGCAGAGCTGCACAGGAACAGATGCCAGCTGGAACGGTTTTTCTTCTAACCAAAGGTACTCTAAAGGCTATGAGAACTTCTCTTGTGTAACCTCACTTGTTCTCCGGGGAGACTTGGTTGCTTCTGTAGAGTTGCTAACAGCTTCTTTCCCTCACAAGCCTAATCAGCTTGTGGCCCTACTTTGATTTCTTCTTTTCTACAAAGACTTCTAAAACTTTGTGCAAGACGTTTACCTACCTGCAAGAATTGCTTCAGCTCACTTAGACTTTTGCCCAATTGATTTTGGCCTGACCTGGTTCCCTGAATGTCGTCTTCCCTCTGACATTGCGTTTTGTCTTCCTTCCCAGGAAGGGGTTAACTTACTTTGCATTGGAGTTACCAAAAGTACTTACCTGCTTAAGAATATTTGTGATATCTCTTGTTTTATTCTAATAATCTTTTTCTTTGACATGCTCCTAGGTATTGCTCTAAATGCAACAGTGATATATTAATGTCCACAGTATCCTAGTTATTGAGTGTGTAGGAATTGTCTGTGTGCCATCCCAAATGGGTATTTGCTGATTTATAGAAACTAAAAGTGTATTTTGGAGTGCATTTGTGTGTTATTATATTGCCCCTTTCTGAAGAAGGCTTTCTCAAACTGACAAATTAATAATTGTTAATCAAGAAACCTTGTGTGTAAGAGCTTATTTGAATACTTATCACTGTGTATCTCTGTGCAACTCCCCTAGAGCTTACATTGCCCCTTCTTGAGATAAGCCTGGCTGCTCAACACGCTACCAACCTGTGTAGTACAGACAAACAAAGGTTGGGTTCCTATTGCCAGGAGGTCAGGGTTGTTTTAGTGCACCCAAAGGGTACTGCATACCATCTTGCCTAACACCAATGTATTGCCGATGAGGGACAGTTAGAATCAAAGTCAAAGGACAAGAATAGCCTGCAGGGAGCCAGGACAGCCAAAGTCAATTGGAGCAAAGTCTATGTAGCGGAGGCACTTCTTAGATAGCAAAACAAGTTTGCACAAAGTTAGAGGGTTGTTATAGAAAATCACTGTTGGGCCACAAGCTTTTACACTTGTGACAGTTAGAGCTCAGATCTAGAAACACAGTGACTGCAAGTCTCAATGGAGAAAAGCACACTAGGTTAGAAGATGATTCAGCTGGCTTCTGTCCGGATTGCAGTGTTGCAGATCCTGTGTTCCTGGGCCTCAGTCGTGGAGACAAGAGGGAGGACGTCTGGAGGACTCCTGCACTGAAGTTCAGAGGTCGGCAGCAGAAGTAGGCTCTTTCCAATTCAGAGGCACTTTGCGATTTCAGCGTGCAGTAAACAGCACCACTGCGGAACTTGGACACCGGTTGGGCTTCCTTCACTTCTAGAGTCCAGCACTCTGGTGAGGTGACTTGAGCTTGGGTTGTCCTGCTTCGGGAAGGTCCTCAGGACAGGACAGAAGTCACAACCTCTTGCATTCGGTTCCAGCAGCAGCAAAGAAGTGCAGCCAGTTGGGGAATGTCTTCCAGCAAAGTTCATCCCACTAACACAACCTTTCTGGAGCTTTTCTTGTTGATTTGGAAAAGGCGTTTCAGCACAGCAGCAGGGCTTCACTGGGCAGTTCAATGGTATAGGAGGGTGCAGCAAGCTTCTCTTCAGGATTCCTTTGTTCGATGTTTCGTCCAGTGGTCGACTCTTTAGTCCAAGAAGCCTTGCCTTTTATGCAGGTTTCTCCAATAATGCACAGCCTAGCTGTCACTCACACAGCAGGGTATCTGTCCCGCAAGGACAGCTAGCCAATCAGGACTGGGTGCATTTAGGTAACCAAGGAGACTAAGGACAGGAGTTTTGGGCACCTCCCTCACTTCCTGCCCTGCCAGACACACTGTAGCCCGAGGTGGGTTTCAGTACTGAAGCCCACCAAAGGCAAAACGAACGAAGGGCTTATTTTGACACAATGGTCACCCATGTAGAATGGTAGGAAAGGAACAAGTTACTTACCTGTAACTGTTGTTCTCCAGCATGGGTCTGGCATGGATTCACATGCTCATGAATATTCCCCGTCGTCAGGCTGGGAATCCTCGGTAAAGAAAAAACCAGTATCAGTTTCGTTTCTGATCTGTCTTTCGTAGTAATAACCAATCACTGGTCTCTGCGTCATACCGACCACGGCCAATGACTGCCCTCTACCTAAGCACCGCCTCTGGCAGCCATCTTCAGATTTGGAAGCACGTGAAGTGGCAGTATGACCAAGTGAAGAGCCGCAGAGGGGTAGGCGGGAGGGTTCGCATGTGAATCCATGCCAGACCCATGCTGGAGAACAACAGTTACAGGTAAGTAACTTGTTCCTTCTCCAGCATGGGGTCTGGCATGGATTCACATGCTCATGAATAAAGAATACATAGCAGTACACACATGCACAACCACGGGAGGTGGCAAAGGCTCAACATTAAGCATCACATCAACTCAACATTAAGCATCTTACCTCCTCACCAGGCTCACCTCAGGCGAACAGGTTGCGCAGCACTGCTTGGCCGACCCTGGACTCCTCCCTGGAATCCCGGTCGACGCAGTAGAATTTCGTGAAGGTGTGCGTCGACCTCCACGTAGCAGCCCTGCATATGTCCAGCAGGGGCACACCAGATAGGAACGCCGTGGTAGCTGCGATCGCTCTGGTGGAATGGGCTCTCGGACGGCCAGGCAGCGGTCGGTTTGCCAACCGGTGACAGTACATGATACAGCCGGAGAGCCATCTGGAGATGGAAGCCTTCGAGAGAGCCTTCCCCTGATTGACAGGTCCAAAGTTCACAAAGAGTTGTGACGTCTTCCGAAAACCTTTCGTGCGGTCCACGTAGAACTTCAGCGCTCTAGCTACATCCAGCGAGTGCAAAGTCCTCTCAGCCGGCGACGAAGGCGACGGGAAGAACACAGGTAACACCAAGGGTTCGTTGAGATGAAAGTCCGACGGTACCTTGGGCATGAAGGAGGGGTGCGTCCTGAGCACTACCCTCGTGTCGTGGAAAGTCAAGTACGGGGCCTTGCAGGAAAGGGCCTGGATCTCTCCCACTCGTCGTGCGGAGGTGATGGCCACGAGAAAAGCTGTTTTCCACGATAGAAACTTCAACGGGGCCGAGTGCAGAGGCTCGAACGGAGGTCCCATGAGTTTGGTCAGCACCACGTTGAGCTCCCACGCCGGGGCCGGAGCCTTCACCGGCGGGAACGATCTGAACAGTCCCTTCATGAACTCTTTCACCAGACGATGAGACCACAAGGACGTCCGGCCCGTGGTTCTGGTGTATCGGGAGATCGCAGCAAGATGAATCTTGATGGACGCGTGTGCCAGACCAGCTTTGGCCAGCGTCAGCAGGTACGGCAGCACTTGGGGAGCCGTAATCCGTAGAGGGTTAATCTTCTGTGCGTGGCACCAGACAGAGAACCTCTTCCATTTGTGTCCGTAGCATTTAAGAGTCGAGGACGCCCTGGCCTTTGCAAGAACCTCTCTGCAATCGGCCGGTATGTCGTATCCTCCAAACTCTAGCGCTGCAGGAGCCAGGCCTGCAAGTTCAGCGACTTCGGGTCGTGGTGGAGGATGGCGCCTCCTTCCCTGGAGAGTAGATCCGCGTCCGCCGGCAGCTTGATTGGCGGGGACGCCGACAAGTCCAGAAGGTCCGGGAACCATATCTGCCTCGGCCACGCAGGTGCGACGAGGATCATCCTGCACCGTGACCTCTTGAGCTGGTTGACGAGCCGGATTAGCAGAGGCAAGGGAGGGAACGCGTAGAGGAACAGGCCCTCCCAGGGGAACGAGAAAGCATCGCCCATGCTCCTCGTCTGGGGAAACCTGCTGGCGAACCTCCGGCACTTGGTGTTCGTCGCCGTCGCGAACAGGTCGATCTGGGGTGTGCCCCACCGTCGGAAGAGGCGATCCACCAGATCCTGCCGTAGTTCCCACTCGTGGCACGAGCGCAGCTCCCTGCTGAGTGAGTCGGCGATGGTGTTTTTTATCCCTGCCAGATGAAACGGCACCAGAAGAATCCCTTGGGCGACGGCCCAATGCCACAGGTCCTGCGCCTCCTTGGACAGCGCTGGGGACCTGGTTCCGCCCTGTTTCCTGATGTAAAACATGGTGGTGGTGTTGTCGGTGAAGATCCTCACCACCTTGCCCTTGAGGGACGGAAGGAAGGACCTGAGGGCCCAGAACACTGCACGGAGCTCCAGGACGTTGATATGCAGGGACTTCTCCGTCGGGAGCCAGAGTCCCCTTGCGTGCAGATTTTCGGTGTGCGCTCCCCACCCTTCTAGGGAGGCATCCGTGGTCACAGTCACCTGGTGGGCTGGGGTCTGGAAGTCCATGCCCGCCGTCAGATGCGCGCGGGTGCCCCACCACCGTATCGCTCGTCGGAAACTCTCGTCGAGCTTGATCCTTTCCTCGAAGCTGCCCGTCGTCTGGATCCAGCGCGCATCCAGGAACTCTTGCAACGGGCGCATCCGGAGCCTGCACATGGGAATGAGGTAGATGCAGGAAGACATCATCCCGAGGAGGGACTTGATGGACCTCACCTTGGCCGCGTCGGCCACCAACATCCGTTGCACCTTGCCCAAGATGGTCCTGGTCCTCTCCTCCGACGGGGAGGCCAGAAGGGACACTGTGTCGAGCCTCGCTCCCAGAAACAGTGCGACTTGCGCGGGCACCAGGTGGGATTTGGCGTAGTTCACGGAGAATCCCAGGTCCGTGAGGAGTTGGACGGTCCTTGCCGTGTGGACCACGGCGAGCTCCCTCGTCTTGGCGCGGATGAGCCAGTCGTCCAGGTAGGGGTAGACGTGAATCCCCTCGCGGCGCAGCTGCGCCGCCACCGGTGCGAGGCACTTGGTGAAAACCCTGGGTGCCGACCGCAGTCCGAAGGGAAGGGCTTTGAACTGGTAATGACGCCCTTGGACCACGAATCTGAGGAATTTTCGGTGCCCCTTGAGGATGGGAATGTGGAAGTAGGCATCCTCCAAATCCAACGACGATAGGAAGTCTCCTTCCTCCAGCTGACCCAGGACGTGCTGGAGGGTGACCATCCGGAACTTCTGCGCCTTGATGAACTTGTTCAGGCGTCGCAGGTCCAGGATGGGGCGCCATCCTCCCGTCTTCTTCTTCACGAGGAAGTAACGCGAGTAGACTCCGGAGCCCCGAAGCCTCTTTGGGACGAGTTCGATGGCGCCCTTTCTGAGCATCGCCTTTACCTCCAGGAGAAGTTGAGGGACGTGAAGTTCTTTCCTGGCCACGGGGGGGACGCGCGGGCACCTTCTTTGAAACTCGAGCGCGTGGCCCCGGGCCAGGGCGTCCAGCACCCAACGGTCGGTGGAGATGGACTCCCACACGCTGACGAAGCCCGCCAGCCGGCCTCCCACCGGGGTGCTTCGGTGGGGGCCCGACCCCACGGCCGGTTCAATCCTGCTTGGACGCGGCCTTGCCGCCTTGGCCTCCTTGGCGACGACGGCGGGGTCCGCCCGACTTGCCGCGTCCTCTGTAGGCCTCTTGCGACGACGAGCGGGCCGCTTGACGGTAGGAAGCGAAACCGCCGCCGGAACCTTTGGAGGCGCCCTTGCCTCCGCCGCTCCGAAAGGGCGTCCGCCGTTGCTGCAGTACTCCAAGGGCCCGGGCCGTCTCAGTATCCGCCTTGATGGCCTGAAGGGAATCGTCCACTGTCTTCTCAAACAGGTTGTTCCCGTCGAAGGGCATGTCCAGGACCCTGGTCTGGACGTCCTGCCGAAAGTCCGTAGCCTTGAGCCATCCGCGACGTCGAAGGCAAACGCCGTTGCCCATCTGGCGGAACCCAGTGTCGGCGATGTCCGTCGCCACGGTGATGGCGTGGTCCGAGGCCACCTCACCTTCCTGCAGGATCTCAAGGGCCTCCGCCCTCTTGTCGTCCGGCAGAAAATCCAGCAGGGGAGCTATCTTGTACCAGAGTTCCCTGTCGTAGCGGGCCACGATAGCCAAGGCGTTGGCCGCTTTAATCGTCGTCGCCGCCGACGAGATGACTCTGCGTCCCATGGCATCCAATTTCTTTCCCTCGCCGTCCGGCGGGGAAGTCGACGTGGAGGCCGCACCCCCCCCCGCTTTCTTCCTGGCTGCCGCGGAGACGACGGAGTCCGGGGTAGGCTGCGCCCGGAGGCATAGGGGGGCCGAGTCCGGGACCCGGTACTTTTTCTCGTACCGGTCTCTTTTCGCTGGCGTCGTGGAAGGGTTCTTGAGGAGGGAAAGGCCCTCATCCCAAATGTCGTCCAACAGAGGCACTGCGAGGACCGTCTTCCTCTTGGTCTCGCGCCGTTGGTAAAGGAAGCCTTCCTTTTTCTTCTCCTCAGGGCAGAGTTGGAAAAGCTCGGATGCCCTGGCGATCATTGAGTGGAACGATCCAATCTCGTCGGGCGGAGAAGCCCTGGTGGGAGGCGACGACGGAAAATCCTCGTCGTATGCCTCGTCGTCCGTACCCGTCGCTGCCGTGTCAGTCCCCGTATCATCCCCTCGGGTGGACGGGGAGGAGGGCTGGACGGGGCGCCACGGTTGAAAAGGAGGCGGTGGATGGATCCTTCTTTTCTTGGTAGGGGGAACACCAGAAGGTCCCGGTTCTGGATCCCCCGACGGGAGAGGTTCCTCCGTCGGTAACGGTAGTCTCGTCCTTATCTCGGAGCATAAGGACTGTATAGCCAACAAAATGGCCGCTGAGTTGTCTTGCGGCGCTGGCAGAGGGGAATCCGACGGGCGAGCAGGGGCCCCGTCGGTATCCTCGACGATGTCGTCGTCACCTGCGTCGGGGCCCATTCCGACGGGCTGGTCTTGTTCCACGCCTAGGCCGTGGCTTAAGACCTCGATCAGTTCCTCTTCTGAGGTTGAGGCCGAATCTACGACGACGCCCTGCCCCCCTTTCTTCCCCACGGAGGGTTTCACGGGGGTCCTATCGATGGGCACGAAAGAAGACTCCCTCCGAGGAGGCAGGGAGATTCTGGGCCCCGAGGCCGCCACCACTGGTGCAGCCTCCACAGGCTGGGCCAGGGCCGCCGCGACCGTTTCGATAGAGGGCTTGGTCGAATGGATCAAGGCCTTCACCACCTTAGGTGCGCTCACCGCCTTATCCTTGAGGGAGGGGGCACTGCCACGCTCCTCCTCTGCCTTAGAGCTCGACCGGGGTCTCTCCAGGAGCTTCGCCGGGTGCTCGGCCTTCCTCTTACCCGACCCAGAGCGTTGGCTCGTGGTTGATGGTGCCGGGGAGGGTGCGCCCTGCCTGGCGCCCGTAGAGCCCGACCGTTCGGCGCTCCCGGTGCCAGCGGACTCGCGGTGCTTGGCCTTATGTTGGGCCCACGTCGCCGGGGCGCCCTCAAAGGTCTTAGAAGACCGCTCAGATTTCTTCTTCTTCTCGCCAGACGGGCTCTTACCCTCCAGCCAGCTGGCGAGACGTTGATGGCGGTCCTTCATGGTCCGTTCCGACATGTTGCCGCAAAACGCACAGTCCTTCTCCACGTGCGTCTTGTCCCCATGAAGGCAGTAAAGGCAGAAAGAGTGTTCGTCCTCCTTGAAGACGTTCTGCAGCTGGCATCCAGGGCAGGCCCTGAACAGCTTTCCGGGCGTCGAGCTTCCCTTCTCCTGGGCCATCTCCGAGACCGGGCCTGAGAAGCTTCTGGAGTCCTCCGAAGTGTAGCTCGACGAAATCTTCACCCTTGAGGGGCACAGATGAATCCGACACGGGTCCCCGTTGATCGGATGTAGGATCGGTGGAGCTTGAGGCTCTTTTGACCGAAAGAATCGAAGTTTTTGTGAAAAAGCGCGAAAAAATAGCACTAACGCTCGAGAGCAATAGCACGAGGATCCCAACACATGAACGTGCGGTAAAAATCTGAAGATGGCTGCCAGAGGCGGTGCTTAGGTAGAGGGCAGTCATTGGCTGTGGTCAGTATGACGCAGAGACCAGTGATTGGTTATTACTACGAAAGACAGATCAGAAACGAAACTGATACTGGTTTTTTCTTTACCGAGGATTCCCAGCCTGACGACGGGGAATATTCATGAGCATGTGAATCCATGCCAGACCCCATGCTGGAGAAATTAAACCACTGCCACCAGCCATTTAACTTAGTGAGGGTAACACAAAAAACGTTACATGAGAAAGTACAAAAAAGGGGCTACCGTCATGCTGCTGCCATGGCATCTCTGGCACCGGTGGAAACATTGTGTCATGATCTCTGCTTTCAAAAGGTCAGGGTTTTCCCAACTCCCTTGGAAGCAGATCCATAACCCAGGTTCGAGTGCCAACCAGTCCCAATTGGGACCTTTTGGACCCAGTCCTGGCGCCAGTGGCACCAGGCTCATAAATATGCCCAGTCCAAGCGCTGGAAGCGCCGGGCTCATAATGCTTGGGTGGACTTACCTGCAGCAGACCATGCTGCTTACTTGCCTGCCAGTTGAGCCTCTGATCCTCTTCTGTTTGGAACTACTTTTCCTGTTGGGTGGGGCAGGAGCCACTCCCTAGATTCAGAACACTGGAACTCTTCTGGAAAGCAGGAACTCTTTTCTTACCTAGGCGTGGCTGTGGAAGGAGACACCTAAGCACTACAGGAGGCTATTTAAACCACACCCGATGGATGAATCTTGCTTTGCGTTATTCTGCATCCTCTGCAGCAGAACGCTCATCGTGTCTTCTGCATCTGATCCTGGGCCTAAGGAAAAAGGCTTACCATCCTGAATCCAGTCTTCAGCAACACCTATAAAGACAAGAAAGAACAGGTTAGCATTACGGTCTTCAGTGACAGCTCTTCACTTACCTGGTCCATCGGCTGTCACCAACGCCTCGCGCTGCATTCCGGCATCTGAAAGACAAAAGCTTACCAACTCTTTGCACGCTCCGGAGGCCTTCGGCGCTGCATCCCGCATCTGAAAGACAAAACAAGGTGCGTTTAAAGACATTGGGGAACTTTAATACTCACGTGCCATTACTCTTTTCCACATCTAACCCAGTGGGTATTCCGGCACCCTGCAGCCGCTCCGAACTTGTACCTGCAAAAAAAAAAGACAGAGCGCATCGTGAAGCAGGCAACAAGCGCTTACTTACGTGCTTTCAGGCGCTTCTATTCATCACACGGGCTCCATCTTCAACTCACTTCAGCCCGTCATCCGCCATCGCCGGAACCCTGCAAAACAAGAAACATCATTACTAAAGACTTTAGAATTACTCAAAACTTACCGTTCGTGCAGTAAACGACGGACAGCAGTCCTCTGAAGTCAAGAGGCCTGCTCCCCTTATCCAGTGAAGAAACTGGTTACAGCACCCTGCCCCGAGGCAGATGAAGAGCACGGCGTTCACTTACCTAAGGTGAGAGCGTTAACCTTTGGGGTTCTACAGGAGAAGAGAAAGGGAAGAAGAGAGAGACATTCAATAACCCAGTTCTTTAATCCCATATTTTCTATCTGCAGACATCTTACCCTTCGAGTCAGACATACAGTGCACAGAGGTCCAGCCCAAAGAGCCAGCCGTGTGTTACACATCACCTTTGAAGATACGGTATACGCCCAGTCAAGACCGGCGCCTCTACGGGAATCAGGTGAGCGTTACACATCGGTACAGATCTATATACACGATACAAGATGGTGTATTCCCGAGAAACAAGGCCACAGTCACAGTCTAGTCCTCACCAAAGATGGCCGCCCAACGTTCCTATAACAACGTACTGTGCCCTATGCACAGTGCGTTGTATCCATTCTTTCCGGTTACCCGCTGCTGCGTCTTGCAGTTCTCCTTAGTTCTTCACTCGCTGTTCAGATTGCCTCTGTTCCAGTTCCTTGTAGCTGGGAAATCTACCATCCTTTACGGTCTCTCCTTCCTGTGTCCTTCGCCTCTCGCCCTACACTGTTTCACCCGCTGTTCTGACGCAGGCTTGTATCAGCGCTTACACTCGGCAGGTACGGTCGCTCTTTTCCCCCAACGTGAGCCGCCTTTCTTACTTTACATTTCAGACTCTGGCTTATTGCTAATTACAGCCTCTTTCTGACTATCCTTTTCTTGTGCATCT
Organism: Ambystoma mexicanum; assembly: GCF_040938575.1. NCBI lineage: Eukaryota > Metazoa > Chordata > Amphibia > Caudata > Ambystomatidae > Ambystoma > Ambystoma mexicanum. The sequence goes on from NC_090926.1 coordinate 1,117,508,734, forward strand.
GCACAACCGTTCTGCCGCTCTGTTGGTACCCTCTGTATTTCTCCTTACCTAGCTTTACAGTCTGTGTCGGTCTTTCGTTCCCTTTCACTGTATTTTCTAATACGTTGTCTTCAGATTGGAGCTTTCTTCTCCTTACTACTTATCTGTCCCTCCAATCATGATACGACTGGCCCCAATATTGCTCTGCTGGGATTTGGCAGTCTTTGTGAACACTCAGACCTCAACCCAACACTTAGATTACCTGGATCCAGCACAATCCTCCCAAGGAAGTTACTATCAGGGAGAAGGAGAAGATTAGCTTCCATATTATGAGCTTTACGGCGTTCATCTTTAGTTCTCATTTTCTATAGAATGGCTTTTTGGTGCAAGGAGGCTGTTTCCCGTATTTGGGGATGGCTCACTGGGGTTCCCTTTGGCTAGGACATCGACTCCTGCCAAGGTGGCCTCCGGGGGAGCCCGACCCTATTTGCACAATAAGAAAGAGAAGACCACCAAGAAAACCAATGAATCTCTGTGTAACTCCCCTACAGCTCACATTGACCCCTCTTGAGATAAGCCTGGCTGCTCCACATGCTACCAACATGTGTAGTGAAGACTTATACCAAAGGTTGGGTTTCTATTGCTAGGTGGTCAGGGTTGTTGTAGTGCACCCAGAGGGTACTGCATACAATCTTGTCTAACAAGAATTAGCACAGAAATGAGAATTCATCCCAACAGTTGGTCTCACTAATACAAGGGAAGAAGTCATCCCTTCCGGAGCTTCTATGTCGAATTGAAAAAAAAGTTTCAGCACAGCAGCAGGGCCTCACTGGGAAATTCAAAGGTCCAGGAGGATGAAGCAAGCTTCATTCACTGTTTCTTCGTCGGGTGTTTCTCCCAATGGTCGTCCTTGCCTAGTCCTAAAACCCTCGCTTTTAAGCAGGTTTCTCCCATTCATGGAAAGCCTAGGCTGTCTATCACACAGTAGAGTGGCTGTCCTAATAGAGCAGACAGCAAGCCAATCAGGATTGGTTGCATTCAGGCACTCCGAGACAAAGGAAAGGAGTTTCGGGAACCTCCCTCACATCCTGCCTTTCCAGACACACTAAAGCCAGGGGCAGGCTTCAGGGCTGAAGCCTGCAAAAGGGAAAACAAACTAAGGGCTCAAACCTGGCCCAACGCACAGAATAAAACCCAAGCAAGACCTCACAGAGTGGCAACCGGGGACATTTTGAGGAAATGGGACCCCATGGGTGTCTTATTGCAGCTGCAATTGCAGCCCGCGGTATTAACACAATGGTAGGAAAAAGTAAACTACTGCCACTAGCCATCAATTGTAGAAAGGGTAACAAAGATGTTACATGAGAAACTAGACAAAGGGGATACTATGTAACCCCTCCAGCGCCCAATGTAAGATAATGTGTGCTGGGTCTAGAAAGTTATAAAAGGTAAATTCAGTTTCACTTCACTGCTGTTGGAAACAGCAGTTTCACCAAGAGAAGGCATTTAAACCTTTGGGAAATCTAAGAACCTTCCCTGTGCCACTGCACTGAAGGTGCTGTGTGTCACAATGTAAAGATGATGCCTATGGAGTTTGTCAGACTCCAAAGTCGAAAAGACACACAGAGCCCAAATCACAGAAAAACACGAGAGAGTGGTAAAAAGGTCTCACACTACCTTATGCATTGAGGTCCCTCTGGTTGTGTTTTTTCTGCCATGAGGGAGACTTATAGTCAGTATGAGCGAGTACAGAAGAGGCAAGGTGTAAGAGGTCTATGTTCCTTCTACTCCATGAGGGGAGGAAGGGTGGGCGCATGTGACTAAGCAGATACAATCATCAGAAATGCTATTATGGTAAGTAATGCATGTCTTCTGATGCTTGTGAATCTGCTTAGAATCACATGCTGTATATAGACTAGCGAGCAGCATCCAGAGATGATGGTGGGATGTGCGAAGCAACAGTACTAAAGATGTTTTAGCACTGCTTGTCCCATCTGAGAAACTGACCTAGAGTGTGTATCTAGGCAGTAATGTGTGAAGGTTGAGTACAGATCTCCAGGTTGCTGCTTTGCAAATGAACCAACTTTTATTCTCTTTTAAAAACGGAATCCAAAGTTTGATTGAATGTTACTAGCAAATAAAGTTATATATACATATTTATTTATAATCACACAAGGTTTAAAGAAGCAGTCTTTAAAAAGCTTTAAGTGTGTAACTGTTACTTGTATAGTAAAGGCCTATATTATATTAAAAGGTGGGTTACCTAATATCAAGCAGTTAAGTCTTGTGTAGTCCCACACCAGTTGGACTGCACTAATTCTTCCCCAACAAGTGTCCTTTCCTAGGTCTTAACAGATGAATAGTTATACTGGAACTTACAAAATGTGTGCACAAGGCTTGTGTAAAGCACCGGAGGGGAGGGTGGGGTTTATCTGTGCTCCTGCTCTCTATATGGCAGAGGAGAGGCACAGAGCACCTCAGCCAAGATTCTCTATGCGGCACCTATGGTCGAGCAATCAAGGCTTAAACTCTCAGGAGGTGATGCGGGCTGGTTCTTAAGTACAGTAGCCCCCAAGCACCCCCAAGGAATGTCCACACACGATGTTAGTGAAAAAACTGTTTTTATGTAAATAAGGTTATATACACAATCACAATAACACTTTGTACTCTGACAATACTATAATGGCAAGTATATACAGGTCTAAGTGGTACCACTCTGAACTATCGATTCCATTGAAATGCATCAACTGCTAACAGTTCAAAATGGCATACAAAGCACAATATCAGATGAATCAACGATAGACCACAGAGTCAAATCAAGCAAAGGCAGAACACTGACTCCCGATACCTAGAGACAGTTCTGTGCGATGATCCCCCCCCACCTGGGCAACCTGTAAATAAACTGTATTTGATAAGCCCAGTACAATTATGCTTAATGTTAGGGAGAATTCTCAACATGTGCCAATTCCTCTCTACCTTAGAGACCCCCAGCTCTTTAGCTGGACTTTGTACTTTAATTATTTGTTTTCTGTGTTTATTCCGTTAGTTATGGTGTTCTAGACAACTCCATAGGCATCATCTTTTGATGTGTGTCACACAGCACCCTCAGTGCAGTGACACAGGGAAGTCTTTTAGGCTGTCCCAAGGTTTCAATATCTTCTCTGGGATCAACTACTGTTTCCCAGAGAAAGTAAAGTGAAACTGACTTTACTAATCTTATAAATGCCTAGACAAGCACACCCTATCACACAATAAAGTGCTGGAGGGGTTACTTAGTATCCCCTATGTCTAGAAACTCATGTAGCAGTCAAATGCTACCATTTCCTCTTGAAATGGCTGGTGGCAGTGGTTCTACAACGAACTGCCATGATTTTTCCCGACCGCGAACACCGGTAGCGGTAAACCGTAGAAGCCATGTTTTTCAAGATGGCGTCTGAGCCTCCTTTGTTTAAACAGGTTCCAGTGTTCTTTTTCGCCATTTCTTTTTGGAAAGGTCCTTCTAGAGTTTGTCTCTGAGCACCAAACCAGGTTTGGTCCCTTAATTTCTACGCCTTTGGGAGGCTTCAGGACTGAAGACCGCCTCTGGCACCCGAGTGTCTGGGTGGGCAGGAAGTGAGGGAGGTGCCCGAAACTCCCTGTGCTTAGTCTCCTAGGAGACCCAAATGCACTCAGGCTTGATTGGCTGGCTGACTGTCCGGCAAGGACAGCCACCCTGCTGGGTGAGTGGAAGCTAGGCTGGAATGAATTGGAGGAAACTCGATAAAAGGCTAGTCTCTTGGCTTGGAAGGCAGAGTCAACCACTGGAACGAAAGAACTGAAGACTAGCTGGAAGAGGGCGGCTGCTGCAACTCCTGGACCGTTGGTTTGCCCGGTGAAGCCCTGCTGCAGGCCCGAATCGCCAAGTTCATCTCAACGGAGAAACCCTTCAAGGGCGACTTCTCTTTTTGAGTTGGTGAGACCAATCAACTCGTAAGCCACCTGGATACCATTCTCAGAGCTGGTTGCATTTTCCTCCGTGCGCTGCAGGAAAACGAATAGACAGGGAGAGGGACACCAGTTTTGTGTGCTTGTCTACAGCTACCGAAATTGAAGATTTGCCTTTGCCAGCCTTTTGACCAGTCCCAGTGCAGGAGTCCCCGACGTCCTCCCTCTTGTCCCCACGACTGAGGCTCAGGAACAGCGAAATCTGCAGGAACAGACTTCTTCAGCTGCATCTTTTTCTTCATTGTAAGGTACTGTGAAAAACCAACCCAGATAACTTGCCTCTCACTGCGAAAGTGCTTGAAACTTTGGCAACTTGCAGACCTAGTCAGCTTGTGACCCAATATATGAACCTTTCTTTTACGAATTACTTCTGAGAACTTTGGCAAAGACTTTTCCGTTTAACTACCAGATCTGCCTATCCTATACAAGACTTTAGCCCATTGACTTTTGCCTAACCTATTGCATTGAATTCACTCCTCTGATGAACTCAAACTATTTGCACTGTTTAAGAATAACTAATATTCTTTTTATTAACCTATGCCTTTTTGCTCCTACTTCAAACGCTCCGAATGCCATTTTGCTCCTCCTTCAAAGTAGTTTAAATGCCTCAGAACCCGACAGTGTGCAGTATTGAAGTATATTTTTGTGTGATATAGGTTGCCTCCTTCTAATGAATGTTTTTTAACTGACTGTGAAATAAATTAATAAGTGTTTTACCAAGAAACCTTGAGTTTAAGAGTTTGTTTGAATACTTGTAATCCTAGACCTCTGTGTAACATCCTTACAGCTCACTTTCCCCTCTTGAGATAAGCCTGGCTGCTCAGGAACGCTACCACAAAACTGTAGTACAGACTTATACCAAAGGTTGGTTTTGCTTACACCTATAATCCTAGTTGTGTCGAGTGGTCCCAAAGGGTACTGTATACAAACGTTCCCTAACACCTAATATAGTCTATTCCTTCTAAAAGGTTCTAAGACCCAAATTACCTGGTTTCGTAGAGTTCTTCGATGAGTCGTCGACGGGCCCTTCTTGAGGTCACTCCCTTCAAGGCAGGAGCCACAGGTCGGCGAGAGTCAGGGAAGAAAAAGCGTGAACACTACCGTTGCGGCAGCAGCTTCGGTTCTTGCGGTGCTTGTTGACGATTGGTCGAAAACGTCCTGCAAGCTGAGATGTGCGGTGCACCTCGACCAGTGTTCGTTGCCTCAAAGAGTCCAAGAACTTGGGCCCAGCAAGGACTTCCAATGTCCGGGTGTTTCACTTTGTGATTCCGCGGCGGTCCCCGTCTTCGGTCAGCAGCCTTTTTCGAGGGTCTGACGTCTGGGGAGCTTTGGCAAAGATCAGGTGGTGAACGATGGTCCCTCGTAGCTCGGGAAGAGGTCTCCTAGCCAGGTCCTCTCTTGGATCAGCTCCTTGACAGTCACGTAGCTTTCAGATTAGCGAAGGACAGCAGCAGCAATTCTTCCAGTGGGCATCAAGGTTAAGCATCAAGTATCTACTTCAGCTTCTGAACGATTTCCATCAGTGAGAGGCTCCCAGATATACTGTTGATCTCCCATTCACTCTGCTGGGTCACACTCAGGCAACCAATAATCTAGAAGGGCATTCAGGCAGGCAGTCAATCAGGCTCACAGTGCATTCAGGCCATTCTTCTCAATCCAGACAGTCCTAATACAGAAAGTGGCTTCGGACAAGCACTCGGCCATTCAGCACTCCACACTGCATTCATACCAGTTTCGGGCAGGGCTGACTCAGTCATTGTGTCAACCACCAGATAGTAGACACCCATAACATGAAATGCGTATTCTTCGCACACTCCATTCACCCAGGTCCCACCCCACGGGAGTACGTACAACATATAGTCATACTCACACCGATGGGTGCAATAAGGGTATCCCAAGGGTCTGTTCACCAAACCAAAAAGAGGAAGAGCGGCACCGCTAGGAGTCCCACATTTACTCCTGCGCAGAAAACAAGACAGAACATACATGATAATAACCAGGTTACTGACCGTAGTGACCACCTTACTCCTAGTCCATTGTCCCCTTTCCTCCATACTTATGGGACATTCCTCCGTCCTGTCGGAAAGGGACATTTTTCCGTCCTGTGGGACGGGACCAGAGCACTTTGTAAAAGTATCCAAAATTTCGCAAAAATGTTTTAGTCCTTCCTCTCTTTCTACGTGGGGCCCGGCACGCGGCCGTAGCCCCACCCATCTCGGCTCTGCCCCGCGCATCGCCAGGTCAGAGACCTTTAAGCAATAACAGAACCTTATTAGAGGGGACGGATGGCGGGCGTATGGAGGAAAGGGGACTAGGCGTAAGGTGGTCACTACGGTGAGTAACCTGGTTATACTCCTACGTCCCGTCCCCTTTCCTCCATACTTATGGGAGATTCCCAAGCACTCTTTACAGGAAAACGGGTGGATGGAAAATCCCTTACTGAAAAAGGTTCTTCAGCACAGCCTGACCAAACTGGGCATCAGATCTGGAGCTCAGATCTAGACAATGTTTACAAAAAGCAGATGGGGAGGCCCAAGTAGCTGCCTTTGCAATGGTCTCCCAGGGGACATATTTCAGAAAGGCAACTGCGGCTGCCTTGCCCAGCACCAGGTGTGCATGAATACCTTTAGGAGGCTGCAGTCCTTGGACAGTGTAAGACTCCGTAATGCAGGCAGCGATCCATCTGGAGATGGTCGCTTTAGAGGCCTGCTTACCTTGTGGATTACCGAAGGTCACCAATAGTTGAGAAGAGCTCCTAAATTCGGAGGTTCTGTCTAGATAGAGCTTAACAGCCCTTCTATCATCCAAACAGTGCAGAACCCTTTCCGCTTCTGAAGCAGGGTTCGGAAAAGACCGGCAAGGAGAATGATTGGTTTAGATGGAAATCAGAGACCACCTTTGGCAGGAAAGAAGGGTTTGTCCGTAGGACCACCTTATCCTTGTGAAAAACCAAGAAGGGATGGAGCTCACTCACACGCCTTGCAGAAGTAACGATAACCAAAAAAGACACCTTCCAGGACTGGTGTTTAAGGTCCACCGTGGCCATTGGCTCGAAGGGTTTATGGCACAATGCCGTAAGGATCACATTCAGATACGACGGTTGAGGATTACGAACCGGGGGATAAAGGTGTGTCAAACCTGCAAAATGTCTATTAACCACTGGATTAGACAGAGAGCAAGAGCACTGGTCCGTAGATAGGTAGGCGGATACCTCCGAAAGATAAGTTCTGCATGACAGAACGTGAATTCTCGACCCTGCTAGGTGGGATACAAAGGACAGCACAATGCCAATTGTAGCCGCCCCTGGGTCCAGTTGTTTGTTTAAACACCAATGACAGAACCTGAGCCATTTGCTTCTGTACTGGGACCTAGTCGAGGGTTTCCTGGCTGCCTGAATAATATGCATGTTATCCACAGACAGGCTAAGATTTTCTAAAGACCTGAACTCAGGCATCATGCTGCCAAGCTGAGTGATTGTGGGGAGGGGTGCCACAGCTGTTGCTCCCCCTGGTGAAGAAGATCAGGTTACCGGTGAGCCCCGATCGGCAGATACACCGACGGGTGTTGAAGTTCTGAGAACCAAAACCTGGCCGGCCACCACGGGGCTATGAGTAGAAGCGAACAGTTCACCGTGTTCTTCAGCTTGCAAATCATCCAATGAACCAGAGGCAAGGAGGGAAAGCATAAGCTCTAATGTTGTGCCATGGAATCTCGAGAGCATCCCCCAGAGAAGAGGCTCCCAGCCCGTTCCTGGAGGCATACAGAGGAAGTTTCCTAATTGCCGCTGTCGCGAAGAGGTTCACTTCCGGAGTGCCCCAACGCAGGAAAATCCGTGAGAGGATCTCCACCTTCAATTCCCACTCGTAGCTGACCATCGTCCGCTGACTGAGGGCATCTGCCGTGATATTCACCTGGCCCGGAATGTGTACTGCAACTAGCCAGTCACCATGAAGAACCTCCCACTCCCAAATCTGGATGGACAGGTCCACGAGAGGGGGAGACTTGTTGCCCCCTTGCTTGTTGATGTAATACATTGACACCACATTGTCCGTGTGGATACAGACCACTTTGTTGGCAATGATTGGTCTGAAAGCCTTGATCGCTAGTAAGATTTCCAGAAGCTCCAGATTTATGTGGAAGAGCTTGTCCTGAGGCGACCGAAGATCCGAGACCTGAAGAAGATCCAATGTCGCACCCCACCCTAGAAGGGAGGAGTCTGTCGTGACTTTTTGACCAGCCCCCACCGACAGGTTACTGAGAGACGACCACCACTCCAGGTCCGCTCTCATGGAATCCGGAATCATTATCAACTTGGAGTCCAGATCCACAGCCTGACGCCAAGAACTCCAAAGAGCCACCTGTGGCAGCCTCATCTTGAGACGAGCAAGAGGAAGAGCCAATATGCACGAGGCCACGAGGCCTAGAAGCCTCTGGAACCACCATGCCGACATGCTCTCCGACTGCGCAAACATCTGACAACGTGGCCAACAGATCCGCCATTCTGTCCCCGGTCAGGTGCACTGTGCAGTCGATCGTGTTCCAGTGAAAACCCAGGAAAATCAAGTCCTGAGAGACCGTCATGGAAGATTTCTGCCAGTTCACCGACAGAACGAGGTGGAACAGGAGCTGAAGGAGAGACTGAAGATTGCCGGCTGCTTTCAATGGGCAAGGGCTGCGTAAAAGCCAGTCGTCCAAATATGGATACACATGGATACCCTGCAGGCAAAGATAGGCCGTGATCACAGCCATCTTCGTGAAGACACGCAACGCCAAAAGGAAGGACTCGAAACTGGAAGTGCTCCTCTCCCACAGAGAAACAGAGATCTCCTGTGTGGATTCCAGATCAGAATATGCATGTACGCATCCTGAACGTCCACCACGCTGAGCCAATTTCCCATCTGCAGGGAAGACCGTATCTGGCCGGACGTGATCATCTTGAATTTCTCTTGGGGTAGGAAAAGATTGAACTGGGAAAGGTGTAGGATGGTGCGCAGACCAGCCTGGTTGGGTTTGGGCACCATAAACAGCCGGGAGTAGAAGCCCTCCCCTCGTTCCCCAAGGGGAACAGGTTCCACAGCTCTAAGGTCCAGTAGTTTCTGAACCTCGGCTTTTAGGGAGGACGGCCCCGACTGCTGGAAGGGAGGATTGAAGGGTGGAGTAGGGGGTAAGGGTAAGCGGAAGCCCGCCCGAGCGTCTGACAAGACCCACCTGTCCTCGATGATGGTCTGCCACGCCTCCCAATGAGACGCAATGCGTCCTCCCACCGGGGTCTCGTGCGAGAACCCTCATTTGGCAGGCTTTTCAGTGGTGTTACCACATGAACGTGATGAGGCTGAGGAGCGGGAGAAAAACGGAGTCCGCTGCTGCCTCTGGCGGGAATTACCCAAAGGGGTATCTATCCACTGTGCGGGATTTCCGGTCTAGAAACCCCCTGAAACCAGAGGGGGGCCGGCTTTGCGACAATGGTCTCTGGGTCCTAAAAGAAGTTTTAACCAGGACGGACAAGGACTTAGCTGTCTGGGTGCTGTCACTCGTTTTGGTCAGCTCCACAACCGTTGTGGAATGGAAAAGCTCCTTACCGTCAAACGGCAGGTCCAACACCTTGTCCTGTGCCTCCTTTGAGAACTTGGTGGCATGCAACCACGCCTGTCGACAGGTATCAACTCCCAGCATAAGGCCCCGAGCCGAAGTGATGCGCTGCGGCATCCAGCAGATCCTGGGCCAAGACCCTGGCATCGGACAATACTGCCTTAAAGTCTTCCAGGTTCTCGACCGGAATGAACTCCTCGAACTCCGACAGACCTTTCCACATCTTCATATTCGCCCCCGCTAAAACCAGTTCCGCATTGGGCTGCTGGAGCTTCAAAGCAGAGTTAGAGAAAATCTTCCTCTCAAGGGAGTCAAGGAGCTTGTCCTCTTTTCCCCAGAACCTGAGCAGCCGTCGTAGAAGAGGATGCTGCAGACCTGGACTGTAAAGTGGCCGCAGCCACCACCGTGGAGGAGGGGGGCGGACAAGATGATAGGCCACCTCTTCTGAAGAATGCAGCCTGTATCGCGCATCAATTTTCTCATTGACGAAAAGGCCAGAGTGTGGCTTTTCCCAGACCCTATGGACCTCAGCCAAAACATCCTTCTGCAAGAACAGGCCGGTACGCTCTGAAGGAGACAGGGTGAACGCCCCCGAAAGCACACCCTCCTGCGGAGCGGGTGCCTCGGGCACTGGAAAATCCAATAGGCACATGTCCAGTACCCGGTCATGGAAAGCTCTAATAGAGCGGGACTGGTCTTCGCTGTCCTGATCGCCCTGCGCATCATCCGACAGGTCAGGATCCTGCTGAACCGTGTCAGGCACCGCCTTGTCCACGGGGGACAATGGAGGCAAGGGCGGAAGGTTCGGGGAAGGCACCGTAGGGAAAGGCGGTGCCGGCGGAACCACCGGGGGAGCGGGTGGAGTCGGAGGCGCAGGAGGGCACATCTCCCTAAAAAGACCCTTGAAATACTCTCATGGGGTCGGTACGCATGAGCGTCTGAAATTTGCCGAAAAAGGCGTCCTCCGGAGACGGTTTTGGAGCTGCCGGAGGAGGCCTCATGAGGAGGATAATTCCAGGGACGCAGAGGGGAGTGTTGCCAAACAGGCCCATCCCACGAAGTGTCCACAAAAATCAAGGGTGCCGAACCCACAGGCAACGAGATAGTGTGTGGAAAGGGCATCCGAGCGTTCCAGTCGGAAACTGGACGAAACTGATATGCACAAGGAATCTTATGTTCACCCCCAGAACCAACTCCTACACCTGAGGCCGATGGCATAGTTGTAGGGGAAGCGTCCAAAATGGCTGCCGTGGTGGGAACGGCCGCCATTTTGCCATCACCTGAGGGGACCTGCGGCACGTGTGGAAGTGAGGCAAGGGTCCCCGTCGGTGGATCAGGGGTCTTAATTTTAGCCTTTACACAAGGAACCTTGGCCGAGCCAGTACTATGTGGCCTGGAATGTTTCTGCGACATACCAATAGCGGAACTAGCCTTCACGGGAAGGAGCTCGGCACTGCCGGTAAAGGAGGAACTTCCACTCCTTGCCCCCTCTACAGTACTGGCGTCGCCACAAGAGCAGGAACGATGAGAACCAGCTTTAACCGATAAGGCCTTGTCGGGCCTCACAGAAATGTTGGTTTCCTTAGCCTCTGCATGAGGGACCTCGGACCCAGGTCCGGTCACAGCCTTACTAGCGCGGGCCTCGAACATGCGTTCGGTAACACCAAGCCCAACCAAGGCCTCGGGGCGCACCCCGGTACTTGAGGGAAGCCGACAGAGGCCTCAGAGCGAGCTCCAGTACCCCACGACTCAGTAGAACTAGGGCTACAAGCAGTCCCCACAGGAGGGGCCTCAGGGTGTACGCCGTTATCCACAGGCCCCATACGGAGACCCTCAGAGAAAAAACTGGTACAATTATTAGGCCCAGAAGGCACCTCGGGGCAATCCCCAGTGATAGAGCGGTCGACGCTCCTCCCAGCCTGGGAAGAGCCTGGAAAGTTGTCTCCCGGACGGGGTGCTCTGAAAAGTAAAGAACTTACCGGGCATTTCTTCTTTTTGTCGATAAAAGATTGAAAATGCGAAGGAGGAGTACGTCGAAACACCTCCCACCGCTCCAATCGACATTGAAGTGCCCGGACCGAAAGGGATTCGCAATAAAAACAGGAGTCCCAACGGTGGTCCGGACCCAAACACTCTAAACAAAGGATGGGGGATCCACCCTCGCGAAGCCTCAATGACACGATCTGGAAAGTCTAGTTTGAACGACAGACAGACTAGTACACGATCGCTAGCGAGAGCCAGAGAGGAGGAAAAAAGGAAGAAAATCTTCCACGGCTGCAAGTGCGTCCAGTCCCGAACGAGCAGAGAAAAGGACTGACGGGCGATGTGCAGGGCGGAGCCGAGATGGGTGGGGCTATGTCCGCGTGCCGGGCCCCGCATAGAAAGAGTAACCACTAAATAATTTTAGCTAAATTTTGGATGCTTTTACATAGTGCTCCGGTCCCGTCCCACAGGACGGAGGAATATCCCCATCCCACAGGACGGAGGAATGTCCCATAAGTATGGAGGAAAGAGGACAGGACGAAGGAGTATATGGGGGCTGTTAGGGAGAATTCTCATTTTATGGCTAATTTCTCTCACATGAGTCCCCCAGTAGCTTTGCTGGATTTATGGAGTTTATTTCTTTCACTCGGTAAGAGTGTGAGCTTTTCCCCCAATCTTACTCATGTTTTGCCATGTGTATCACATCTGTTTTTGTGATTGTGGACTCTGGAGTAAACCACTTCAGTAGCCCCCTTTTGTGCGTTACACAGAACCTTTAGTGCAGTGACACAGGGTTGTCTTTTAGACTCCGCCCCCACCCCCCGACTCCATTTTCTGGGGCTGACTACTGTCCCCAGAAAAAGGTAAAGTTGCCATTAACTTTACCTAGTCATTTAACCACAGATCCAGTACACCTCTTCTTACATGGAGTACTGGAAAGGATTAATCCTTAGCCCTTTTTTTATCTATACCTCCTAGAGCCTTGTGCTCTTTTAACATTTAGACTTGGCTGGTGGCAGTGGCATCTACCCTAACCTTTCTACCGCGATTATACTATATAAACGTGGTATTGTTTTAGCTTATTATATTAGCCTCGAACATAAACCCGCTTGACCAAATACTATTTTCCTTTTGGCTCCGGTCGGGTTTATTCGTCATTTCTTTTTGTTAAAGTCCTTCTTGTGTTTTACTTTATGCGGCAAACCAGGTTTGCCTTCTTTGTTCACCATCTTTTGGCGGGCTTCAGCGAAGAAGCCCTCCTCTGGGTGCCTTGGTGTCTAGGTGGGGTGAATGTGAGGGAGGGGTGTAGTCATCCCCTACACAGGGTATCCTAGGAAACCCAAGTAGCACTTTGCCATGATTGGCTGAGGTGGTTGTCCGGGCTGGACAACCCCCCTGCTGCGTGATTTACAGCCAGGCTGTGTGAATGGGGGATTTTTGCATAAAAGGCAGGACTCTTGGGCTGGAAGTCAGTCGCCACTGGAACCACAAGGAACCGAAGAGAAGCGGAGAAGAAGTCGGCTGCTGCAACTACCCCGTCCCGGTGAAGCCCTGCTGCAGTCCTGAGCCATCTACCCTTCAACGACCAGAGAAGATTCAGTCCGGAGCCTTCTTCCCTTGACCGTGGGGTCAACCAGCTCATCTTCCACAGCCAGAGGATCCCCTTCATGGCCGAAATCGCTGCACACTGCGATCTGAAGAGCCTCTCCTGTTTTAAAGGAGCGCACCTTTTATTCACTGTCGCTGCTGCTAACGTAGTGCTATCATCGAGATACAAGAAGGTAGTTTTAGCACACGCGCTAGCGTGAATTTCACATAGTCCTTTGTGGATCTTTGCGCCTTGAATGCTAAATTGCGTCATTCAATTTTCTAGTTCTAACCTCCAATGCTCGTTTAGTGAGATATTTTACATAATGCCAAGATAACGAATAGAAGTAACAGGGCTTAATATTTTGTTGGCAATTTTCCACATAAAGCCCTGCTCCTCCTTCGTACACAGCGACCCAAGGGTCATTACCTTCTTTTTTCCTATGTTTAATATCAGGTCGTTTTGGTTTAGGTATTCGTGTAATTTACTCACTAGTCGTTGGAGCCCAATCTGCGTGCAGTCTACAAGAACAAGATCATCAGCATATGTTACACATTTTATTGGAGTACCATTGAGTTTTGGAGGAAAGCATCGAACTTGATCTAAGTGATATGGCAAGTCTGATAAATAACTTGAACAGTTCAGCAGCTAAGGGGAAGCCCTATTTTACCCCTTTCTTCATTGATATTTTATCCAATAGATCACCCTGATTGTTTAGGCGATTCCGAATCGATGTCTCAATGTGTAGAGCTTTCACTGGTTCAAGTATAGTTGAAGGACAATTCCAGTCGGATAATTTCTGCCAAAGCATTCCACGATTTATTTTATCGAACGCTTGGCGCATGTCAATGAAAGCCAGAAAGATTTTTTTTCTTCGCTTTTAAAGTTTCGAGCTTTAATATGTACAAGATCAACAAGTTTACTTCTACTCCCACTCCTTCTGTAAAACCAGTTTGGTGAATGTTGAAGATTTCACACAACGAGCCCATGACGCCAGTTTCTGCCTCCAAAAAGAGCCAAACATGTTTCCAATAGTGTCCAAGAGGGCAATCGGACGATAGTTGTTCGGATCAGCCCTTTGTTAGGTAGAATCCTATGCAAAGCCCTTAGGGACCACTGCACAGAGTTAAGACTACAAGTGGTAATACAAGTTCACCTTTGGTACAAGCCTGTACTACACTGTTAAAGTGGTAGGCGTAGCGGAGCAGCCACACTTGTCTCAAGAGCAAATGAGCAGTAGTAGAGATTACACAAAGGACTACAATTACTGTCACTCAAGCAAACACTGACTCAAGGTTTTTGGTTAAAAAGTAAAAGTACTATTTATTTTTAAACCATCTGTTCACAAAACACTTCACTTCTATTAAATGAAAACCACACTTCAAATACGCACACACACAACCAATTCCTCTTGTGCAGAACAACTCAAGGTAAGTACCTTAGGATTTGACAGACCGGTGTTATGAAACAAGAGACGTTACCGGGAATACATATGCGATCACTTTTTGACAGTAATGACAGTTCGGTCTTACTAAAGATACCCTTACCCGCGGGAAGAAATGCTACCGGAGTTAAAACACACTTAGCACCTGAGTTAACGCAAGAGAGTTGGGGACAAAAATCATAGGCAATACTTTTGTCAAGGCAGACAGAATCAGAGAACACTTTCCAACAAGAAGATGACAATGCATTACTTACCGTAAAAGCATTTCTGATGGTTGTATCTGCTTAGATTCACATGCTGTGCATAGGTCCGACATCCAGTGGTCACTGCGGAGTATTGCATTTTGTTTTTCGTAGTTGAAAAGGGAACGTCGACAAGGCGTGTCTGTAACACTATCCCTATAGTGACATGCGGTGTACCCACAATCCCTCACGCGTCGAGGTCCCTCGGTTTGTATTTTTTCTGCCCTGAGGGAGCCTTCTAGACGCGAGTGAGTACAGAAAAGAGAGATATAAAAGGATGTCTATGTTCCTTCCATCCGAGCGGGGAGGAAGGGTGGGCGCATGTGAACCTAAGCAGATACAACCATCAGAAATGCTTTTACGGTAAGTAATGCATTGTCTTCTGATGTTTGTTAATCTGCTTAGAATCACATGCTGTGCATAGACTAGCGAGCAGTACCCGGAGTTGGAGGTGGGTTGTGAGAAGGAACAGTAGAGAAAAGGTGTCTTAATACTGCTTGTCCCACCTGGGAATCAGCTCTAGAGTGGGCATCTAGACAGTAATGTTTTGTAAAGGTGTGTACAGAACTCCAGGTAGCCGCTTTGCAGATGGACTCGAGGGGAACATTTGCAATGAATGCTATGGATGCCCCGGTGCCACGAGTAGAGTGTGCTCTTGGCTTGAAGTGTAGTTCTCTCTTAGCAAAAGTATAACAGAGAGTGATGCATTGAACAATCCATCTAGATATAGTGGACTTTGAGACTGCATCTCCTTCTCTTCCTGCTGCCACCGAGACAAAGAACTGATTAGTCTTTCTCAGTGGTCTAGTTCTTTCCATATAAAACATGACAGCTCTGTGCACATCAAGTGTATGCAGGCTCTTTTCTCCTAGATTTGAAGGATTTTGAAAGAACGTTGGTACTTCTATTGACTGGTTGACATGGAATTTCGAGATGAATTTCGGTGCAAACCTTGGGTGTGTGCGTAGAACCACCTTATCTCTGAACCGTTACAAAGGGGTCTAGAACAGAAAGAGCCTGTAGTTCACTTACTCTCCTAATGGAGGTGATAGCTATTAGAAAAGCAGTCTTAAGGGTGAGGTCTTTAAGGGGTGCCTTGTGCATGGGTTCAAAGGGTTAACCCATGAGCTTGGCGAGTACCACATTTAGGTCCCAGCCTGGAGCTGAGTTTGCTATTGGAGGGTGTATCCTTTTTACCCCTTCCATGAAGGCTTTGATCACTGGGACTTTCCACCATGACACTGAGTTGGGAAGTGGTGTATGCAGAAAGTGCCGCTAGGTGGACTTTAATAGAATTGAATACTAGACCTGAGTCCAGCAAATGGGTCAGGTACAGAACAATTTGTGTGGGAGAGCAGTCAACGGGGCTGATGCTTCTCCCTCTACACCAGATGACAAATCTCTTCCATTTGCTAGAATAACAGTGACGAGTGTTAGGTTTTCTAGCTTCCCTGAGGATGTCCATGCACCTTTGTGGAAGTTGTAAATGTCCAAATTCTATGACCACAGGAGCCAGGCTGCTAAGTTCAAGGTTTGAGGGCATGGATGCAGTGTCCTGCCCTTGTCTTGTGACAGCATGCTGTACGGACATGGCAGTTTCACTGGCGGAGACAGAGACATCTCCATCAGATGAGCGAACCATGGTTGCCGGGCCCACATAGGGGCCACCAGTATCATGGTGGCTTGTTCCTGGTGCATCTTGTGCACAATCTTGTTGAGAAGGGGAGTCGGGGGGAACAGCGTAAACAAATTTCCCTGACCATGGAATCGATAGACCGTTCCCCTTGTACTGGTTCTGAGGGTACCTGGAAGCGTAATCTTGGCATTGTGAGTTCTCCAGAGTTGCGAACAGGTCTATTTCTGGGACACCCCACTGTGTGAAGATGTCGAAGACTATGTCTTCGTGTAACCGCCATTCGTACTCTGCGGGCAGGGGGAAATCTCTGCTGAGTTCGTCTGCTAGCAGATTGAGTTCCCCTGGTACATGTGACAGTAGGAACATGTGTCTGAGAGCCCACTTCCAGATGTTCTGGGACAGCTTGGACAGTCCTGGAGAGTGGGTTCCCCTCGCTTGTTGAGGTAGTACATGGCTGTGGTGCTGTCCGTGAGAACCATCACCGTCTTTCCTTGTAGGTGTTCCTGGAAGGCTTTCAGTGCCTTGAACACCGCCAGTAACTCCAGTAGGTTTATGTGCTTGGATGCTACGCTCGGAGTCCACACTCCGTGAGCAGTCTGATTGGATAGGTGAGCCCCCCATCCTATGAGGGATGCGTCTGTGGTTAGAGTGGCTTCCACTGCGGGTGTGGCTTTGACCTCTCCCACAACGTCGAAGAAAGGTTTCCGTTGCCGTCTGAAAAGCCTTCCAGTAGGCCAGGAGTCCCTCTAGATGAAGGGGGCAATTCCTGGACCCCCTTCGGCTTTTTCGGCGTGTCTTTAGCCCTTTGTGCGGTATTCGACGTGTCTTTCGTCGTCCGCTTATGGGTATCGGCGGAAACAATCCTCGCTAGGCTCTCGACAAGTAAATTGTCTGTGGAGGTTTCTGGTCTCGACGTTACGGGCGTTGCGTGTTGTACTGCGACGGGTGCTCTTACATGTAGCGTTATGTCGGATGGTTTTGGGGCAGCGCCTTTATCTGTGGGAAGCCCAATCGCAGGTCGCGGCTGCGTTTGCGAGTGGGGCTTTAGACTCTTACGGTCTGAGGTAGACGCCGGGGTGCCCTGTGTCCCCTTCGGCGCTGATGGATTCTTCGTCTTCGAAGAGCCGTGGGTTGTGTGCTTATGGGAGTGAGTCTTTTGTGCGTCCTTGTCACCGGGGTGTTCATCCCCATAACCAGGGCGTGACCCGAGCCCATCGGGGCCGGGGACGGACGTCGAGGAGCGTGAGCGCTGCCTCAAGAGGTTTAAGACTTCCGCAACGGAGGTCGTGTTATCACCTTCCTCGTCACTTTCTGTGACAGCGGCAGCAGGTGAGGAATCGGACTTCGACATGGCGTAGGCCACCCACCTCTTGACTCTACGTTCTTTTATAGTTTTGGGTTTTAAAAGTTGACAAGCCGTGCAGCCGTCTTCTTTATGATCGAGGGGCAAGCAACGATTACAGCGTTTATGCTTGTCCTTCCAGGTGTACTTGCCCTTGCAGCGCGGGCAAAATCTAAAGGGTGTCCTCTCCATAGCTGAGGAAATTTGTGGTGATAACCCCGAGGGAAAGGGAAAAGGAAAGGCATTCTCGAAGAGAAACAAGATAGTTCCACCACCACTCTCCCTACTGTATGTTGGCCGGCAAGGCCAGGCCACGTGTTCGGCAGCGCCGAAGGATCTCCTCCGTCTCGTCTCCTCCGTCGAAGATCTTGTTCGGCGGAGAAACAGCTTTGCAGCTACGTCGAGGGGAGAGATCTATGTGTTAATGTAATAAGTCTGGACCAAGGTCCAGGAAATATGTTTTGCAATGTCTCTCTCGAGGAGCTCTGCATAAAGGCGACCAAAAGCTGGACAGAAAAAAACAATCTGAGGGACCTCGACGCGTGAGGGATTGTGGGTACACCGCACGTCACTCACTATAGGGATAGTGTTACAGACACGCCTTGCCGACGTCCCCTTTTCGACTACGAAAAACAAAATGCAATACTCTGCAGTGACCACTGGATGTCGGACCCATGCACAGCATGTGATTCTAAGCAGATTAACAAACATCAGAAAAGTCTATAGGCCTGTGCCAGTGTCAAGTGGAACAGGGTTCCTGTTGTTGAGGATCACACGTTCACGATTCAAGGTTGCCAGGAGTACTTGGATATTGTCAAAAGAGGAGGCAAAAGTTAAGAGGGGAGGAAGAGAAAGGACAAGCCTTTTGTGAGAGAAAAGAGGGGTTCACCCTAGTTCCTCGAAGTCGGACAAAGTAGCTTATTTTTTGAAGAAGCAGGTGCCACAGCAGTTGTTCCTGGTAGTGTCCTGCAGACTCACGGTTCCAGGAGCTTCAGTTGTGGGGACAAGAAGGACGTCTGGAGTGATCTGTACTACCCAGGGATGTGGCCAGCAGCAGCGACTGAATAAAAGGTGCGCTCCTTTAAAACAGGAGGGGCTCTTCAGATGGCTATCCGGACCACTACAGCAGTGTGCAGCGATTTCGACCACAAAGAGGATCCTCTGGCTGTGGAAGATGAGCTGGTTGAACCCACCAGACTCAAGGGAAGAAGACTCCAGACTGGATCCTCTCTGGTCGTTGAAGGGTAGATGGCTCAGGACTGCAGCAGGGCTTCACCAGGACTCAGTGTTGCAGCAGCCGTCTTCTTCTCTGCTTCTCTTCGGTTCCTTGCAGTTCCAGTGGCGACTCACTTATAGCCCAAGAGTCCTGCCTTATATGCGAAAATCCCCCATTCACACAGCCTGGCTGTCAATCACCCAGCAAGGGGTTTGTCCGTCCGGACAACCACCTCAGCCAATCATGACAAAGTGCGACTTGGGTCTCCTTGGAGACCCTGTGCAGGGGGTGACTACACACCTCCCTCACATTCAGCCCACCTAGACACCCATGCGTCTAAAGGAGGGCTTCTCTGTAGAAGCCTGCCAAAAGACGGAGAACAAAGAAGGCAAACCAGGTTTGCCGTGCCAAGACAGACACAAGAAGGACTTAAAAAAAAAGAAATGGCGACTAAACCTGACCGGAGCCGAAATAAAAAGTATTTGGGCAAGCGGGTTTAAATTCGAGGATACCACAATAGCCTGGAACAGTACCACTTTTATATAGTATAATTGCAGTAGAAAAGTTAGGGTAGATACCACTGCCACCAGTCAAGTCTAAATGTTAAGAGAGCAAAACAAAGCTCAGAGGCACAGACAAAAAGGGGTAGGAATTAACCCTCTCCAATACTCCATGTAAGATGGGGTGTACTGGGTCTGTAGTTTAATGTGACTATATAAAGTTAATGGCAACTTTACATGTTTCTGGGGGACAGTAGTCAGCACCAGAAAAATGGAGTCAGTGGGAAGTCTACAAGACAACCCTGTGTCACTGCAATGAAGGTGCTGTGTAACATACAAAAAGTGGGACTCATGGAGTGGTGTGCTCCAGAGCCCAAGATCACACAAACAGTAGAAATACACATGGCAAAACACATGTAAAAGTGGGAAAAAAACGCTCACACTCTTACCAAGTGGAAAAAATAAACTCCAGAAATCCAGCAAAGCTGCTGGGGGACTCACTAGGTGAGGGAAATTAGCCATAGAATGAGAATTCTCCATAACACCCTACACCCTTCTTATAGATTGGCACTATTATTGCTACTTGCCACGACTCTGGAATCTGCCTTTTGGTAGAAAGTGCCTCAAACAGGGCTTCAATGAAGACTGCCCATTCCGTTGCATATTTTTTTTAACATCACATTTGTGATCAAATCCGGGCCAGCAGCGTGTGAGTTCTTTAATCCACGAATCGCTCTTTCAATATCTGAAGCGACTATTTTCATGTCCCACATATTTTGTTCTTTCTTTATTTGAGGACTCTGCTCAAACGCAGGATTGCTGTAGATTTGTGCAAAATGGGACTCCCATTTGACAGCAGTAATTTCATTTGAAATAAGTGAAGGACATCGAGAATTGCCTGGGTTTAAAATGGCCCTAATTTGACGAGTGTTTTTAGTCACCAAAAGTTTCATCATAACTTCCACTCGATCTTGTTCAATAATGATTTTTTTTTATTTGAGCCAGTTTCTATATCGTTGTCTGTGTTTAATAGCAATACTCACTTCTGCGATTTTCCTGGGAGAGTCTTTTCTTTTTTCAACAATCTTATGTCACGTCGCAGAGATCTCTTTGCTGACTGAGGATTTAATTTGATATTTGCTTGCGCTTTTTGCCCAGTGGTCGTGATGAAACGATGTGTAAAGTCTGTCAACAGAGGCGCATAGTCTGCTGATCGGGTATCTTTGATATAATAACCTTTGGCTTAGATTTTGAATTTGTACAATGTATATAGTTAATGTCCATCAATGCAAAGTAAACAATTCACTACCCACCCTCCAATACCCGAAAGGGAGGTATCCAGTCATTTTATTACGAGCAACACACAGTGGTACATATCAGAGCGGACAATAACACCTAAAAGATTAAATAAATAGGTAAAGAGTGGTGGGGTAAGGGGTTAAAATGGGTTAGGTTGGGGTGGCTTTAAAAGGATGGAGGAGGGGCGGAGAACCTCCCAAAACGCCCTGTTCTGTACCACTCTGTTTTTGTGGTCAATAAGAGCACATATCACCAAAAGGGAAGGTAAGTAATTAAAAATTGCGCCAACAGTCTAAAGGAATAGGAACCCTAGCCTGAAAAGTACAACTGTAAGTTAATTGGTGCCTTTATCGGTGAGTAAAATGCTTTATTTTTGGAAGGCGTGGGAATGTTAGGGGGATTCATCATTTTTATGCTGCATCCCCTCTCCTAGTGAGACCCACAGCACTTTTCGCTGGACTTCTGGACCATTTTCTGAAATCCTGAATGAATGGAGCTTTTTGCACTCATTCAGTCTTATGGCCTCTGTCTTTTGGAACTCCATTCTTTGCATTTTACATGTCCTTTGGAGTCGATCTTTCCTCTATAACTCTTAAAGGCATCTGGATTTTACTACTGCAACACGCAGAACACATGGGCAGTGTTGCTGGGGCCCCTTAGGGATTAATGTCTTTATCCTAGAGTAACTACAGATCTTAAGGATAGAGGGATACTTGGTATCTCTCCTAAAACGTTGTAGTCTGAGAGATTGGCACACACCACCTTGTGGCGTGCCAAAGGGATACCTAGTATTCTCCTTCTCTCTGATCCTGTGACGTTTTAGTCACATAGACACACTCCTAGTTATGGCAGACATGGTACACCAACTACTGTATGATTTTTCTACCACCGCTATGTCCATAGCCTCGGTAGTGCACAGTAGGGGCACTCAAGTACCAACTTGCGGCCTTCGTGGTTGTTCTTTATCAGCCGTTCTACCATTCCAGGATGGGGAGGCCTGTGTGTGTTTAAGTTTGCCTTTGGCGGGCACCCTTGGGTGTCCCTGCCTAGGCTCCAGAGTGTCTGGGCAGGCAGGCAGGACACAGGGAGTTTTCCACCCAGTGTTCTTTGTCTGCCAGAGTGCCTGAATGGAACCAGCTCCCACTGGGTATCTGGCTGTCCTGGTTGGACAGCCAAACGCCCCATCTGTATAATGCTGGGGAAGAATGCAGAGGAGTGTTTGCTGGAACTGGATAAAAGGCGAGGCTCCTAGAGTGAAAAGCATGTCGACCACTGGAAGCTAAAGTAACCAAAGAGGACAACCAGAGACGCATGCAGACCCTTTGCAATACCGTGAAGCGAACACTAATGTCCTGACTCTGTTTTCTGTGCGACAGAGGAACTCCTAAGAGGACTCCTTCCCTTTGACTAGTGGTAACAACCAGCCCCAAGAGAAACTTTGATTTCAGCCATCCCCGAGGTCCTGTGAGTATACAGAGCTGTGGAACTGCAATACCAGGAGACCTACTGCCCATTTCAAGTGCATCATTGTGGAAAAGCCAAATCCGTCCAAGTCTTTGCTGAGGCCTCAAGGACACTCCAGAGAGACAACCCAACTCGTCCTGACCCCCTCATCTGAGCGTGGGGCTACGGGAACCGAAGAAGATTGACCGGGCGAATCAGGTCCTTTGTTGGTGCTGCAGAAAAAGCGCCAAAACAGCAATGACCAAAGAAGTTGATGAAAGCTGTGCCAGTGTTTTGAATTTGAATTCATTTATTTTAAGCACCATATAAAACCAATTGTATCTGGGCACAGAAGGAACTCAACGGTAGGCCAAAATCAGCCACCGACAAGAACTTTGTCAGCTCACAAACATTGGTGTCCAAGCAACCGGCTATTTCACCAAATTCTCTAGTTAAACGGAAGACATAAGTCTTCAGGGCCTTCCAAAAGGCGGTAAGTGTTTTTTGTGCTCAGATTCCCATTGGAAGACTGTTCCAGAGCTTTGGGCCATATATTCCAATCGTTCAACCCCCCCCTGGATACATAACTGGCGGACTGGAGTATACATCTTAATTTTATCCACGAGGTAGCTGGGCGCCAACTGTTTTACCCATTTAAATGCTATACAAAGGATTTTAAAATCTATCCATTTCTTCACTGTAAGCCAATGCAGTGAACGCTGCAAGTTAGAGATTGGGGATCATTTTGTCACAGAAAAAATGAAGTCTTGAAGCCGCATTTTGTACTATTTGCAATCTCCGAACTTGGGTGGTCAGGATTCCGGTCAACAAAGCATTACAATAATCCAGACGTGAGTTGCTGAGAGTCCCAACAACTGCTGCACGATTCTTAACTGGTATGAACGGGAGGATCCGTCTTAGCAGGCATAGAATGCAGAACACTGATTGTACCTTCGCACTCACCTGTACTTTACTCCCCATGTCCCCAAATGCAAACTAGATTTTTTATTTTCGGTGCCAAGGCCAGATGTGACCCTAGAAAACAAGGAGACGGAGGGCTATAGTTTTGTAGTTGATGTTTGGGACCAAACAGTGCTAACTCAGTTTTTCCAGGGTTCAACAATAGCCGGTTCGAACACATACATACTTGAACTTCCTTTAGAAAATGCCCCACCAGCACCCAAGTCTCCTCCGTCCTCTCAACTCAGACGAACACCTGGGTCTATTTTCTCATGTAACATTTTTATGTTACCCTTTCTACAATTAATGGCTGGTGGCAGTGGTTTACTTTTTACTACCATTGTGTTTTTACCGCAGGCTGCGTTCGCAGTTGCAGTAAGGCACGCATGGGTGCCCATTTTGTCAAAATGACCCCAGTCTTTTTTCACCATTTCTTGTTGGAAAGTTCCTTCCCGAGATTTACTCTGTGTTCCAAACCAGGTTTGGTCCCTTAGTTCGTTGAGTCTTTAGCAGGATTCACAAGTGAATCCCGCCTCTGGCTCCAGTATGTCTGGCAGTGCAGGAAGTGAGGGAGGTGGCCAAAACCCCCTGTGCTTAATCCCCTTGGTTACAGAAATGCACCCAAAGGTGATTGGACGGCTAGGCTGGAATGAATGGGAGAAACCTGCATAAAATACAAGGCCTTTTTGGCTTGGAAGGCAAGAGTCGACCAAAAACTTGGAAGAGACGCCTGCTGCAAGTCCTGGACCATTGGTTTGCCCGGTGAAGCCCTGCTGCTTTGCTGAAGTTCCAAATTAGTTTCGACTCGAGAAGCCTTCTCCCCCCTTGGGTTGTTGGGACCAATCAACCTCAAAGTGAACTCGTCGGGACATCCTCTCTGAGCTGGCTGTACTGCCACTGCTGCTGGAGCCGAAGTGCCAGGGAGAGGAACACCAGATCGAGTGCATCCCTTAAGTCGGACCTGAGATCCTCTGGACTTCCCTGAAGCAGGACCAAGCTTGAGCCACCTCAACAGAGTGCAGGACTCCAGATGCGAGGAAAGTTTGAAGTGGTAACTGAGAACCGCGTTGTTACTATTTGCTATAGACGCGAGGGGCTGAAACCGCGAAGTGCCGCTGAATTGAAGTTTAACCTTTGCTGTCGCTGACCTTCCCATTGTGTTGCAGGAGTCCCCAGAAGTCCTCCCTTTTGTCCCCACGACTAAGGCACAGTAACAACAGGATCTGCAGAGCCACACAGGAACAGTAGGCAGATAGAACCATTTCTTCCAACCATAGATACTGTACACCTAAGAGGACTTAACTTGTTGTGTAGCCTTACTTGCTCTCAGTTGATATCGGTCTTGGTTGCCATTGTAGAGTTGTTTGCAGCTTTACCCATCACAAGCCTCCCAGCTTCTGGCCATTCAACTGAATCTTATTTCTACAAACCTTTCTAAAAACATTGTGCAAGTCCTTTAGTAAACCTCAAAGAAGACCTTCAACTCCCCCAGGAAAGGGTTAATTTACTCTGAATAGGAAGGTTTAAGAAGTACTTGTCAGTTTATGAATTGTTAACCTTTGTTTTATTGCTCTACCTAACCCTTTGCACCCAAACACATAATTGCTCTGAATGTACTAGTGATAAATCAATGACCAGTGTCCTAGCTACTTAAGTCACCTGAGGGTGCAAGAAGTGTGAGTGCCATCCCCAATGGGTATAATCTGATTTAGAGAAACAGAGTGTGTTTTGAAGTGTATTATAACTGTTACCTATTTTGCTCCCTTCTGAAGGCTTATATAACTGACGGTTAAATAAAATAATTGTTTAATCAAGAAACCTTAAATGTGTTTATTTGAATAACTGTCACTGTGAAACTCTGTTACAACCCTTCTGCTCACATTGACCCCTCTTGAGATAAGCCTGACTGCTCAGCACACACCAACCTGTGTAGTACAGACTTATACCAAAGGTTGGGTTCCTATTGCCAGGAGGTCAAGGTTGCTGTAGTCTTCCAAAGGATACTGCACACAATCTTGCCTAACAGGGGAGAATTGATTAATAGAACATCATATCTTAAGAAGAAACATTTGGACGAATTGAAAGCAATTGAAGCAACCTTATCTCGTCTACACCAAAAATATGAACGATAAGCAAAAGCAAAGGATAGATTATAGATGACTTAAGTTCATTTATTTGATTTATTTCATTTGATTATACCCCCAAAACCCTGGGGTATCACGGTGTAGGTTACAAGGATATTTGGTTTCTTACATGATACAAGAATATTTACAAAACATAGCTTGGATTACAGGAAAAGTTACGAATTCAAACATGTTATACAATTGCTTACATAAATGACATTAAGGTACAATAATGCTTACTTGGTTGCTGCCTGGGAAGGTGGTTAATTGGCTGCTAGGGGAGCTCTCGGAGATTAGTATTTGTTAAAGAGCCAGGTCTTTTGTAGCTTTTTGAACTGGAGGAGGGAGGGCTTGTTGCAGATGTTGGGGGGTTAGGGAGTTCCATATTCTGAGGGCTGCTACAGGGAAGTTGCCGTTGCCTGACCTGGTGCTGTTGAAGCAGAAGAGTGTTGGTATTAGAGCGGAGTGTTCTAGTGGTGGGTTTGGTGCCTGTTGGGTGAGGCATTTGTGTGTGGTTGTGAGCGTTTTATGTAATATTCTCCCCTGGATGGGGAGCCAATGGGCCTCTCTTCTGTAATGGGATATGTGTTCCCTCTTGTTAATGCCTAGTGCTGCTCTTAGCACTTGTTCTGTAGAAGTTGCAATTTGTTAAGGTTTTTCTTTGAAGTACCGAATAAGAGGATATTGCAATAGTCAATCTTTGCTAATATGAGGGCCCTTGCTATGGTGATACAGTTTTGAGGCGTGAGAAAATGTTGACTAAGAGAGATGAGTTTGGCAGTATATGAGGGGGAGGATGCGAGGGCGTTGACGAGCTTGCTCATGGTGAGGCTAGAGTCAAGGTTGATGTGAAATGGTGAATGGTGATTGGGGTGCCATCGCTATTTATAGCAGTGTAATCGGGGGGGGTAATTTGATAAGGCGGGCAGGGGCGCGGCCTACTATTAGCATCTCTGTTTTTATGTCGTTAAGGCATAGACTGTTGGTTGCCATCCAGTTCTAGATAAGGGGAGTAGATTTTGTTTATACTGATGGTGTCTTGTTCGATGTTGCCTGCGATGGGGATGAGTATCTGCGTATCATCCTCAGAGTTGGTATAAATTACTCCCATAGCATCCAGGGCTGTAAACAGTAATTTGGTATGGGTATTGGGATAGGCATGAACCTTGTGGTACGTCCATAGGTACTGGGATGTGTCGGCTGCTTCATTGCCGATGGCTACTCTAGATGTGCAGTCTGACTAGAATGATTTAACCCAGGATGTTGCTTCTTTGGAGAAGTGGAAGTTGTTGGCTAGAGTTAGGCATAGTTTATTATGATCCACTAAATCAAAAGCCGCCGACAAATCTAACAGTAGAGGGATGTATAGTTTGCCTGAGTCTCTAATGGAATCCATTTGGTTTTTTAGGTTCAATAGGGCAGTCTCCGTACTATGTCTAGGGCGGAAGCATGATTGTCTGTCTCCTAGTAGGTTGTTGTTTTCAAGGCAGGATTGGACTTGGGTGTATGCGATCTTGTCAATGATCTAGAGGAGAAAGGGAACTGGTTTAATGGGTTGGTAATTAGTGGGGATGGTGGGGTCTAGGGTAGGTTTCTTGAGGAGGGGTGTGACCCAGGCTTCTTTGATGCTGACAGTGATGTGGTTAGTGCTGAATGAGATGTTCAGGAAGTTGGTGATGGTAGGCGCTAGTGTGGGGGCACAGTGACTAATTCGGCGGGAAAGCCATCTCCTTTACAATTGGAGGGTTTGAGGGAGGCTATTGTTTTGAGTACTTGAGAGTTACTTACTGGTGAGAAGTGGAATTGGGGTGTGTTCGAAGGTGTGAGTACCGCGTCAGTGGTGGAGTGCTCACTGTCTGTGGTAATAATTTTCTTTGTAGGGCAATTTTGTTTTGGAGCGTGTTTATTTTATGCTAGTGCGTCCTGAATATTGGTGCTCCATGATTTGCTTTGCGACGACAGGGTTGGGGGGCAGGATGGGTGTTTGAAGTTCTCTGATAATTGTGAATAGCTCTTTGTCATATCCAATCTATTTCAAAGTGCAAAAAACCTTAGCAAATGAAACAAATTTGTTGGCAGAACGGGGGTCTCTTTCACAAGACAAATATTGGGATAAAAGTGGGCGGCTACTAGCTAATAAATTCAATGGGATAGCGGGAAACTCATTTATTCAGGGCATTGAGGATGAGCATGGCCATCTGATGTCGAGAAATGTCGATATACAAGTGCTTTAAAACATTTTATGAGACAATCTACGGCACAAGCATCTTCCTTGCATTCTGACCTAGAGGATTACTTTTATTCTATAGACATTGCTAAACTACCAGAGGATAGCAGGTCTCTAGATGTTGAAATTGAAATGAGTGAAGTTGTGTTGGCAATCTAACAACTTAAGGAGGGAAAAACCCCATGGATGGCCTACAGATAGAATGTTATAGAAAATGTACTACATTTCTAACGTCCATCTTCTGTAGATTATTTCTCTTTTGTATACAACAGGGGGAGATCTGCCAATCAATGAGTGAAGCTATGATTATGTTGATTCCAAAGGAGGGGAGAGACCATAAAAATGCGGTAACTACAGGCCCATATCCTTACTGAATGTAGATGTGAAAATATTTGCTAAAATAATGGCAAATAGATTGGAAAAATAATTCATCAGTAACAAGAGGATTTATGAGAAATAGATTTGGATATGACAATATAACAACTATTATTTACATGAGGCTGCACCAAAATGAACTCAAATACAACATTAGTTTTCAAGGACGCGGAAAAAGCGTTTAACAGAATAAGTTGGACCTTTTTGAAGTTTACAATGCAGAAAATGGGATTTGGGAACAGCTTCCTTGCAAGGGTCAATTGCCTTCAGAATACAGCAAAAGCACCTATTTGGGTGAATAATGAATTGGCTGACGCATTCACTCTAACAAGGGGAACGAGACAGGGTTGTCCCTTATCGCTATTTATTAAATGTTGCTTTAGAGCCATTGATAACTTATATACTCAATGAATCAGGGGTTTGAGATTTGGACTCAAATAAGTCAAGGTGCTCTCTTATGAAGACGATATGGTGGTGATCCTTTCTAACTCAGAGGGAGGTGGTGCAATTTTTGAAAAAAACTTTTGAAAAGACGGGTAAGCTCCTAAAATTAATTGGGGCACAACGGAAGTGTTTCCATGACTTGCAGGAGAGGAGATTTTTCTAATTGGAATTGTAAACAGTGTGAATCTCATGTGAAATATTGAGTAGTTTACCCGATTAAAGATCTAAAGAAGGTGGGGTTTAATGTGAAAAGATTAGCGGAAACCTTAAATAGAGACAGAAGGAAATGGGAACAGCTGACCTTGGGGATTTGTGCAAAGATCAATGCAATTAAGATGTCCTGTTTTTCCAAAAGTACTTTATGTTATGCAATCCTTACTTCTAAGCTTCTAAAAACAAAAATGATAAAAATAATAGATTTTTTCAAGAACTTCTGAAAAGAAAAGACCATAGATTCCAAGATTCATTTTATGACGCAGTACTAAGGAGGGGTGTTTTGGGTATCTGGACCTTGAGAAGTATCATAAGAGGGTTCATATTGAAAAAGACAGCACTCTATGTCACCAGAGAATGATTGTGAGCCAACTTGGCTATCAATTGAAAGGGATAGATTATCTCGATTCAAGTTAAATAATATCTATTCAATGGAGATATTGCATCGAGGAGCTGGCAAATTACCATCTGTTGTGGCTGTTGAAATTATTTGGTGGTTGATTAATATCAATGGGAATCTTTATTTAAACTAGAAGGCCTCTATTTGGCCCAATCCTGGTCTATAGATTGTAAATAAAACCCTAAATTGGTGAAGCTGGATCTCGAAAGGGATTTGAAGTGTAGGAGATACAGTACGAGATGGGGGGATACTAACGTTTTGAGGAACTGCAAGGGGTATTTCATTTAGCTAATAGAGCTAAAAACAGATTTGTAGAACTAGAATCAGAGACTAAATATGTTATCCATGCCGTTAGAGAAAGAACCAAAAGGTTGTGGTATTTCTTTTTACCTTACCACGTATGGTATCCACTTACTTAAACCTCATGCCAATGAGTTGTTCCGTTACTGATACTTGGAGAAAGTTACTGGAACAATGGGAGGAGGAAGTGAGATGTAGAGGCACAGAAAGGCAATGGGGACAAATGTGGTGGGTCGGCTGTAAGAGTAAGTTGGACCTAAAGCTGAGAATCATACATCAAAAAATCTTAGGACGTCTGTATTGGACGCCAGTACACATGTGCAATTTGGGTCTGATTGACAATGATGTATGTTGGTGATGTGGTAAGGAGAAGGAAACACTTATTCATATGCTGTGGTACTGCTCTCGAGATCTGGAGGGAAGTGTTGGACAGATTGGATGCAATATTATCAATAAGTTTCCCCAGGATGTCTCTACAAGTGCTATTGTCATCAAATAAGGTGCGATGTGAAATTGCTAAACAGTTTGAACAATGGATTGACAAAATACTTGTGATCGCAGCAAAGCAGGTGTTGAGAGTGTGGAAGACAAGGAAAAAACTACAATTTGAGAATTGGATAAATGACATGCCGATATTATCAGAGTTTGAGTGAGATTTGTTTCAGAGGCAGGATAGAGAAGAAAGCTACTTGAATCTCTGGATGCCTTTACTGACTTACATTGTGGATGAATGTTTGATTGGTTTATGAGCATCTTTAATTGTACTGAGTTGATGAAGGAGTTCATAAATAAAACATTGGAAATCCTTTTTTTGTGTTTTGTTGTCCTCATGATTGTTTGAATGTCTTGTGTTACTGTTTGATGTACAAAGGTATCTTGTTCTTAAGGCGACTATGTATATGAAGGAAGAATCTTGCTCTGATTGAAGGAATGTAAAATTGATTTAATAGGGTTAATATTGATTTGATATAGTTGCATATGCAGTAATGTATAGCAAAATGATAACATTGTTCAAAGAGTTCACAGTTGTAATCTTTTACCTCTTTAATTTGAAAGCATGAAATAAAGATGCTCTGTTGAATGGAATACGAGAGATAACCCCTAATTCTAACCCGTTGTTCCCAATCTGTCAGGAGTGACTCCTACTACCCTAGGGCTTGTGCAGAGAGATTACCAATCTCACTAAGGTATTGTAGCATAATATCATGGTCTACTATATTGAATGCTGCTGACAGATCTAATCGGTCGCGATATATCCTACTAAAGAGATCGTCCCACACGGTCAGCAACGCCGTCTCGGTCCCAAAACCAGGTCGAAACCCTGACTGAAAAGGGCCCAGCAAGGCCTCGCTCTCCACATACTCATGTAGTTGAAAAGTAACCAGAATTCCTTCCTCGACACTGCTCCTGAAGAGATCCCGTCCATTGTCCTGCCTTTCGGCATCAGACCAAGGAATCCGGAGGTCAGATCCAGAGCTGCAACATCGCAGAGCATCAAGCACAAACGTTTTCTTCAAACCTAAGTTACTGTGGGGGGGAAAAGGTATTGCTAACCCTACTCCAGAAAGTCGCTCCAGAGCATGGGAGTGCACGAAGAGGTGTCTAGGGTAACTTCCTTTTACCTGTGGCTCAAGCCCTTTCAAGGGTCTCCAACGTTGGTTAAGCCTTCTTGAATATTCTTTTCTAGAGACTAGAAAGTATCGATAAGAAGTTTTGACTTCTGCTGCTTTTTAAGGCTTTAAGCCTCTTTCTTCCAACTGCCTTTCAACTAGAGTTCCGTTTTGGACTTGCAATTACCAACTAAGAAGTGGCCTTTTGAAAGTTATGAAACGTATATTTGTGTGTTGGTTTAGAGTGCAAAGTATTGAACAGGGACTCTTGTGTAAATATGAAATCTATATTTTACCTGAAATGTATGTGTGTTTCTTTGATGTGCATTTCTATCTAAGTTCAGTGTACGCTCACATCTTCCTCTTAAGATAAGCCTGACGGATATTCCATTCTAACAAGATCTCTGAGTAGTACAGTGATGCGAAGAGTTGGGGGATCTACAAGCCACTGGGATAACTCCAAGTGGGACTTGAGAAAAACTCCCTTAACAATTTGGAACAAAGTACTTTTCACAAACGTTAAAAGGGTGGAGATAGAGGCACTGGTAAGCATTGTTACTACTCACCACCAATACTCCGATTTTTCCTCAGACTTGGCAGGTCAAAGGAGGAGCGTTGGTGGTAGGTTTTCCTGCCGTTGTTTTCGGTTCGAAGTTTGCCAGGAGCTGCGGGTGCAAGCAAAGTTCTAGTCGGGTCAGGAGCTGTGTGCAAACCTTTTCAGTGGATAAATGAATCATGCATTGGTGCAGTAATCCTCAGGGCACTCAACAAGATCAGGGAAAGCTGGATTCAACAACAGCCACTGAATCACTGCGACAGCGGACGCCTCAGTAGTAGAGGTCGTAAGAAGCCTTCTACTTCCGGACCCTTTGATGCTGGAACAAAACTTTGCAGGAAGGTGATTTATGGGATTAGCTTGAGACCACTGAAAATCCAGGTGAAAACGCGGAACAGCAATGCTTCTGGAACATTAGACCAAAATGGAGTTGGTTGGCCCAAGGACACTTTCCAAAGACTCCCAACAGCAGGGCCACAAGAAGACATTGAGACTGTCTGGTCCCACCAGTCCAAAGGGTCAAAGCATCTGCGAGGGTCTTCTGAGATCAGTAGCCTGACAGGGCGCCACTGGGACAGCAGATAGGCCTCTTCAGGATGGGCCCTTGGGTCTTCCTTCATCTGCATAGCTACACAGCATACTTGGCTCCTCTTCAGTTCTGCTGTAATGGCTGCAGGACTCCTCCTCTTATACTAGGTTCAGGTGAGCCCAGACACTCTGCCCAACCAATAGAAATATCTGCCCCACACCCATGCACCAGCAGTGGTCCAATCAAGGACCATTGTGGGGCAAACTCATGCATACACTTCAGACACATCAAAACCAGTTTGTGGATTGGGACCAGTCAGTCCCAACCGACTTCCTGGCTTCCAACACAAAACAGGGATTTTCTGACCTGTTAAGGCAGGAAGCAGGCCAAAGAACAAGTGAAAAAGCTTGCGGCCAAGCCATATTAGGACACTAGCCACGCGAGAAGACCAATTAAAAATACAGTACACATGGTAAAACATTGAACTGCTGCCACAAGCTTGTCTTTGGGCACATTTCAAAGTAACCAAAATCCCTGGATTATAGGCCTAGGGAGATTCAAAAGTATCCCCATTGCGTTGCATTGGAAGATGGATTGTGCAATATGAAAAAGTTCTCCAAAACAGCTGAAAGATAAAAAGAAAAAAAAGAACCAGTTTCCCAGTACCAACGGTTTGAAGGACTGGCCAGTTTCTCCATAACAAGTGTGCAAAAGGCCAGTGCTGAAGGCTTCACTAGACTGTAAAAAGTGAGGATAAAGTGTACAAACAAAAGCAAAATGTTACGTGGTCCATAGAATATGGAGAGAATTACCCAATACAGCCATTGGGTTTTGACTAACCTCATCTGAAGGTCTTCCTCGTTTCCCATAAATAGGGTAGGCATCCCAAAATTCTCCCACCAGTGACTTATTTTAGAAATTCATCTCAACATACACCTTACTATAAAACATGACAAAGTGATATGAGTTTAACTGAAGAGATTTAAAAAAGAAGATTTAAAATGCAACACATTTCCTTTCTTTGTTGATTTACCAAGGAGTCTTACCTGCTTTTTAGTTTGAATGTTTTGCTGAGGCGGTGACTGATGGACCAAGCCCTGGAAAGACGGCATTGGTGGTGAATGTATCAGAAGAGGGGAAGGTGCTTCTCTTAAGTGACCTGGAATAATTTAGCCTCAATTAGTTAACGCTACTTGGGTTGAATGAATATGTTAATCTAATCATTTAGCAAGTGTCGGTACTAAACAGGTGTCTCAGAACCAATAACAAAAGCTTGGATTTGGCCATAGACTATGGCACTCTGGGCTGGAACTGATCATTTACATATAGTCTCTACAAGCCCCAAGAAGTTCATAGAATTTCAATAAACTTACCACAATAGCTCCAGTTCACAAAGTCCTATTGTCAAGGTAGAATTTCATTTTTGGGGGCCAACTTCCCCCCCTGATACCCACCCCAAAATGATTGGTTTCCTTCATGTTCTGACTGTTCTTTGGTGGTAAAAGGGACGTGTTCTGAATCCATTTTCTGTTGTACTGCCATTAGTAGCACATATAGCAACCAAAACAGATGGCCTTTCAAGCCTGCCCTCCCTCCAATTTTGGGTCCAGGGGAATTCCAACAGGGAGGGGAGGGAAGTGAAGCGATTGGAATCAGATGTACAATCTGTTGCTGGAACTAGCTTTCATTCTTCTGGAAGTGTGTCCTCAAGAGACCTACATCAGTACCTGCTGCATTTCTCTGCTAGAAAGGGTTGCGCTCAACTCTTGAACCTGATCGGAATCTTCCTTGCATCCGCAGCTCCTGCACATCTCCTACTGGACCCAACAATGCAAAACCAACCTCTAGAGACTCCCATTCAAACTGCCAAGTACTTTGGGAAAACAGGAGTAAGGCCGGTGAGTAGTCACAATGCTTACCAGTGCCCCTGTCTCCTCCATTGTAAAGTTGATTTATACTATTTATTGCTTTTTAAATGTTTATTTGGAAAGATATTCTAAAAGATAATAAAGGTACTTTACTTAGCTGTTAAAGTCCTGAGAAGTCATCAGCAATATCTCTTAACTTTGTCCCCTCTCCGAAAGGAACTTTTGGGTATAAGGCTGCATTCAATTTAGGGTTGGACTGAAAGGGAGGGCTCATTCCTGTGGACTGGTTGCTAAATTGCTTAACCACTTACCTTCCTTCCAGGTGTATATGTGAACTGTATGCATGGTTATAACCAAATGGGACTGTATACATGTTTTATATTTGGAGTTGTGTGCGATTTACCTGCTTTATTTAGTTTGTTTTTGGGCCTACAATATATATAGTAGTTTTGTACTTACCTGTCTAAGTAGAATTATCATCATTAAACCTGTATTCAACTGTTTAGTCTTCTGGTACAGCAATCACAAACATTACACAGATTCGATTAAAAATCAATAAAAACAAGCTAAAACACATAACAGCAACGCAATTCAAGAATCTAGAAAATTGTAAAATGTCACATATTATAGTAGCACTATACGTCGATTTAGAACTATCTTTAAAAAAAGAAATAGCATACAAGTCGTATTACAGACAAAATCGAGCACTAAGATTGCAGTGCCCAACATCTTTAGATCTAGGCTCATGAATACATTTTGCTACTCAATGGACGCCTAACATTTCTGTTTATTTACAAAGTTTAATGGTTTCATCAGCAGTACATATTTGAGCCCTTAAGAATACTGGTTTCAAGTATGTTGCCTTTAACTGTCGATAACTAACACAGGAGCATAAAATGGATCAATGTTTCTGCTCCCTGGCCGTAGACCAGGCATGTATCAGTACAGGGGACTGCCCAAGTATGGAACAAGTTGCTTACCTGTAACTCCTGTTCTCCAGCATGAGTCTTACATGGATTAACGTGCTCATAAATATTTCCAGTCAGGCTGGGTATCTTCGGTAACATTGAAGCAGTTTCGCTTTAAAGCTAAAAACTACTGGATCCCACCAACAGGAGAGCACTGTAAGTGACGCTCTTCCGCCGCTTGACACTAATTTCAGGCATTTTGTGTGGGAAATCCTCCCCAGGAACGAACAATCGAGAGGATTCTGGTACAGATATAGTTGGTGAAGTTAAAGCTTGGGGTGTCGCACGAGGGAACTTACTGGCATCAGTGGAGCAGGCCCCGGGATGCCCGCAGGTGATGGATGAGACCTGGAGGAGCGAGAGGTCTCAGATGGCGAGGTGAGATCTAGGCTGAGCTACTGAGAGCCGACTCCCTGCGCTGAAGGAGAGGGGTGTTGGGGAGAATTCTCTGAAATGTGCTATTTCCCTTCTACCTTAGAGACCCCTCCAGCTCTTTTGCTTGACTTTAGAACTTAATTATTTCTATCCTGGAGAGAGTGAGACCTTTTTCCCACTCTCATGTGTTTTTGTTTGATTTGAACTCTGCGTTTTTTGGTTTTGGTGTCTGACAAACTCCATAGGCATCATCTTTTTACATTGCGACACACAACACCTTCAGTGCAGTGTCACATAGAAATCCTTTGGATTCCTGCCAAGGTTTAAATACCTTCTCTTGGTGAAACTACTGTTTCTAAGAGCAGTGAAGTGAAATTGACTTTACTTCTATTTTGTAACTTTTTAGACCCAGCACACACTATCTTACAATAGGGTGCTGGAGGGGTTACTTGGTATAATCACCTTTTGTCTATTTTTTCTCTTAACATTTTTATGTTCCCTTTCTACAATTAATGGCTGGTGGCAATGGTTTACTTTTTTCTACCATTGTTTCTACCGCGGGCTGCAACTGCAGTAAAGCACCCATAAGTGCCAATTTTGTCAAAATGGCATTGGTCGTCTTTTTTCGCCATTTCTTGTTGGAAAGGTCCTTCTTGAGATTTACTCTGCACAACAAACCAGGTTTGATCCCGTTGTTCATTGAAGAAATCCAAAGAAGAACTTGGAAGAGACGTTTGCTGCAACTGCTGGACAGTTGGTTTGCCCAGTGAAGCACTGCTGCAGTGCTGAAGCTCTGAATTCGGAAGAATCCCTGCAAAGGACAACTTCTCCACTTGGGTTGGTGGGACCAATCGGACCCAAGACAAACTCATCTGGAAATCCTTTCGGATCTTGCTGTACTTCCATTGCTGCTGCAGGAACAGATTGCCAGGGATAGGAACACCAGAATAGAGTGTGTCGTCTTTAAGTCAGACCCGAGCTCCAGGAAGATCCACCGGACTCCCATGAAGCAGGACTGACCAAGCATGAGCCACCTCAACAGAGTGCCAGACCCCAGATGCAAGGAAAGTCCATAAGGTATCAGAGAACCGCAAAGTGCTGCTGATCTGAAGTTTGCCCATTGCTGCCGCCGACCTTCAAACCGTAGTGCAGGAGTTCCCAGAAGTCCTCCCTCTTGTCCCCACAACTGAGGCCCAGGAACAACAGGATCTGAAGACTACAACAGGAACAGAATCCAGCTGGAACCAATTTCTTCAGACCTAAGGTGCTGTAAAACTAAGGGGGTACTACCTCTCAGTTGAGACTTGCCTTGGTTGCCTTTGCAGAGTTGCTTGAAGCTTTGCCCTTCACAAGCCTCCCAGCTTGTGGCCCAACAGTGATTTCATTTTCTACTAAGATTTCAAAAACATTGTGCAAGACATTTTACTTACCTTCAAGAAGAACTTCAGCTCTCCTAGACTTTTGCTCAACTGACATTGGCTGTCCTGGTTCCCTGAAATACTCCAACCTCTGGCTTTGTGCTTTCACTCTTTAACTATCCCTCCAAAATGTCACACATTCTATAACTTGTGTAGCTGGGAAAGGGCTCATCTAAATTGCATGGGGGGAGGGGCTTCAAAAGTTTGTACAAGCTTAAGAATATTTGTTAACCATTGTTTCTTCCCTCTAACCGTTTCCTTTTAAACACCAAACTCAGTATTGCTCTAAATGTGCCAGTGATATATCAATGTCCACAGTGTCCTAGTTATTTAAGTCATCTCAGGGTGTAGGATGTGTGTGTGCCATCCCAATTGGGTATCTACTAAGAGTGTGTGTATTTTTTAAGTATATTTACAGTGTTACATATTTGCTCCCTTCTAAAGAAGGTATATGCAAACTGACTTAAATAAATGTTTAATCAAGAAAACTTGAGTATAGGTTTTATTTGGATACTTGTCACAGTAAAAGTATGTTACAGCCATACAGCTCACATTGACCCCCTCTTGAGAAGCCTGGCTGCTCAGTTAATCTACCAACTTGTGTAGTACATGCTTATACCAAAGGTTGGGTTAATTATTGCCAAGAGGACAAGGCTGGTGCAGTCTCCCACAGGGTACTGCATCCAATTTTGCCTAAAAAGGGGAAAAGTCTGGCTGGTGAGGAGTGTAGTGGACGGCAGGAGGTACGAACCCCAGGGCAGCGAAGAGGTGATAAAATCCAGTGCCGTGATAGGAGAGGTGGAGACTGGCTTCGCCTTGGCATTGGTACTGTATAAACATGAGAAACAGGAACGGATGCACTCAGCCTGCAGGGGGAATAAAGAGGTAATCTGAGTGTGAGCATCAGGGGGACAGGCGATCAGGGACGCAGTGCT
This sequence comes from Ambystoma mexicanum, assembly GCF_040938575.1. Classification (NCBI taxonomy): domain Eukaryota; kingdom Metazoa; phylum Chordata; class Amphibia; order Caudata; family Ambystomatidae; genus Ambystoma; species Ambystoma mexicanum. The sequence continues at coordinate 1,117,546,280 of NC_090926.1, forward strand.
CCCCCCGTCAAAGGGAACTATTGATATCCCACCAGGTCGGTCCTTTCAGGAGCAAAGTACAGAGGGGAAGCCAGCAGAAATCTAGCATGGAAGTGGCGGTTGGCCCGGGGCAGAGACTTGGAGAGGGCGAGTCAAAAGGTTGCCTCTATGCAGCAAAAGCCCCAGCGTCTGCGCAAAGACAGGAATTAAGCCACCACTGCCAGAGTCTGAGTATTTAGGGCTCTGGAGCTATTGAGTACAATAGGGGTCACAAGCTAATTCCCTCCACCTTAGATATCCCTAGGAACTTTGCTGGATTTTGAGGACTTGATTTTTTTAACCTGGACAGAGCAAGACCCTTTTTTCTTCACTCATGTATTTTTATGTGATTCTTTAACACTATTTCTTTTGGTCATGGAGTCTGACAAACTCCATAGGCATCATCTTTTACATTGTGTCACACAGCACCTTCAGTGCAGTGACACAGGGAAGTCTTTCAGGTTTCCTAAAGGTTTGAACACCTTCTCTGGGATAAACTACTGTTTCCCAGAGCAGTAAAGTCAAATTGAATTTACTTACATTTGTAGCGTTATAGACCCAGCACACACTATATTATAAATATGGTGCTGGAGGGCTTACCTAGTATCCTCTTTGCACAGTTGTTGCTAGGGGCAGGGGGATGAGGGAGCTATAGCACCAGTTCTTTTGGTTGTAGCCCTGGATAGAAGCTCAGAGGCTACAACCAAAAGGCTATAACTAGCCCCAAATCCCCCTGTCCAGAAACTAGCTTAGCCCCTGATCTTTTCCAGACCTAGCAAAACCCCTGCACCTTTGTCTAGCTTCTGATGTAACATTTTGAATGTTACCCTTTTCCTCACTGAATGGCTGGTGGCAGTGGTTTCATTTTAACTACTGTGGTGTGCAGTTGCAGCGAGCTGCGTTCGCAGCTGCAGTAAAGCACCCAAGGGTGCCATTTCTCTCAATGGCCCGGTCTTTTTTTGCCATTTCTTTGTGGGAAGGTCCTTCTTGAGATTTACTCAAAATACAAACCAGGGTCGGTCCCATTGTTCTCTTTGCCTTTGGCAGGAATCACGAGTGAAACCCGCGTCTGGCTCCAGGGTGTCTGGGGTAGGCAGGAAGTGAGGGAGGTGCCCGAAACTCCCTGTGTTTAGTCTTCTAGGAGACTCAAATGCACTCTGTGGCGATTGGTTGGCTGACTGACTGGAAAGGACAGCCACCCTGCTGGGTGACTGACAGCTAGGCTGGAATGAATAGGAGAGAAATGAATAAAAGGCAAGTCTTTTGTCTTGGAAGACAGAGTCGACCGCTGGACGAAGGCACCGAAGAAGAACTTTAAGAGGACGCCTGCTGCAACTCCTGGACCGTTGGTTTGCCAGGTGAAGCCCTGGTGCAGTGCCGAAACGTCAAGTTTGCATCAACAGAGAAGCCCCTGCAAGGACGACTTCTCCCCTTGAGTTGGTGGGACCAATCAACTCCAAAGTAAACCACCTGGACATCCATCTCGGAGCTGGTTCAATTTCCAGAGTTGCTGCTGGAAACCGTGTAACCAGGGACAGGAACACCAGATTGTGTGTGTTGCTTTTAAGCTGGCCTAGAGCTTCAGGAAGATCCTCCGGACTCCCAAGAAGGAGGACTGACCAAGCCTGAGTCCCCTCAACAGAGTGCGGGACCCCAGAAGCAAGGAAAGTCCATCTCGACAGCCAGGAACAGTGGTGTTGCTATTTGCAGTAGACGGGAGGAGCTGAAACACTGAACAGCAACTAAAAGTAAAGTTTGCCGGTTGCATGTTTTTACTGTCCCAGTGCATTGCAGGAGTCCCGACATCCTACCTCTTGTCCCCACGACTGAGGTCCACGAACCGTGAGATCTGCAGAGCTGCACAGAAACAGAAGTCCTCAGCTGCATATTTTCTTCATTTCTAAGGTACTGTAAAAAGTCAGAGAAAACTTACCTCTTACTGTGGAGTGCTTGCAACTTCTACAACTCACAAGTCTAATCAGCTTGTGGCCCTACATTTTATTCTTCTTTTCATCAAAGACTCCAAAGAACTTGTGCAAAGACTTTTCCATTTACTTACCAGAAGTGCTTCACCCTATACAAGACTTGCCTGCAGCGACTCGTCCACCGTCTTGCCGAACAAGTTGTCCCCATCGAAGGGCTTGTCCAATACCCTCGTCTGGACGTCCTGACGGAAGTTGGTGGCCTCGAGCCGACAATGGTAAACGCTGTTGCCCATCTTGCGGAACCCGGTGTCGGCGATGTCCGTGGCCACCGTGATGGCATGGTCCGATGCCACCTCGCCTTCTTGCAGGATTTCAAGGGCCTCCACTCTCTTGTCGCCCGGAAGGAAACCCAGGAGAGGGGCGATTTTAAACCACAGCTCCCTGTCGTAGCAGGCCACGATGCGTTATTCTTCTTTTCATCAAAGACTCCAAAGAACTTGTGCAAAGACTTTTCCATTTACTTACCAGAAGTGCTTCACCCTATACAAGACTTGCCTGCAGCGACTCGTCCACCGTCTTGCCGAACAAGTTGTCCCCATCGAAGGGCTTGTCCAATACCCTCGTCTGGACGTCCTGACGGAAGTTGGTGGCCTCGAGCCGACAATGGTAAACGCTGTTGCCCATCTTGCGGAACCCGGTGTCGGCGATGTCCGTGGCCACCGTGATGGCATGGTCCGATGCCACCTCGCCTTCTTGCAGGATTTCAAGGGCCTCCACTCTCTTGTCGCCCGGAAGGAAACCCAGGAGAGGGGCGATTTTAAACCACAGCTCCCTGTCGTAGCAGGCCACGATGGCGAGAGCGTTGGTTGCCTTAATGATCGTCACTACGACGGGATGACCCGTCGTCCCATGGCGTCTAGCTTCTTTCCCTCGCCATCTGGTGGGGAAGTGGAAGGCTATGCCGGCGACCCTGCACATTTCTTCCTGGCCGCCGCTGAGACCACAGAGTCCGGGGACGGCTGCACTCTGAGACACTTCAGTGCAGAGTCTGGAAACCGGCATTTCTTCTCGTACCGGTCTCTCTTAGCCAGGACCGAGGATGGGTTCTTCAGGAGGGACAGCCCTTCGTCCCAAATGTCGTCCAACAGCAGGATCGAGAGCACGGTCTTCCTCTAGGCCTCTCATCGTTGATGAAGGAATCCCTCCTTCCGCTTTTCCTCAGGGTTGACCTGCATCTCCGTGCACAGGGTGTGCAGAACTAGTAGGATGTCCTCTGACCTTTCCATTAGGTGTGGAGGCGGTTGCGACGGTAACTTTGGAAGTGGCGTGGTGTCTGGTTCCTCAACGCCCTGTCGTTCCTCGTCGCTCTCCCCATCTGCCTTGTCGGGGTCCTTCCCGTAGGACTTGGCCTCGACACCCTTCTTCTCAGGTACTATTCAGACCAGCATGAAAGCTCTGCCTTCTTCTCGGCCAGGGACGACGGTCTTGGGGAGATGGTCGGCATAGTCTTCATGGGAGTATTCACAATAGGCACAAAGGACGATTGTCACGTCTCCTACACCTAACACCCCCTCTGCAAGTGCCACACCCCCACCCTCTTGCCGTCCCACTCGCTCACATACACACCCGATTGCACGCACGTTCATGCGCCCGTTCAGTCATCACACCCGGGGGCTTACTCATAGACCTGGCATTTACCTTCCCTCCCACTCCTGGCAGTTACACTGGAGGCTACCACATCACCATGGTGCCCTGAATGGACCTCGGAGGATCCGCGTGTCACGTGACTCTCCATTGCAGCAATACTTTCGTATCACGTGATTACTGTCATCCCCATCACGTGATACGTCCTCACAACAACTCCGTATCACGTGACTTCTGCCATCACGTGATACGCCTTGATTGGTTAAAAGCTTCCGGAAAACAATGAGCGTGGCTTCACAGTCTGTTACAGACTTGATGGTCGTGCAGAGTAAGAATACCTCCGTCCCCAAGTACCGCACAGACAACACCAGAAATACTGCCTGTGTGGTCTTTGAGGCCACAGGTGAAGTGGTTCGTAGGCCTGGATTCGGGAACAGCCGGAAAAGGACCCCTCGAACGCTGTAAGGCAATAGGTTATAGGATAAGCACAGAGCAGTTGGCAAGAGCAGAACCCCAGGGAAATGATCAGAAATGGCTTACCTAATGTGTTGGCAAAGATGCTCAATAACAGCAGAGAGGTGTTGGGAATTCCCCAAATGGTGGAGGGCAGATGGAGGGTATGTAGACAGGCAAGCGCCCAGCGTGAGGCCAGAGACCAAGAATCCAGGACAAAAAACAAAATCCGTAGGGCAAACCAGGGACAGTCCAATGGTCAGGCAGCAAGAAAACCAACAGTTCCAAAACGAGGTAACAAGAAGCAAAGGCAATAGGAATCCGATTGGGTAAAGGTAGTCCGGTAACTGGTGATCCAAAGTCAATACTTGGGCAAGGCAAAGGCAATCCGTGATACAAAGAAACGTGGTCGAGCAAATCCGTAAAGTCAAAAGCGAAACGAGGGTCACGGAATAGAGGTGTAAACAGCTGTGAAGCGACGCTCATTGTTTTCCGGAAGCTTTTAACCAATGAAGGCGTATCATGTGATGGGGATGGCAGAAGTCCCGTGATACGGAGTTGTTGTGAGGACGTATCACGTGATGGAGATGACAGTAATCACGTGATACGAAAGTATTGCTGCAATGGACAGTCACGTGACGCGCGGATCCTCCGAGGTCCATTCAGGGCACCATGGTGATGTGGTAGCCTCCAGTGTAACTGCCAGGAGCGGGAGGGAAGGTAAATGCCAGGTCTATGAGTAAGCCCCCGGGTGTGATGACTGAACGGGCGCATGAACGTGCGTGCAATCGGGTGTGTATGTGAGCGAGTGGGACGGCAAGAGGCCGAGGGTGGGGGTGTGGCACTTGCAGAGGGGGCGTTAGGTGTAGGAAACGTGACAACGATTCCCTCCGGGCGGGCAGGGAAACGCTCGCCTTGGTGGATATCTCCTGGGAACCCACATCCAAAGCCTTTGCTAGGGACACCACCACTCTCTCAATAGACCGTTTCGGCTGGTGAACCTGGGCCTTCACGACCTTGGGCGCGTCTGAGGCCTTCACCATGGGGGAAGGGTCAGCGCCTCTCTCCCCCTTGGCTTTCTCCGTTGGAGTCTATTGGGCCTTCTCCAGAAGCTTACCCGGGTGATCAGACTTCCTCTTTTTCGCTGAGCCGGAGCGCTGGCTCTTGGTTGACCGCATCGGCGATGTTATGCCCGGCCTGGCTGCCGTGGAGCCCGTACCAACGGCACTCGCGGTGCCCGCGGACTCGCAGTGATTTGCCTTATGTTAGGCCCCGGTCGCCGGAGCCCCCTGAAAGTTCTTAGAAGACCGCTCAGACTTTCTCTTGGGAGAAGTACGTTGCCGGGGCTCACCTGCCGCCAGGTTCTTCGTCTCCAGCCATTCGGCAAGCCGCTTGTGATGGTCCTTTATGGTGCGGGAGGACATGTCCTTGCAGAACGCACAGGTCTCCTCCACGTGCGAGCTGTCCGAATGCAGGCAATAAAAGGCACATGGAGTGCCCATCCTCCAGGAAGATGTTCCGTAGCCCACATCCTGGGAAGATCCTGAACAGGGGTTTGAAGTCTCCTTTATCGTCGGCCATGTTCACGCGGTGTAGGCCTCCAAGAGTTTTCTGGAATTCTCTGAGAAGTGAGCTCGACGAAAAATTGCCCTAGAGGGGCGTAGAAAGATCCGAAAAACAGGTCCCCGTTAGTTGATTGATCGATGGAGCTTAAGGCTCGATTAACCGAAAAATAGAGCAAAACGCAGTAAAAGCTCGAGAGCTATAGCACAAGGACTCCCAACACTTGAACGTGCGGTAAAAATCTGAAGATGGCTGCCAGAGGAGGGTCTTAGGTAGAGGGCAGTCATTGGTTGGGGGCAGTATGACCCATAGACCAGTGATTGGTTATTAGGAGAAAGGCAGTTCAGAAACAAAACTGATTTTTTTCTTTACCGAGGATTCCCAGCATGACGACAGGGAATATTCATAAGCATGTGAATCCATGCCAGAACCCATGCTGGAGAAGAGGGAGGACTTCGGCACTGCAATGGAACGGTCACTGCTCGCAACCGGCATTCAAACAAATGGCTGTTCGGTGTTTCAGCTCCTCACGTTTACTGCAAATAGCAACACAGTGGTTACTGGCTTCGAGATGGGCTTCCCTTGCATCTGGGGTCCCGCACTCTGTTGAGGGGGCTCGAGCTCAGTCAGTCCTGCTTCCTGGGAGCCCAGAGGATCTTCCTGGAGCTCTTGGCCAGCTATAATGCAACACACAAACTGGTGTTCCTCTCCCTGGCTATCCGTTTCCAGCAGCGACTGCAGTGGATATTCGACCAGCTTTGAAACGATGTCCAGGTGGCTTACTTTGGAGTTGATTGGTCCCACCAGCTCAAAGGGGGAAGTTGTCCTTGCAGGGGCTTCTCTGTCAATATACAAATTTGGAGTTTCAGCACAGCAGCAGGGCTTCACCAGGCAATCCAACGGTCCAGGAGTTTGTCCTCTTCAAGTTCTTCTTCGGATTCCTTCATCCAGTGGCCGACTGCCTTCCAAGCCAAAAAGCCTTAACTTTTATGCAGCTTGCTCCCATTCATTCCAGCCTAGCTGTCAGTCACCCAGCAAGGTGGCTGCACATGCTCATAAATACGATTACACAGCAGTACATATGCACAACCATGGGAGGTGGCAAGGCTAACAGAAGCAATACACTTCTCCTGGAACAGACTCGCCTCCAAAATACAGGTTGCAAAGCACTGCTAGGCCGACCCGGGACCCTTACCTGGAATCCCTGACAATGCAGTAGAATCTTGTAAAGGAGTGGGTCAACCACCACATAGCAGCTCTGCATATATCGAGCAGGGGGAACACCAGAGACAAACAGTGTACTTGCTGCGATGGTTCTGGTAGAATGGGCGCTCGGCCGGCCAGTGGTCTGTTGGGCAGACAATGCCAACACATGATACAGCCGGAGAGCCACCGCGAGATTGGCAACTTTAGACCAGGCCTAAGCATGTAACAGTTCTAAAATTGACAAAAAGCAGAGCAGTCTTTCGAAAGTCCTTTATGCGTGCAACGTAGAAATTCATGGCATACACAACACCCAGCTAATGCAAGGACCTTTCAGCAGGAGAAGAAAGGTTTGCAAAGAGAATCGGAAGAATTAAAGGCTTGTTGAAATGAAAGTCTGATGGCACCATCAGCATGAAAGATGAATTCGCAGGACCACCTTCGTTGGATGGAATGACAAATATGGTGTTTGGGGGTTTTGCAGGAGAGTTCCTGTATCTCAGCAACCCGCAGCAGTCTTCCATGAGAGAAACTTCAAGGAGGCCTGATGCAAATGTTCATACGGCCTCCCCCAACCCCATCCATTTCAACAGTACCACATTCAGTTCCTATGCAGGGGCAGGAACCATTTACCCAAGGGAATGTTCTGAAGAGGCCCTTGAGGAACTCTGCTAGGCAAGATTGTATGCAGTAACCCTGTGGGAGACTGCATCAGACTTGTCCTCTTGGCAATAGTTAACTCAACCTTTGGTATAAGCATGTACTACACAAGTTGGTAGAGTGAAAGAGCAGCCAGGCTTATCTCAGGAGAGGTCAATGTGAGCTGTAGGGTTGTTGCATAGAGATTAACAGTGACAAGTATCCAAATAAACACATACTCAAGGTTTCTTGATTAAACAATAATTTATTAATTTAACAATCAGTTGAATAAGCCTTCTTTAGAAGGGAGAAAATATATGTAACAAAAATATACTTCAAAATACACAGTTTCTTTAAATCAGTAGATACCCATTTGGGATGGCACACAGATACTTTCCACGCCGTGAGGTGACCTAAATAACTAGGACACTCGACATTGCTGTGTATCGCTGGTACATTTAGAGCAATACCGAGTTTGGTGTCCAAGAAAAGGTTTAGGGAATAACACAATGGTTAACAAATATTCTTAATCAGGTAAGTACGTTTGAACCCCCAATGCAAAGTAAATTAACCTTTTCCCAGCTACACAAGTTATAGAATGTGTGACTTTTGTTGAGGGATAGTTACAGCACAAAGTCAGAATAAAAGTATTTCAGGGAGCCAGGACAGCCAGTGTAAATTGATCAAAAGTTTAGGTGAGCTGAAGCACTTCTTGCAGGTGAGTAAAAAGTCTTGCACAATGTTTTAGAAGTCTTTGTAGAAAATGAAATCTCTGGAGGGCAAAAGCTGGGAGGCGTGTGAGGGGCAAAGCTGCAAGGATCTCTGCAAAAGCAACCACCACAAGTCACAACTGAGAGCTAGCAAAGCTACACATCAAGCGGTAAGTCCCCTTAGTTTTACAGTACCCTACGTCGGAAGAAGATGGTTCCAGCTGGCTTCTGTTCCTGTTTAGGTCTGCAGAGCCTGTTGTTCCTGGGTCTCAGTCGTGGGGACAAGAGGGAGGATGTCTGGGGACACCTGCACTACGAATTGAAGGTCGGCGGCAGCAATGGGCAAACATCAGATCAGCGTCACTTCGCGGTTTCAGCTTCTCGCAGCTCCCGCGAATAGCAACACTGCAGTTCTCGGATACCTTACAGACTTTCTTCGCATCTGGGGTCCCGCACTCTGTTGAGGTGGCTCAGTCTTGGCCAGTCCTACTTCATGGGAGCCCGGAGGATCTTCCTGTAGCTTGGGTCCGACTTAAAAACAAGAGACTTTATTCTGGTGTTCCTCTCCCTGGCACTCGGTTCCTGCAGCAGCAATGGAAGTACAGCCAGCTCCGAGAGGATGTCCAGACAAGTTCGCTTTGGCGATCATTGGTCCCACCAACCCAAGGGGAGAAGTCATCCGTTGCACTGCTTCTTTAGTCGAGGCAAATTTGCAGCTTCAGCAATGCAGAAGGGCTTCATCAGGCAAACCAACGATCCAGGAGTTGCAGCAAGCATCTCTTCCAAGTTCTTGTTCGGAGTCCTTCGTCCAGTGGTCGACCCTGCCTGCCAAGCCAAAAGCCTCGCCTTTTATGCATATTTCTCCCATTCATTTGCAGCCTAGCTGTTACTCACACAGTAGGGTGTGTCCCCTCCAAGTACAGCCAGCCAGCCAATCACCTTTGGGTGCATTCCCGTAACCAAGGGGATTAAGCACAGGGAGTTTCGGCCAGCTCCCTCACTTCCTGCCCTGCCAGACACGTTGGAGCCATAGGCGGGCTTCACCAGTGAATATCGCCAAAGACAAATCAAACAAAGAGACCAAACCAGGTTTGGCACGCAGAGTAAATCTCAAGAAGGACCTTTCCTACAAAAATAGTGAAAAAAGAAGACTGGAGCCATTTTGACAAAATGGGAACCCATGGGTGCTTTACTGCAGCTGCAATTGCAGCCTGCGGTAGAAACACACAATGGTAGGAAAAATTAAACCACTGCCACCAGCCATTAAATGCAGAAATGGTAACATAAAAAATGTTACATGAGAAACTAGACAAAGGGGATACTAAGTAACCCCTCCACCACCCTCTGGTAACAGTGTGTGCTGGGTCTAGAAAGTTACAAAATGTAAGTAAAGGCAAATTCACTTCACTACTCTTGGAAACAGTTTCACAAAGAGAATGTATTTAAACCTTCAGTAAATTAAGAGATTTCCCTGTGCCACTGCACTGAAGGTGCTGTACGTCACCATGTAAAGATGACAACGCCTATAGTGTGCGTCAGTCTCCAGAGTCAAAAGAAACACAAATGCCACAGAATTAAAAGTACAAAGTCCCAAAGTTCAGCAAGAGAGCCGGGGGTCTCGAATGTGGGAGGAATTTAGCACTAAACAGAAAATTCTCCTTAACAACCCAGAACCTTTTGCTGGACTTGGTGATTATTTTACCTTGTTCCTGGGTGAGGGCTAATCTTTTTCCCCTCTCCCCCATCGTTTTACTCTTTTTATGGGTGACCTTTCTATGTCTCACCATAGTGTGTTTATGGGATGTATAGTTCCCTTTAACATTTGGGCTGTATGTGTTTTACTAGGGCAGTACACATCTTATGTGTAGTGTTGCTTGGTTGCCTTCGGGCTTTACTTAACATCCATCTTAATATATCTTGGGAAAACTACTGTTCCCAAGAGTAGAGTGGGATTCACATTTTATATATGTGACACCAACACACCTCACCCTATGTGGAGTGCTGGGGAGATATGACAATGCATTACTTACCGTAAAAAGCATTTCTGATGGTTGTATCTGCTTAGATTCACATGCTGTGCATAGGTCCGACATCCAGTGGTCACTGCGGAGTATTGCATTTTGTTTTTCGTAGTCGAAAAGGGACGTCGACATGGCGTGTCTGAAACACTATCCCTATAGTGACGTGCGCTGTACCCACAAACCCTCACGCGTCGAGGTCCCTCTGTTTGTATTTTTCTGCCCTGAGGGAGCCTTCTAGATGTGAGTGAGTACAGAAAAGAGAGATATAAAAGGAAGTCTATGTTCCTTCCATCCGAGCGGGGAGGAAGGGTGGGCGCATGTGAATCTAAGCAGATACAACCATCAGAAATGCTTTTACGGTAAGTAATGCATTGTCTTCTGATGTTTGTTAATCTGCTTAGAATCACATGCTGTGCATAGACTAGCGAGCAGTACCCGGAGTTGGCAGTGGGTTATGAGAAGGAACAGTAGAGAAAAGATGTCTTAATACTGCCTGTCCCACCTGGGAGTCAGATCTCGAGTGTGCATCTAGACAGTAGTGTTTTGTAAAGGTGTGCACAGAACTCCAGGTAGCCGCTTTGCAGATGGACTCAAGGGGAACATTTGCAATGAATGCTATGGACGCCCCCGTGCCTCGAGTAGAGAGTGTGCTCTTGGCTTAAAGGGCAGTTCTCTCTTAGCAAGAGTATAGCAGAGAGTGATGCATTGAACAATCCATCTAGAAATAGTGGACTTTGAAACTGCATCCCCTTCTCTTCCTGCTGCCACCGAGACGAAGAACCGATTAGTCTTCCTCAGTGGTCTGGTTCTTTCCATGTAGAACATGACCGCTCTGCGCACATCTAGTGTGTGCAGACTTTTTTCTCCCAAGTTGGAAGGATTTTGAAAGAACGTTGGCAGTTCTATAGACTGGTTTACGTGGAATTTCGAGATGAATTTCGGAGCAAACCTTGGGTGCGTGCGTAGAACCACCTTATCTCTGTGAACTGTAACGAAGGGGTCTAGAACAGAAAGAGCCTGTAGTTTCGGGGGGTGTATTCTCTTTACAGGGATCTTCCACCACGACACTGAGTTGGGAAGTAGTGTATGCAGAAAGTGCCGCTAGGTGGACTTTAATGGAATTGAACACTAGACCTGAATCCAATAAGTGGGTCAGGTATAGAACAATATGTGTGGGAGAGCAGTCAATCGGGTTGATGCTTTTTCCTCTGCACCAGATGACAAATCTCTTTCACTTGCTAGAATAGCAGTGGCGAGTGTTAGGTTTTCTGGCTTCCCTGAGGATGTCCATGCATCTCTGCGGGAGCTGTAGATGTCCAAATTCTATGATCTCAGGAGCCAAGCTGCTAAGTTCATGTTCTGGGGGCATGGATGCAGAGTCCTGCCCTTGTCTTGTGACAGCATGTTGTACGGGCAGGGGAGTTTCACTGGGGGAGATAGAGACATCTCCATCAAGTGAGCGAACCATGGCTGTCGGGCCCACATTGGGGCCACCAGTATCATGGTCACTTGTTCCTGGTGCATCTTGTGCACCACCTTGTTGAGAAGGGGAGTCGGGGGAAAAGCGTAAACAAATTTCCCTGACCATTGCATCGACAGACCGTTCCCCTTGGATTGGTTCTGGGGGTACCTGGAGGCGTAACGTTGGCATTGTGAGTTCTCCAGGGTTGCGAACAGGTCTATTTCTGGAATCCCCATTGTGTGAAGACGTCGAAGACGATGTCTTCGTGCAGTCGCCATTCGTACTCTTCGGGCAGGGGGAAATCTCTGCTGAGTTTGTCTGCCAGCAGATTGAGTTCCCCTGGTACATGTTGTGACAGTAGGAACATGTTTTGTTTGAGAGCCCACTTCCATATATTTTGGGCCAGTTTGGACAGTCCTGGAGAGTGGGTGCCCCCCTGCTTGTTGATTTAGTACATGGCTGTGGTGCTGTCTGTAAGGACCATGACAGTCTTGCCTTGTAGGTGTTCCTGGAAGGCTTTTAGCGCCTTGAACACAGCTAGTAGCTCCAGTAGATTTATGTGTTTGGATGCTACGTTCGGAGTCCACACTCCGTGAGCAGTCTGATGGGATAGGTGAGCCCCCCCATCCTGTGAGGGATGCGTCTGTGGGTGTGGTTTCCCTCTTTCCAGGTTTTCCTTTGTCCACCACCGTAGCGAGAGAACCAAGGCCTGCGAGACCACCACTAGATCGTCCCATAGTCCGCTGGCCTGACACCACTGGCTGTTGAGCCACTCTTGCACAGGGCGCAGGCGCGCGTGAGGTACCAAATAAATACACAACGCCATCATGCCTAGCAAGCGCATTGCTTTGCGTACCGTCACCACTCGACCGGTCACATATTGAGGGATCTGAAACAGCATGTTTTGAACCCTCTCGTTGGAGGGGAAGACGAGGCCGTCCTTTGTTTGAATTAGAGCCCCTAGGAATTGTTTGATTTGGCTGGGGTCTAGGCTGGACTTCTTTTCGTTGATGGAGAAGCCCAACTGGAACAAAAGGTCTACAGTCTTGGGTATTGGAGAAGCATGTTTCTTAAGAATCCCCTGTTATGAGCCAGTCGTCGAGGTAAGGGTAAACTGGGATGGACAACCTGCGCAGGTGGGCCGCTGCCACTGCCAGTACCTTCGTGAATACCCTTGGTGCAGATGCTATGCCGAAGGGTAGCACTCTGAACTGGTAGTGTTTGCCCGCTATCATGAACCTGAGGTATCTTCTGTGCGCTGGCAACATTAAAATATGAAAGTATGCATCTTTCATGTCCAGTGTTGTCATGTAATCTCCCTGTGATGCAGTGGGATCACTTCCTGTAAGGTCACCATACAAAACTTCTGGGGTTTGACAAACTTGTTCGCTGGGCGCAGATCTAATACAGGGCGCATGATTAGATCCTTTTTGGGCACAAGGAAGTACACTGAATAAATACCTTCCGTTACCTGAGATAGAGGCACGACCTCTATGGCTCCTTTTTCCAGCAGTTGTTCTACTTCTTGGAGAAGGATGGCAAGGTGTTCTGGTGTCATGCGTCGTCCCCTCAGGGGTCTGTATGTTGGGGAACCGTTGAATTCGATGCAGTATCCGTGGGCTACGGTGGAAAGTATCCAGTGGTCTGACGTTATTCCCTCCCATGCTGGAAGAAAGGATGTTATCCGGCCCCTGACCGGTGTTGCATGGGAGGGGACGCAAATCTTCACGTCACTTGGTGTTGTTGGGGGCTTGGGAGCCTCTGGGGGTGGACCCCCGACCTCTCCCTTTGCCACGGCGCTGGCCTCTTTGGCTGTACTGCCCAGTATTGGTCTGGTGATTGGTGGCAGGGTACTGTTGCTGCTGATTCTGCTGTTGGAGACGAAAAAAGCGTTTGTTGCCATAGCCGCGTCTGGTAGTGGGCTTAGAGATCTAGTCAATAGTTTTGATAGTATCGAACTCTTTTTTAGCCATCTCCAGAGCCTCATCCACCACTTTCCCGAAGAGGTTTGAGTCTTCAATAGGTTTATTTATTAAAGACGCCTGTGTCTCCGGTTTGAACCCTGCGTTGCGCAGCCATACATGGCGTTTTAGGAGTATTCCCTGAACCAGGGAACGTCCCGCTGTCTCTGCAGCATCCAGAGAGTTCTTTACAATGCTCTGGTTGACCTGGGTTCCTTCGCCAATAGTTGATAGCAGGCATGTCCGTAGTGGTTCCGGCGCTTCTTCGGCGTCTTTGCGCAGTTTGGCCCACTGCGCGTCCGCGTAGCTAGCTAGTAAAGAATTGTTGTTCGCAATTCTTGCCGAAAAGGCAGCCGAGGATGTGACTCTCTTTGCAAGGGCATATAATCTCTTGCCCTCCTTGTCAGGTGGTGCCTCGCTGGTGGACAGCGGCACCCCTGCCCTCTTCCTTGTATTAGTTACTACAAGGGAGTCCGGAATAGAATGTCCCCTGATGTACAGAGGGTCTGAGAGTGAAGGAGTGAAAAGTTTTTCAATTCTTGGAATAACTCCTCTGATTAGTGTGGATGTGGATAGCGAAGGGATGATTCTTCTCTTCACTGAAGAGAGGAGGGGAATGGTCTGGCTGACCGGGGGTTTCTCCTTAATTACTCTTTCCACAAAGTCTATTTCAGGAGAGATCTCCCCAGTGTCCGGTTCGAAATGTGCTGCTGCTCTGCGCAACAGGGTATTGAATGTGGGCTAATCGTCAATGGGAGACATGTTTCTAACAGGTGAATTGTCAGGAGGATTTAGGTTCAGGACATCAATATACTGATGGGGATTGCCAGGGATGAGAAGGTCCTTCTTCTGGATGTTCTCCGAAGCCTTCTCCTACCATGTCTGGGCTGTCTTCCAGACCTTCCTCCTGGTTCTGTCCCTCTTCATCGTCCACAAATTCATCCTCCTCCTCCAAGTATTGTTCCTCACCCGTGAGGTCATACACATTATGGAAATCTGAGGCTGTGTCCTGCTGGGGATTGAATAGTCTCGGATATTTGGCCCTGGGGTCCTCCTGAGGCCATTCTCTTGTTCTCTTGGGAGTGGGAGGGTTCTGGGTCTTCATAAACCTCTCCATGCAGAGATGGAGCCTTTCCATGGTCTCATGGGGTACCCCTGAGCGGTCTAGCGGGGGACAATTAGTGTCTTCTAACTGAAAACGGCTCGACCTCTCCCATAACGTCGAGGAAAGTGTCCCATCGCCTTCCGAAAAGCCTTCCGGTGTGCTGGGGGTCCCCCCGACTGAAGGTGGTAGTCCCTGTCTTTCTTCGGGCTTTTTTCGGCGTGTCTTTCGACCTTTGCGTAGAGCTCGACGTGTCTTTCGGCGTATGCTTCTGGGCGTCGGCTACAACGATCCTCGCCAAGCTCTCTGCGACTCGTTTGTCAGCGGAGGGTTGTGGTTTCGACGTTACGGGTGTCGATCGTTCTACGGCGGCGTGCGCCCTCTGCTGGTGCGTGTCGGCCGATGGTTTGGGGGCGGCGCCCTTATTTGCCGAAAGCCCAGTCGCAGGTCGCGGCTGCGAGAGGGGCCTCGAACCTGAACGGTCCGAGGAGGCCGCCGGTGGAACCTGCGTCTCCTTGGGCGTTGATGCTTTCTTCGCCTTCGACGATGAAGAGCCGTGGGTTGTGTGCTTATGTGTGGTATCGTGTGCGTCAGTGTCGCCGGGGTGTTCATCCCCATAAGCAGGGCGTGAGCCGAGCCCGTCGGGGCCGGGGACAGACGACGAAGAGCGCGAACGCTCTTTAGAGGGGTCTACGACTTCCGTAGCGGAGGTCGTGTTCTCACGTTCCTCGTCACTGTCGGTGGTAGCAGCGGCGGGTGAAGAATCGGCCTTCGACATAGCGTAGGCCGCCCACCTCTTGACCCTACGGTCTTTTAGAGTCTTTGGCTTAAGAAGCCGACAAGCCGTGCAACCCTCCTCTTTGTGATCGAGGCGCAAGCAGCGGTTACACCGTGAATGCTTGTCCTTCAAGTAAACTTGCCCTTGCAACGCGTGCAAAACCTAAAGGGTGTCCTCTCCATAGCCGAGGCAATAAATCGTGATAACGACCCCAAGGGAAAGAAAGGGGAAAAGGAAAGGCATTCTCAGAAAAGAACCAGAGATGTCCCATGACCCCACTCTCCCTACTGTATTTGGCCTGCGAGGCCAGGCCACGTGTTCGGCAACGCCGAAGGATCTCCTCCGCTCGTCCCCTCCGTCGAAGATCTTGCTCGGCGGAGACCGCTTCACAACTGCGTCGAGGGAGGGATCGATGTGTTATATATTAAATAGGAAAACGACCAAAGGTCGAGGAGATGAAATCTGCAATGTCTCTCGAGGAGCTCCGCGTAAAGGCGACCAGTAGGTGGGCGGAAAAAAACAATCTGAGGGACCTCGACGCGTGAGGGATTGTGGGTACAAAGCACGTCACTATAGGGTTAGTGTTTCAGACACGCCTTGTCGACGTCCCTTTTCGACTACGAAAAACAAAATGCAATACTCCGCAGTGACCACTGGATGTCGGACCTATGCACAGCATGTGATTCTAAGCAGATTAACAAACATCAGAAATTGTATCCCTTTTCTCACTGAGCTGGTAAAATTTTTGTTACGAAGGCAAACTAGCTTTAATGCCTGGTGGCAGTGGTTATACCCTTAATAAGTTAGTCAATATGGCTCGTAAGCCGTCAACTCGGGCGCAGTAATGCACAGGTGGCCTCCTTTTTTTGCCATTTTAAGTATGCTTGTTCTCGAGTCTTACACTGCCGTCCTAGGTGGGGGTAGGTCCTGGTTGAAGTTTTGTCTTTGGCAGGAATCCTTTGGGTTGCCTGCCAAGGCTCCAGACTGTCTGAAGACAGCAAGTGATTGAGGAGTCTTTTACTCTGCAGCCTGTTCTCTTCCAGTCTGTCTGAAAAGGACCAGTTCCTACTGGGGAGCTGGCTATCCTTATTGGACAGCCAGCTGCCCCCTTCTGTAAACTGCAGGGAGAGTTTGCAAATGTTGTGCTTGGGTTCCTGATAAATATTTTTATTCTGGAAGCTGCTGACAAGTCGACCACTGGAGCTGAATCTAAAGAGGAAGAAACAATGGTAGTAACTGATTCTAGCCACCAGAGAGCCTGCTGTGTAACCCGAGCCTGATGTAACCCTTCCTTTCAAGTGACCTGGGGGTCCCGGAGACGACTCCTACCCAGAAGGCTGTTGAGACTTACTAGTCTTAAGAAGAACTGCAAAACGAGCCATCCCTTGACGTGCTGCGATTTTTCATGGCTGCAAACCACCAATACCAGTGGACCTTGAGCCTGAATGTAGTGCAATAGCTTCTGAAAACAGATTCCTGCTGAAACTTTGGTGGACTCATGCTGAACCTCCAGAGACACGAATCGAATCCCTGAAGACCAGTCAATGGAGTGCTGGACTGAGAGTAAAGGGAATCCAAAGAGCGTTATTTGTTCTGCATCTGGTTCCTGTAAAAAGGGCAACAAAACCATAGCTGCGAAAAAGCCATGAAGAATCTTTGTTTGGAAGTCTCTCCCGTCAACTGCTATGCTAGGCAAGATGTGGATGTAGTAACCCTGTGGGAGACTACACCAGCCTTGTCCTCTTGGTAATAGTAAAAATGATTATTTAACAGTCAGTAAGCCTTCTTTAGAAAGGGCAATATGCAACAAAAAAAAATATTACACTTCATACCATTTCCTCAGATGAGCAAGTAGACACCCTTTTGGGATATCACTCACACACACAAGATATATTACTTACCATAATAGTATTCTGATGCGTGTATCTGCTTAGATTCACATGCTGTGCATAGGCCGACATCTAGTGGAAGCTGCGGAGTATTACAGTTTGTTTTTCGAAACTCGAAAAGGGGCATCGAACTAGGCCGTGCCAGTAATACTATCCCTAGTGTGACGTCCATTGTATCCATGATCCCTCACGCGTGCAGGACCCTCACATTGTATTTTGTCTGACATGAGGTAGCATGAGGAGTAGCGTGAGTACAGAGTATCCAAGCAGATAAGAAATAAGACTACAAGCATCCATGCGCCTTCTCTCAGAGGGGAGGCAAGGCGGGCGCATGTGAATCTAAGCAGATACATGCATCAGAAATACAATTACTGTGAGTAATGTATGTATCCCTTCTGAGGCTTGTGGAATCTGCTTAGATCACATGCTGTGCATAGATTAGCGAGCAGTGTTAGAAGAAGGAGGTGGGATGTGAGAAGGGTCATGAGTGAACAAATGTCTTAGAACTGCTTGTCCCTCTCGAGTATCTGTCAAAGCAGTAGTGCTGATTAAAGGTGTGAATAGAGCTCCATGGAGCTGATTTGCAAATGGTGTCAAGGGGTACATTTACAATGAAAGCCAGAGTGGCTCCAGTACCTCTTGAAGAGTGTTCCTTGGCGTAAAAGGCCGTGTTTTATCTGAAAGGGAATAGCCCAGTTGGATACATCTGACTATCCACTTAGAGATGGCATTCTTAGAGACGCGATCTCCGTCTCTGCCTAGAGCTATTGAGACAAACAGTTGATCTGTCTTTCTTAGAGGTCTGGTCTTGTCTACATAGTAGAGGACCGCCCTCCTCACATCTACTGTGTGGAGTGTCACCTCAGAAGAGCTTTTGGATTCCTGGAAGAAGGCCGGTAGCTCAATGGACTGGTTAAAATGGAATTTGGAAAGGAACTTGGGTGAGAATTTAGGGTGAGTGCGTAAAACAGGTTTATCCTTATGAACAGTAAAGAAAGGATTCTGCACTGACAGAGCTTGAATTTCACTGACCTTTCTTATGGAGGTGATGGCTACTAAGAAGGCAGTTTTATAAGTCAAGTGTTTGAGACTAGATTTGTGCATGGGCTCAAAGGGGGGTCCCATGAGCTTAGCAAGTACCACATTAAGGTCCCAAACTGGGGGTGGGTTAGAAATTGGAGGGTAGAGTCTCTTTACCCCTTCCATAAATGCTTTGACAACTGGTGCTTTCCACCATGAAACCTTGTTATGGGAAGTGGTGTAGGCTGATAAAGCTGCCAGGTGCACATTAAGTGAGTTAAACACTAACCCTGCATCCAATAAGTGGAGCATATATTTGACGACATTAGGAGTAAAATTAACTGAGTTGAGTTGCTTATTCTGGCACCAAATAACACATCGTTTCCATTTGGCCTAGTAACAGTGCCTTGTGTCACGTTTTCTTGACTCTTTCAAGATATCCATACATCTCTGGTGTAAATTGAGTTGTCCGAACTCTATGACTTCAGGAACCATGCAGCCAAGTTCATTGAGTTGGGCTGAGGATGCACCGTTAGCCCCTCATGCTGGGAGAGTAGGTTGTACCGGCACGGGAGTTTGATGTGGTTGCACACTGTCAATTTGCATAGGTGTGGGTACCATGGTTGTTTTTCCCATATAGGAGCAACTAGGAAGAGAGTCATCGGTTCCCTGTGGATCTTGTTTACCACCTTCCTCATCAGAGGGGTTGGTGGAAAAGCATAGGCAAACATCCCTGACCAATTCATCCATAGGGCATTCCCCTTGGAGCCTGGCTGGGAGAACCTGGATGCGAAGTCTGGGCATTGCCTGTTTTCGCTTGTGGCGAATAGGTCTATAGTGGGAAATCCCCACTGAGAGAAGAGGTCTCCTACGACTTATTCGTGTAGTGTCCACTCGTGTTCTTCTGGGAGGGGATCCCTGCTCAGAGCACCTGCTAGCGAGTTGAGATCCCCTGGAACATGTTGGGATGACAGGTAAATCTTGAGTTTCAGTGCCCATCTCCAGATTTTCCGGGCATGCTTGGACAGATTTGGCAAATGAGTGCCCCCTTTTTTGTTTAAGTGAAACATTTCCGTTGTGCTGTCTGTTAGGATCTGCACTGACAGGTTGGATAGGAGGGGTTTGAATGCCCGAAGCGCTCTGAAGACTGCCAGAAGTTCTAGCAGGTTGATGTGGTTCTGAGCCACTGTATGAGACCAGAGACCCTGAGCTGTGTGGTGCAGGTAGTGCGCTCCCCACCCTGCTAGGGAGGCGTTTGTTGTGACAACAGCATGTATCTCTGGATCGTAGAAGGGTTTTGCCTTTGTAAGATTCTCTCTTGACCACCAGCGAAGACTCTGTACAAGTGTTGGCGAAACAATCACTAGAGCGTCCCACTGACCACTTGCCTGAGACCACTGTTTCGCCAACCATTCCTGCATGGGTCGCAGACGCGCGTGGGGAAACGGGTAAATGCAAGATGCCATCATGCCTAGCAAACGGATCATTTTGCGCACCCTTATTTGGCGACTGGCCTGATAGTGAGGAATTTGCAGCAACACTCTTCTGATGGGAAGGCTAACCCCTCTTGGGTGTCTAGGACAGCTCCTAGGAACTCTTTTGAGGTGCTTGGCACTAGGCTTGATTTTTTCTCGTTGATTGAGAAGCCCAATTGGAAGAGGAGGCCGATAGTTCTTTGGATGTTTAGTCTGCAAATTAAGGGGAGTTTCCCCTGTGATGAGCCAGTCGTCCAGGTAATGGTACACTGGGATTGCCTCCCTGCGTAGGTACGCCGCCACCACCGCCAGTACCTTGGTGAATACCCTTGGAGCTGAGGCTATTCCGAAAGGCAGCACCTTTAACTGGTAGTGCTGGTTGTCTATTTTGAAACTCAAGAACCTTCTGTGCGCTGGGAACATTGACATATGAAAATAGGCATCTTTCATAACCAATATTGCCATGTAATCACCATTTTTTAATAGGGGGATTACCTCTTGGAATGTAGTCCTGCAGAACTTTTGTGGCTTGACATACTTGTTTGCAGGGCGCAAATCTAATACTGGGTGCATTGTTAGATATTTTTTGGCACAAGGAAGTAGGTTGAATAAATACCCCTGTTTACCTGGTTGTCTGTGACAAGTTCTATGACGTCCTTTGCAAGTAGAATGCAGACCTCGAGAAGGATTTTCTGGTGCTCCAACGAGTGCATCTTCTCTCTTGGAGGATTATCGTGTGGGCGCTCGAGTAGTTCTATACAGTAGCCTGCGGACACTGTGGAAAGCAGCCATCTGTCCGAAGTGATCCCTTCCCATACGTGGGTGAAGTTGGAAATAAGCCCCCCTACTGGGGATGCATGGGAGGGGACCCGAAGTGGAATGGAACTGTTTACTGTGTGGCGTACCAACTCTGGCAGGGCTGCCTCTACCCCTAGTGCGACCTCTGCGCTGTCCTCTGGGGAAAGCTTGTGATGCTTGGAACCGATTGTTGCCCCATGAGGTTCCATCGATTTTGATAGTAATTCAAACCCCTCTGGGAGCTTTGGCCCCGAAAGCGACGAACATTAGAGTTTCCCCTCTATCCTGAGGGTTTATTAGTAAGTTGTCCGAGAGATTTTAGCTTCTCGTACTTAGCTGTCTTTAAGGCAATTAGTCTTCCAGCATTATCTGCTGCATCAGTTTTTTTCAGAATATCCCGAAACCGACCTTCCATCTGCTGCCAGCTGAGCCAACTGGCTCTTCAGTGGTTCAGGAGCAGAAGATACCAAAGCAGCTACTTGTTCCCACTGGTGGCAATTGTAGCTTACCAAAAGGGTAGGGGATTTTGCAATTCGTGCCCGATAGGCGGAAGTAATGGCAACCTTCCTGCTGATAGTATATATTCTATTGCTCTCCTTTTCGAGAGGTGCTTCTGAAGAAGCGAGTGATGTACCTGCCCTCTTTCTGTTGCAGTGTTGCTTGGTTGCCTTTGGGCTTTACTTAACATCCATCTTAACATATCTTTTGGCAAACTGTGGTTGTTACTACCAGGGAGCCAGGTTTTAATTGGCCCCTTAAATAAAGGGGATCACTGCACGAGTAAGATTTGGAGTTACCTGCAAGGGGTCAATTCTACGCTGGACAGACTTTAGTTTAGGGATAGCCTGAGCAATAGCATCCAGGGTCTCTTCGTCTTGGACACCTTGAGTGTCAATCTGAAAATGGGCTGCTTCTTTAGCCAGTATCGCGTTGAAGAGTGGTTGATTATCAACCGGTGAGTTATGTACCGGGGGTTCTTTAGGAATTGGGAATTCAAGATTGTAGGCTTCAGCCTCATCCTCTTCCTCCTCCTCCTGGTTCTCATCATCCCCATAATAAGAGACCCCTGTTGGGTATTCCATCATTTGTGGGTCTGTTTCATCACAATATGACTTAGGATGGTAAGATTCAATGACCAAAGACTCTGCCCAAATCCTGCACCAGGGCATCAGAGCAGGGTCTTATTAGGGGGTTGAGAATCTTTGGACCCCGAAGGGGCCGAGGTAGCAGGTGTGTTAGCATAACTATGAAAATAATTAGGGTCTTTCATAGAAGTCTGCCATAAATGACATTCTTCTCATAACCAGCCAATATGTCAATATCAGCAGAGCTTCAATCCTTGGAGCTAGGGATAACTACAACCTGTTCTGTTTCTTCTTCCATACCCATGTCTTGAGCAGTGGGAGGGATGATCTTCCCCTTAGTGGGAGGGACAGGGACTTTGGACCTTTTACTGATTTAGGGGCTTTTTGTTTTTGCTTATGAACATGGAGTTCTGAAGGCTTTTTGTGTTGTTTCTCCCCTTCGCATGACTAGAGGAAAGTTTCCCAGTGCTTTTAGGGGCCTCCGCGGAACCTGACGCCTTACATCGAGATTTGAGGGTGACACGAGATTCGGAGGTGGTCTTGGAGGAAGGGCGTCAAATCTCGCCAGTAGACACGTAGCGTCTTGACTGGGGATGGAGGTCGGAATAGTCTGACGATTGGGCCTATGGGAGTATTGGAAGTGTGGCACCTTTTTCAACCGTGGACGGTTGGTTTTTCTCATGAGGTGATCTCGAACGAGGACACAGAATCATTGGACTGCTCTCTCTGTGTCTTAGGTTGCTGATCGCTCGACACGCATTTCGAGTCTCAGCCGGGGCTGTTGTGCTTAGTGGAAGTGGTGTGCGTCGCGCTTCTGCCACCGGGTGTTGTCCCCATAACTGAGCCGCCGGCCAGTCCTCCGGGGTTGGGGGCTTGCGCGTGGGTGTCTGAAGTCACCCATGTGCCCTCGCCGTCCGATACGGCAGTGTTGCTGGCATCGCTAAAAGACCCTTGGGCATCCATGCACTATGGTTGCCTGGCGTAGTGGGCCCAGCGTTTAGTGGAGCGGTCCTGAAGTGTTTTTGGTTGGAGAGCTTGCAAGCTAGACAGGTAGACTTGGGATGGTCTCGTGGCAGACACAAATTACACGTATTGTGCTCATCTACCCAGGGGAACTTCCTGTTATACTTGGGGCAGAATTTGAACGGAGTACTCTCCATATGTATCAATTTGGCAGCAGGCAGGTATATGTAGGAAATAAATGTGGGAGCCTGTATGACCACCCCCCACTCTCCCTACTTGTACAGGGCTGAGGCCAGAGGTCTTCCAAGGCCCGGGTCGAGACCAGAGTCCTTCCGAGGCCCAAGGCTCGTCGTGGAGTTTCGACGGCTGATTTCCTTGATCTTCACCGGCGTCTATCTTCGCCATAGGGTGCAAAGAACGGGGAAGTTTAAAGAATAATTTTAGTATAATTGGCTAATGCCAAGGGAACTCCACAACATGCGTCAGGCTAGTATGGCGGAAAAAAACTGTCTAAGGGTCCTACACGCGTGAGGGATCATGTGTACAGTGGACGTCACACTAGGGAGAATATTACTAGTTTGACGCCCCTTTTCGAGTTTCGAAAAACAAACTAATACTCTGCAGCTTCCACTAGATGTCAGCCTATGGACAGCCTGTGATCTAAGCAGATTCCACAAGCCTAAGAAATCACTTTTTACACTTAATGCAATACTGAGTTTGTGGAAAAGGAAAAAGTTAGGGGAGGAAAAAGGTAAACGGGTTCTCAGAGCATCTCCCAATGAAGTCTAGGTTAGACCTTTGCCAGCAATACAAGTCAAATGTATGCTCCACCTATCAGGGGCAGTTAAAACCAAAGTCAATAGGTCAGAAGTGTCTGCAGGGAGCCAGGACAGCCAAAGTCAATTTGAAAAACGTCTAGGGAGCGGAGGCACTTCTTTAGATAGCATAAAAGTCTTGCACAATGTTCTAAGAGTTTGTAGAAAAGAATCACTGTTGGGCCAAAAGCTGCAAGGCTTGTGAAGGGCACAGCTGCAAGCAACTCTGCAGAACAAGCAGCTACTTTAAGTCTCCAGTGTGAAAAAGCAAGTTACAGACTAAAGAGTTAAGTACCCCTTAGTCAAGACAATACCTTAGGATGGAAGAAGAGGATCCAGCTGGCTTCTATTCTGGTTGCAGTCTTGCAGATCCTGGGCCTCAGTCGTGGGGACCAGAGGGGGGACATCTAGAGGACTCCTGCACTGCAGTTCGAAGGTCGGCGGCAGCAACTGGTTGTTTTCTCAATTCAGGGGCACTTTGTGGTTTCAGCTACCTGCTTCGGGAGAGTGCTCAGGATCTTCCTGGAGCTCTGGACCGGCTTAAAGAGAATGTACTAGATTCTGGTTTTCCTGACCCCTGGCACTCGGTTGTTGCAGCAGCAGCAAAGTAGTACAGCAAGCAGGGAGAGGTTTTCCAGCAGAGTTCATCTTGGGGGTCAGTTGGTCCCACCAACACAAGGGAAGCAGTCTTCTATTCTGGAGTTACCTAGTCCATATGAAATTGGAGATTCAGCACTGCAGCAGGGCTCCACCGGGCAGTTCAACGGTCCAGGATGGTGGTCCTGTTTCCTTTGTCGGATGTTTCTTCCAGTGGTCGAATCCGACTTCTGTTCAAGAGACCTCGCCTTTTATGCAGGTTTCTCCCATTCATGCACAGCCTAGCTGTCACTCACACAGCAGGGTAGCTGTCCTCCAAGGACAGCCAACCAATCAGCACTGGGTGCATTCAGGAGTTTCGGGCACCTCCCTCGCTTCTTGCCCTGCCAGACACACCGGGGCCCAACAAAGACAAAATGAACAAAAGGATCAAACCTAGTCTGGTGCACAGTGTAAAACCCAAGAACGACCTCACAAGCAAGAAATGGCGAAATAAGAAGACCAGGCCCTTTTGACAAAAACACACAATGGTAGTAAAATTAAACCACTGCCACCAGCCATTAATTGTAGTGAGGGTAACATAAAACATGTTACATGAGTAAGTAGGAAAAGGGGCTACTAAGTAACCCCCCAGTACTTCCACATAAGATGTAGTGTACTGGATTTACATAGGAAAAACAGGTAAGTAAAGTCAATTTCACTTTACTACTCTTGGGAACAGTAGTTTACCCAAGAGAAGGTATTTAAACCCTATGAGAAATCCAATAGACTTCTCTGTGACACTGCACTGAAAGTGCTGTGTGTCACAATACAAAATGTGATGCCTATGTAGATTGTCAGAGTCCAAATCAGATAAACACATGAGTGTGAGGAAAAAGGTCTTGCTCACTACAGGATAAAAATTGAAAGTCCTAAAGTCCAGCAAAAGAGCTGGGGGTCTCTAAGGACGCTGATGCCAGTTCCCATCCAGTGTCCATTTCTTCAGTCACCAGACAGCGAATCCAAGGACCGGGTCCTGTGCCGCTGCCTTGGGAAGACTACCATTTCCAAGCTCCTCTTTGCTGAGGTACTGTGTTGAACTGGGTAATACTTACCTTACGTCTTGCGTCGATCCCGTGTGGCCAAGTGGGTGATTTGTGTATTTGGGAGTTCATTCATACCATTTACCCAGGCTGAACGCTGGAACGCCTACAGGGTGCCTTCTGTGAAGTTCCATGCTAGGGATATCATGTTGGTGCTTCATCCCCTCTCCTAGTAAGACCCCTCCCCAGCACTTTTTGCTAGACTTCCGGATCTTTTTCTGTTAATCCTGAATGAGTGGAGACTTTTTCCACTCATTCATTTTTGTGGGCTCTGTCTTTTGGAACTGTATTCTTTGTATTCACCTGTACTATGGAGTCTGTCTGCTCCATAGCTCTTAAAAGGCATCTGTGTGTTTCTACTGCAGCACACAGCTCCCTATGGGCAGTTTTACTGGGGACCTTTAGTGTCCTCCTTTAAGATTATGTTTCTATATCCTCAAGTAACTACAGTTCTTAAGGCAAAAATCCTATAGTCAGCGATTGGCACAACCCACCTTCAGTGGAGTGCCAAAGGGATACCTAGTATCACCCTTCTCTCTGCTCCTGTGACTTTTTAGTCAGACTATCACCTAGTTATGGCTGGTGGCAGTGGATGTATTCTACCAACTATTGTTTGTTTATTATTTGGAAATGTGCACCAACCCGTAGGTAACTTAAGGCTTAGTTACAACATGGAGACAATACATTACAGGCAAAAGAGGATACACATTAGGTTACAGTAGGGTATCTAAAAGGTTACAAGGGTACATATGATGATGATGCAGAGGGGTAGGCATTTTCATAGTCAGGTGAGTATGTAGGTAAGTCATACAGGTATTCACGGTTCATATATCATTGGACCGAAGCCAGTGTAAGGATCTGCACCTAAAGCTAAGGTAGGACTGATAAGTCCTGGGGTTTAGAGGTAGTGCATTCCAATAGTGCAGCTTTCACTGGGAAACTTTCTCCTCCTGATTTGGTTAACCTGAATCTAGGCGTCTGTAGACAGCGAGAGATGGCTGCTAAGGATGGGCGGGTCGAGGTTTTTCTAATAACTCTTTCTGCGAGATATAGGTAGGGGGGGCAGAATTTTTTAGGCATTTCAAGGGGAGTGATATGGTTTTAAGTAAAATCCTATAACTTATTTTTAACCAATGGTGGTATCTTCTCAACTTGGAGATATGTTCTCTGTTGGCTAGGCTAAGGGCCGTTCTCAGGGCATTATTTTGAAGAGTTTGTACTTTATTAATGGTATATTTTTTGGCTCTTAGATACAAGGCATTGCAGTAATCTAGCTTTGATAGTATTAGAGCGTTGGATAGGATGATGCGACTTGCTTCCGATAGATACTGTTGGCAGGCCCTGATAAGTTTGCCTGTATAGGCAGTGGAGGAGGCTAAGGAGTTGACCTGCTTTTTTAGTGATAGTGTGGTTTTAGGTTTGCTGTGGAGCCAAGGATCAGGATTTCTGTTTTATCGTCATTCAGGCAGAGGCCATGAGATGCCATCCATGCCTGAATGAGGAGGTAGATTTCATTCACCAAGGCCGTATCCCTGTCAAAATTGCCCAAAAAGGGTATGAGGATCTGGGTGTCATCTGCATAGTTAGTGTAGGTGAAGCCTAGTGTGTCCAATTTGTCTAATAGGGGCTTGGTGAATACGTTATACATAGTGGCCGAGACACAGGATCCCTGTGGGACGGCATAGGAGATTTGAATTGGGTCAGCAGCGGCAGATGGGGAGAACACTCATTGTTCTGTTTGCTAAGAAGGACTGGAGCCAGGCTATTGCGTCACGAAAAGTGGGCTGCCGATGCTAGCTAGGTGTTTGCACAGAACTGCATGGTCCACCAGGTCAAAGGCTGCCGACAGGTCAAGGAGGAGCAGCATGGCAGTTTTGCCTTTGTCCTTAAGCCCGTCTATTTGGGTCTTAAGGTCAATTAATGCCGTTTCTGTACCATGCTGTGGTCTGAAACCGAATTGGCGGGATCTTTGTAGGTGGTTGACTAAGAGGTAGTCCTGAATTTGCAGGTAAACTACTCTGTCAATTATTTTCAGAAGGAAGGTTACTGCGTTAATGTGGTAAAGGGTCTATAATTGGTGGGGATGGAGAGGTCAAGAGTGTTTAAGGAGCGGTAAAACCCATGATTCTTTTAGGCTTTTTGGGAACATGTTAGTTTTAAAGGAAGCATTAATTGGTTTTGAGATAAATGCGGCTAGATCTCTTGCCGCGTCTTTGATAATTTGGGCAGGGCAGTTGTCCCCCTGACAGATGGCTTTAAGGATAGGATGATATTGTGCATTTATTTATATCGCAGGATATGTCCATAGCCTTGGTAGTGCACAATAGGGGCATCCAAGTACCAACATAGGTCCTCCCTTCTTTTTTCACCATGGCCAGCGTGGTTGTTCTTTGTTAGCCCTTCTACCATTCTGGGGGGTGACGTCTGTGTGTGTTTGGCAGGAACCAGTACGTATCCCCGGCTAGGCTCCAGTGTTCGGCCAGGCAGGAAGTAGGGGAGGGGGTTTATCCACCCCCCTGTCCTTTGTCTGCCAGAGTACCTGAATATGTCCAGCTCTCACAGGGCATCCAGCTGTCCTGATTGGACAGCCAAACGTCAATTTCTGTAAAATGCTTAGATTGCAGAGGAGTGTGTGCTGGACCTGTACAAAAGGTGAGGCTTCTGGAGTGTAAAGCAAGTCGACCAAAGAAAATAGAAGTAACTGAAGAAGACGACAAAAGACACCTTTAGACCCTTTGCAAGACCATGAAGCGGCCACTGCTGTCCTGAGCCTGTTTTCTATGCAACAGTGGAGCTCAGAAGAGGACTCCTTCCCTTTGGCTGATGGGAACAACCAGACCGAAGATCAACTGTAAAACGGGCCATCTCTCGAGGTTCTAGTAGCTTCCAGAGCTGCAGAGACTTGCTGCCCATTTCGACTGCATCATTGGAGAAAGGCTGAATACGTCCAACTCTTTGCTGAACCTGTAAGGACACTCCAAAGATCCAATCCAACTCGCCCAGACCCCCTCACGAGAGTGTGGAACTGCAGGAAGTGAAGAAGCTAGTCCTGGCAATCCGTGTCCTTGGTTGGTGCTGCTGAAAAGGCACCAAAACCACAGAGTGAACCAAGAAGTTGCTGAAAGTCGTGCCACAGGTCCTCCCTTGAGGCTGATGCTGAAAGACAGTTCTTTGTGCTGCCTTTCGTCATCAGACCAAGGACTCCGGAGGTCAGTCCAGAGCTGCCACCACACGGACAAGCCAACAAGAACACTTTCTTCAAACCAAAGGTACTGTGGGAAAGAAGGTATTGCTTACCTGATTGCAGGTAGTCACTCCAGAGCATTGGAGTGGACATAGAGATGTCCAGGTCAACCCCCTCTTACCTCAGACCCAAGCCACTACTTACGTCCCCTTCTTCAGTCTGTTTTTGTGTCTTCTTTGTTAGTGGCCAACTTGCTGCTTCAATAACTTTAGACACTGGAAGAAATCCGCAGGTACTCAAAAAAAAAAAAAAATTAAAAAAAATTGCTGTTTGTCAAGACTTCAAGCCCTAGCCGAACTGCCTCTAGCTAGGGTTGCGTTTTTTGGACTTCAGACTTGCCAGGCGAAGAAACCGTATCTAAAACCTTGAATTAAGCTCATTTTCCACTAACCACTTATTTTCCTCCGTTTAAGTGTCTTTTCTATATGCGTTTGCAGAGTAAATGCATTACCGTATGACCTGTTCAAAACCGCCTGAGTGCGCAATTACCAATAATAAGATAACCTTAACTTTTCCTGGTATAATATTGCTACAAATGTAACCGCGAACAAAAACAAAAGTGTAAGTGCCCTTTGAAGTGTATTATCTCGTATTCCCAAGTGTTCCATCGTAAACGCCTGAAGTATTTAAAGTGATTCTGGTGTAAATATAATATTCTTTTATATGAATATATGTGTAAGGGCTTCTTTGCTTTGCCTGTCTAGCTAAGTTTTAGTGTACTTACCTACAGCTCACATCTTCCTCTTAAAATAAGCCTGACTGCTCTGCCACACTACCAAGGTCCTGAGCTAGTACAGACTGATACGAAGAGTTAGGGGATCTACAAACCACTGGGATAGCTTACTAAAGTCCTAATGCTAGCAGGACCTTAGAAAAACTCCACTAACATCACTCAACACTTTGAACTAACTCTGAAGGTAATAGTTACTTGTTCGACGACATATCCTCTGGAACTCTGACTTTGCTGCATTTGACCCCTATACTGACCTGCCTACAGCTGGCTCCTAGACAACTAGGGTCCCTCTACAGCCTCATTGATAAATCATGCCTCAGAATAGGGAAGGATTTTGAAAGAGGAGGCTTCTGTCTTGAAAATATAAGAAGTTGAAAGTACTTACTTGCTAAAGAAGAACAAGTTACTTATCAAACTGGTAACGTTCTTTCGATGAGATGTTCCTCCGACGTATTCCTGACCTTTGATGTTATTCATTCCATCTTGCTGGCCTCGGAATTTTTTTTGAGTAGGGGGCGTAGCGTGTCGCCGTCCCTCGAGTCGTTGTCCCTCAACAGCCTCCGTATCGGCGCCGATGTCATCATGAGTATAAATAGACTTGTGCAGCGTCCGTTGCTCAGTTCCGTTTGAAGTTCAGATTTGTTTTGTATGAATTGGTTAGTGGTTGAAGCGTAAGCTGCAACTATAAGGGAAGTTTTATTGCAGGGATGGATGGGAGGGGCGATAAGGAATACGACGGAGGAACGTCCCATCGAAAGAACGTTACCAGTTTGGTAAGTAACTTGTTCTTCGAAGGGATTGTCCCCTCCAATGTATTCCTTATCTTTGATAGACTCCCATAGCAGTAGTATAAAGAGGAGGTGGGAGTAAAGATGAAATATTTCCCTTTAAAGATGTACAGAATGCAACATAGCTTTCCCAAATCTTGTCTCCTAGCTAGAGGAGGAATCCAGGCTGTAAAATTTAGTAAAAGTATGTGCGAATGACCATGTGGCAGCCGCACATATATCTTTAACTGGGACCCCTCTTTGGAGAGCCAAAGAGGCTGCGATACCCCTGGTTGAATGAGCCCTAAGATGTTGAGGGGGTTCTTTTCCTGCCAATTTGTAGCATTCTAAAATGGTTAAAATGATCCATATTGAAATGGTCTATTTTGTGAATGGCAATCCTAATTTGTGCCCTGCATATCCTACAAACAATTGGTCTGCTTGCCTTATTTTAGCAAGTCTGCTAATGTAAAAACTCAAGGCACGCCTTGGATCCAACCTGTGTAATACCTCTTCCTCTTTCCCTGGATGGGGAGGAGGATAGAACAAAGGTAAGGTTATTTTCTGAGTAATGTGTAATTCAGAGACCACCTTTGGGAGAAAATTGGGCTTCACTTGTAAGACAACCGTGTCTGTATGAAAGATTGTATGAGGAGGTTTGCAAGATAGAGCTTGTAATTCGCTCACTCTTCTAGCAGAAGTTAAAGCCACTAGAAAGACTGTTTTAAGAGTGAGAAACTTTAGTGAACAAGAATTAAGTGGTTCAAAAGGAGTACCCATCAGAAACTTTAAGACTAGATTTATGTCCCACAAAGGAACTTGAAAAGGTTTTGGTGGATAGACATTTGTTAATCCTTTCAGAAATTGGATTAGTATGGGTAGTTTGAAATATGAAGGCTCCTCAGCAGTACGCTTAAAGATTGACAGCGCTGCGAGGTAGCCCTTGATGGTACCAATTTGGAGACCTGAATTTGCCAAGTAAAGCAAGAAATATACCACCACCGGTGTATTACATGAAAAGGGGTCAATATTCTTTTCTCTACATCAGCTGCAAAATGTGTTCCAACGGCAGCGGTATAAAGTCTTTGTTGCTGGCCTTCTAGCTGAAAGCAACACCTCCCTGATGCCATCCCAATCCTTGTATCTCAACCTTTCAGAAACCAAGCGTGAAGGTAGAGAGTTCCGATGTCTGGATGGAGAACCTGACCCCCCCTTCTGCGAGAGAAGATCCTCTCTTTGCGGAAGACGAATCGGAGGACAGATGGACATGTCTAGAAGGTCTGGGTACCACGTTCTCCTGGCCCAATCCGGAGCAATTAGGATCATGGCTTTCCGGAATCTTCTCAACCTCCTGATCATTTGAGGAATGACAGGGACTGGAGGAAACGCATACAGAAGTGGAAACTCCCAGTCCACTACAAACGCGTCCCCTAGAGCTCCTCTCGGGGGAAATTTCCTTGAGCAAAACTGATCGCACTTTCTGTTGATGCTGGTGGCGAACAGATCCACTTGAGGGGTTCCCCAAAGGGTAAAGTTCTCTTGAAGGACTTCCTGAGCTAGCTCCCACTCGGAGACTGTGCTCTGCCTGCTCAGAGCGTCCGCCGTCAAGTTCTTCTCTCCGGCTAGGTGAACTGCCGATAGAGAGATTCCTTCTTGAATTGCCCAAAACCAGAGCTGCATTGCCTCTCTGCACAGTGGCAGTGACCCTTCGCCTCCTCTTTTGTTGAGGTAGTGCATGGCCGCTGTGTTGTCTGTCATTATCAAGACATTCTTTCCCTGTACCGATGGCAGAAAAGCTTTCAGCGTTAGTCTGATCACTCTCAGCTCCAACAGGTTGATGTGTAGTCTGGACTCCGATGGAGACCAACGACCGCTAATGGTTAAGTCGTTGGCATGGGCTCCCCACCCCGTGAGTGAGGCATCCATGACTACTGTTCTCTCCGGCCATGGTTGCCAAAAATGTTCTCCTTTCAAGATGTTCTCCCGAGAGACCCACCACTGAAAGTCTCGAGCTACTCTGTCCGGGACTTGTAGGAGATCTGACATTCTTCCTGAGAATTGCGACCACTGTGTTTTTAGTGCCCACTGGAGGGATCTCATTCTCAGGCGAGCCTCCGGCACTAGGAAGATGCAGGATGCCATGAGGCCTAGCAACCTCAAAAAGTCGAAGGCTGGTAGACGTTGGGCATTTTGAAACCTGGTGACCATCTGTAGAATATCTTGAGCCCTCACCTCTGGTGGCGAGGCTTTTCCCAGGGAAGTGTCCAGGACCGCTCCAATGAACTGGAGTCTCTGTGATGATATCATCTGCGACTTCTTTAAGTTGAGGTGAAGCCCAGCCTGTGAAGGAAGTGGTAGACAATCTAGATGGATCTGAGCTTGTTCTGGAGATACTGCTCTGATCAACCGTCCAGGTAGGGGTAGACATGGATCCCTTCCCGCCTTAGAATTGCAGCCACCACCGACATTAGCTTGGTAAAGTCCCTTGGGCGGAGGTTGGCCCAAATGGCAGAACTCGAAATTGATAGTGAGAGTTGCCAATTGCGAACCTCAGGTATTTCCTGCGTTTGAGATGGATTAGCATACGGAAATAAGCATCCTGAAGGTCTAGAGATACCAACCAGTCCTGAAGCATCTGAAAAAGGGTTACCATCTTGAACTCGCCTTTTCTGAGGAATTTGTTCAATTCCCGCAAGTCCAAGATGGGTCTCAGTCCTCCGTCCTTCTTTGGTACTAGGAAGTAGGGGGAATACCAACCCTTGTTCCTCTCTGCTACGGGTACCGGCTCTGGCTCTATGGCACCCTTCTCTAGCAGGTCTAAAATCTCCTGCATAAGGAGCGGGTCTGGAAGCTTCAAAGAGTTGTTCCCCAGTGGATAACTGAGGAGCGTGTAAGAAGGGCAGGCAGTAACCTTGGGCAACTGTCTCCAATGCCCAATCATCTGATGTAATAGCCTGCCATTCTGCCAGATGTTGAGTTAACCTGCCCCCTACTGGTGTCTTGTGAGGGGAGACCACAGAGGGGTTTAGAAGCGGCTGACACAGATGCCGAGGGTAAAGTAGCACCTGCCGCTGTGGCTTTTGTACCTTCGACCTGTCCACCACGGGTGAATTGTTTCTGGCCCCTTTCAGCTGGCTGTCCTCTGCCTTTCCCAAATGCAGAGTAAAAGTGAAAGGACCTACCCCTCCAGGAAGCTCCTGAGGGGCGATTTGGAGTCTGTCGGATTGCAGCCCCAAGGGATTTCGCTGCTGCCTTGGATGTTTGTAATCTCTCCAGGCGGTCATCAGCCTTCTTTCCAAATAGAGAAAAGCTGTTAAAGGGCATGTTCAGAAGTCTGGCTTGTACATCTGGAGCAAAACCAGACTTCCGCAACCACTCAAATCTGCGGATTCTGGTACTTGCCGCCATGGCCCTGCTGATGCTGTCATCAGAATCAATGTCTGTTTGGAGGGACTCGCACATTGCATCCTTTCCATCCCTGATGATGTTTAAGAATGCATCCCGTTCTTCTCCTTCTGGGAGACAGTCAGCCGCAGTTGAAGCACACTCCCAAAGTGTGTGGCAGAATCTTGCTAGCATGCAAGTGGCCTTGATCGACATAAGCGCCATGCTACATGCTGAAAATACTTTTTTTGACATGGCATCAATTCTTTTATCATCTCTGTCCTGTGGAATAGTAGGGTATGCTGACTTACTGTTAGATGAAGTTTCTGCCTGTACCACTAAACTCTCTGGAGTTGGATGCTTGCTCAGATATTCAGGATCTGAAGCCGATACTCTGTATTTAGCAGAAAGTTTCTTATTTACTGCAGGGATAACTTCAGGAGTTTCCCAATTAGATATTGATAAACTTGAAACTATAAAGTCTTTCAAATACCTGGGGATCAACTTGGATAGTTCAAAAACGGATAAGAGCTTACAAAGCCAACTATGGGAGAAAGTCAAACGTCTCACAGCCCAAACTAAAGCGATTGACCGCAAGTATGGCAAATTCTCCCTGCTTCCGGCGTTAACTTTCTACAAAGCCAAGGTGGTGCCGACATTAATCTACGGAGCAGAGACCTCGTTATACCTCCAAAGGAATACATGGGCCAAACTGGAAGGTTATGTGTGGAAAACAGTACTGGGGCTCCCAAAATCCACCTCCATGCCGGCGATCAGGAGAGAACTAGGGCTGCTTTCCTTGGCCTCTATGGTGGACCAAAGTGCGATGCGCCTATATAGAAAAATCATCATGGCCGATGCACTACCCATTGTGGCAGCTGTATGTGAGGAAATCGAAACTGGGAAGTGCACGGCCTTGAAAAACTGGGCAAAAAGGAGAAGGGACGATCTGGCAAAAATTGAATGCTCAGATAAAGAGCTAAAAAAAAAACCCTGACAGAATCAAAAAGAAAATAGAAGATCTGGACTGGATCACGACCATAGAAAATGCTACCGGAAACAAACTGTTAAACCATCTTCCGCCTACCTTCAACAAGGCAAAAAAACCATTACAGTACTGCGCCAAGTTTCCCGAAAAAGGACTGAGAATCGTGATTATGAGAGCAAGGCTCAACCTCCTGCCCACCAGAGAGATTATTGCCATTAGAGGAGGCGGAGGGGATAAACATTGTAGACTATGTAAAAAGCACGATTCCACAGAAACACTGAAACACTTGGTGATGGAATGCGTGAACACGAAGGAATCAAGAAATCTGTACCTCCCTGCGCTCGATGACAATTTATGGATATTTCAAACAGACAATCTGTGGAACAGACTGATCTCCGGTGAAAACAACAAGTGGTCGCAAGTCTTTGCTAAACTCATCGACCGGGTGTTTGACCAAATTAGACGGCAAGACCTCAAAGATGGTCTGCCACAGTAGCAGGCTTGTGGCTAGTGGAGGAGTCCTGCTCAAGGTGACCAGGCTAGGTACGGGATGCAAAGCAGCATGACCCATTTCCATTGCAATTGCTATCAAGGGACACCTGCACTTCATACTACTGTAAAATTTTTGACAAAACTTGGTCTTTACCGAGTAAAGTTCAAATAAATAAAAAAAAAAAAAGATATTTTTATTTGCAGAGCAGTATGAAAAGGAATAATAGGATCCTCCTGTGGACATTTAACTAAAATATCAGTAAGGCCATCCTGCTGAAAAGGCGGCGTAGGAGTAATCCACCCCATGAATTCAATTATTCTGGCCATCAGAATCCTATAAGGAGTCTCAGCATGCTCTCCAGGGTCTGGTTTAACAAACTACTCTGGAGAAGTATCTAAACCACTTGCCTCATGTAGAGACTTTTGAAGGTATTTTAACCTGGCATAGGTATTGTAGTCCTTTGCAGACCAAAGGGTCTCTCATTGTCATAGTCCTCCCCTTCCTCATATATAGAGGACAAGGCTCTAAAAAGGTCAGATCTATGATATGGTTTAAAACCCATTTCTAGAGAAGGAGCCAAATTCGTTGTTACTGCCTGAGAAAACGTCAAGGTGGTCGATGTGGATGTCATAGGCTTCGACAATCCTGAAAAAGGCATTGAAAAAGTTTGAAAAGACCTTGATGCACTCGAGAGGATCAGAATCCTACTCAGCGTCGTCAAGATTGTTGATGGCACCCTCGACGTCATGGTCTGGGCTTTCGACACCTCTGCTGCCTGTGACGTAGTGGCAGTTGTAGGTCTGTCTTTCATCGGGGTCGACAGTGGCGTCGAAGAAACAGATTTATGCGAAGGGTCCTTCGACAAAGGCGTCGATGACGCAGATTTGAGAGTCGAAGGAATCTTCGATGACAGCATCAATGACGTGGTCTTATTGCTTTTACTTGAGGGTTCATGACGCTCTCGAATACCTTCTCTCGCCAGGTTCAACGACTCGCAGCATTTAGATTTTTCGGGTTTTTCACCCAGGGTAACACCTTTAGACGTCTCGAGGCTGCTTTCTTGAAGACGCTAAGCATTTTTTTACGGAATTCCTCCCACTTAGCCAGAGAGCTATGTTTCGTGGGGCAGGTGACCCTTTCTGGGGAAGTAGAGGAAGAAGAAGAGGGAGATCTACGATGCCTCTTCTTAAAGTGTTTTGATCTCAAAGACTGATGAGAACCGCTTTGAGATCTTGAACGGGAATGTTTCTTTTGTCGAAGAGGAGACGAATGTCTCGACTCAGCCGAAGAAACTTTCGAGGGAGTAAAAGTTTTAAAGTCCTTTCCTCTTTCTAACGTCCCCTTACACTCCTTCAAGGCTTTCGCCGTCATGGACATACAGTCCTCACATTCCGAACAGTGATGCTCCGATCCCAGGCACGACAAACAGATCCTGTGAGGATCCGTTAAAGACATTTTCTTCCCACAGTCACGACATTTCTTGAAACCAGAGCGTGGAGTCGATGGTTCGGATGAAGAAGCCATCGTGTAATAATCTTTGAAGAATAAGGTTTTTCTGAAGAGAGGAACAGAGCGTTACGTTTCCGAGGCCCACGAAGCGCAGAAAAACGGAACTGAGCAACGGACGATGCGCAAATCTATTTATACTCATGATGACGGAGGCTGTCGAGGGACACCGACTCGAGGGATGTCGACGCGCAGGGCCCTCTACTGAAAAAAAATTCCGAGCCCAGCAAGCTGGAATGGATAACATCAAAGATAAGGAATATGTCAGAGGACACAATCCCTTAAAAGTTAGTGTTTTAACGATCTCTGAAACAGTGTAAGTTCCAAAGTGTTAAGTAATTACTTACCTTCGAGTTGCATAAAGCCCATTTAAAAAGTATAGAAGATGTTTTTAAACAGTGTTGCATTCTTCTTAAAATTGATTGGTACGGTTTTATTCTAAATAATATTTATTGTGTTTTAGTTTACATTGAAACTTTACACATTAATATACCATTTGAATAAAAGAGAAGAAAAGTTACCATATAGAATGAAACACATACAAAAATAAATCATCTCTCGAAAGGTAAAAGAAAAAAACAAAAAATACATAATATTCCCTAAACAAACAGTAATATCATCATCATCTAGATTAAAATTACAACAGTCTCAGTTTGGTGCTTTGTCAACTGCCGTACACTGCCTCGTAATGGCAGCTACTCCTCAGGGCAGACTTCCAGCACTATCTCAGAGAAACATTGATGACTTGGTATTGTTTCAAAAGCCCTATATGAGTACGGTCCCGTGGCAAAATAGAGGGTTCGCTAAGGCTCCAGCAGTTACAATTTCAACAATTTAGCTTTGTAGCTACCTATATAGTTACATTGAGACTAGTTTCCACCTTCAACCAGATATTAAACAGTGCCATCAGTAACCTCACACTGTTGGAATTGATACAGTGATGCCAAAATAGTTCCTCTTGATATATTTGTTACTATGCACAAATTTGCCCAAGCAAAGATTTATAACATTTGTCATTTTGTGGCATTCTGTCAGATGTTTGGCTGTCTCTGGCTGGTTCTGTTCGTTACATAGACAACAAATCCGTAGTTCTGCAGCAATCTTGTCTCTTCTGCCAGTAACCATTAGTGAAGGTAGTTGTTCGAGCCTTAATAATATGATGAAACGTCCAAGTCTCGCAGCTGGGCACAGGTTAAGGTAGCTCTGGGTTTTTTTTTAAAGTTATACAGTCTATACTGTACAAACTGGTAGCGTTTCAGCTCACGAGATGATCATAGTTCTCTAACCAGTGCCAAAGATCTAAGTGTTTACCCAGAGCCCTCCGTGCCTCCTCTGTTTGCCACCCAATAGCCACGAAAAGTTTAGACATCTGCTCCTTGAGGGGGCACAGAGAGTTTGCCTTTGATATCTTTTGATGGACAGCAATTAGTAGCCCATTGTTAGTCTCACTCTTCATTTTCAGGTAGAGTAGGGCTCGCTTTTTTAACACCAACGCTTTCAATGAGATAAGCCTCAGTTCTAATCGTATTATTGCCATGGGAATTCCTGGCGGTAAGCCCAAAATAGAGCGCCAGAATTTCTTTCCATCACCTGCAACCATTTCAGGTCAGTATCAAGGAGAGCTTCCAAACCATAAGTTATCATTGGGGACAGGACTTGTATATATAATTGACGTGTACCCCAGATGGTAAAACCTCCCTGATTGACAGTGAATCTATGGAACAGGGCGGTCAATTGTGCCGCGCTAATGATGCGTGACTGTTTGCATATTCCATAGTCACTGACGGTCTCAAATTCAATGCCTAAATAGCGATATTGTGGAGTATAGGCAATGTTACCTAGGCCTACTCTAAGCTGCACACGGGTAGTGTTCATTTTGGTGAATCTCATAACCTTCCTTTTTTCCAGGTTAATCTTAAGGCCATTTCTCTCTGCATATACACAAAGAGCAGTGGCCGACCTACGTAGCCCACTGATAGTGTGGTCAAGGATTACTAGGTCCTCCGCATAGGCTAATACAGGGCAGATAGAATCTCCTATTTTCGGGGGACAATTTGTCGCAGCCCTAATGGCCACGGGGATGTCATGAACATAGAGATGGTAGATTAAAGGAACCGTAACGCAGCCTTGTTTGACACCCCTGTTTTGGTAGACGCTTCTAATTGTATGGCCTTCCTGATCCAATTTTACTTTTACTGAGGTATTCTGATGGAGCAATCTAAGATAGTATGTCAGGCCTTTCCGGGCAACCCATTGATTTTAATTTCTGCCAGACATTCTCTGGGAATAGAATCAAATGCCGCCGAGAAGTCTATGTATAGGGCATATAAAGGAGGATTCCCCCCTGATCTGATCTTGCTTGTGACCTTAGGAGGTCCATAACCATGACATGCGCCGTGGAATATCCCTGCCTAAACCCACTCTGGAATTTGCATAATATATCAGATTGCTCTATCCAAAGCTGTAATTCTTTTAATAGGAGTGAGGCAAATATCTTCCCCATAGAGTCCAGCATTGAGAGAAGTCGATTGGTAAAGATTGGTATAAGAACCGCCGTTTGCCAAGATCGAGGTATTCTCCCCTCTTTTAGGATCTTTTTAAATAGAATAACTAGTAATGATGCCCAGAATTCATGGGGAGATTTCATCACAATGTTTGCCAGTCCATTAGGGCCTGGAGCACGTGAGGATTTTAGTTCTATGATTTTATTCATCACCAATTCATATGATGCATTGATGGGGGGGAATTGATGGCATACTTCCCAGTGGACAGGGTTCCTCTGTGTCTGCCTTGGCGTTTTGATTTTCGAGTTATGCTATCCATGTTTCAGCCTCAATAGGGTTAACTAATGGGCCTTTCACAGTGCCCCGTGCTTCACCCAGTAGGGACCAGATGTTGCGGGTTTTGCCTGTACAGATTGCGTTTACTAGCCTTTGCCAGGACTGGATTTTGTCGGATTTCCTTTTGGCCTTGATAATGGCTCTATATCTATTTTTGATGCGCCTTACCTTAATATGATATTGATCTGGGGCGTAGGCTTGTCTCTTGGCATGCCGGAGTTCAGCTCTGTATTCTCTCTTCACGTCTCTGATCATTTTATCATAATGAGGCCTTTTTCCCACCCAGCTAGGCATAGCCCCCTATGCGGCGATCTGCATGCTTCCCCACAAAGGAGTGGATCCAATCCTCAATAGAATTGATCGTCATCTCCCTAAAATTCGGTAAGAGGTGTACGTTGTCACTGGCCAGTGCAGCCAGGGCATGGGCCACATTTTTATCAGCCCAACTGATCCGTGTACCTGCTTTCTTTAGCTTTATGTTACCCATGTTGGTGACAGGAGTGTCTTTTGCCCTAATGTTGCATTTACATGTGATTACGGCGTTGTCACTCCACTCATTGGGAATCACTCATCTCTTCCACCATCCCATACAACCTTCGACAAACAAAGATGTACTCTAGTGTACTGCAGGAGATTACATTAGACCAAGTATGGCGTCCTGGATAGTCACTAGTGGTTTTACCATTAACCATTTCTTTGTCCCAGGACTCGAACAGGTGTTCCCACCCAAGACCTTTGGGGTCCTTTTTCGTATGCTGCATGCAACTATTGGCTCTTAACTTAGGGTTTTAAGACTTCCCTCTAATCCCAGTCATGTGACAATTAAAATCGCCAATCACTATTACCCCGGTGTTCCCAAGTTTTAATAGCCAAGTAGCCAGTAGGTCATGGAGAGCCTCCTGCAGTTCTCTTAATGATGCACCGGGGGGATTATATAGGCTTACTAGTAGGTTGTTTCTTTCCTTCCCGATTGTCATAGTGGACTTCTACCGCCATCATGTTACTAGCTAATTGAGTTTCCACTTGTTTCGAGCCAAGAGTGTTAGCTACCCCCGTTATAAGGCCACCATATGGTCTAACCTATTCGCCTTTTTTAGCTGCCATTTGGTAAGTGACAAAGCCGTCCAAAATCAATGGGTCCATCGCCCAGGTTTCTTGGAGACAGAAACAGCTATGTTTATCCAGGATCTTAGTTGAACCCTCTGTTGACAGCAAATGTGCAAAACCCCTACAGTTGCATGACAGAATTGTGATATCTCATTGTTTTAGAAGCACTCCGGGAAGTGAATCAGCCAGCCATTTTAGTACTTGTTGGATTTAAGAGACGTCCACCTTCTTCCCTTGAGGGAGATTTGGGCAAACACTAACATCGACAGATAAGTCTACCTCGCTGGGCAAGCAGCTTGGGTCTATTGCATTCTGATCTACGTCGACCTCTACGTCGACTGCTTTCAATTCGACCTTGTAGCTCCTTAGCAATTGTGCAGTTGATAGAAACTTGCAATGAAGCGCTGAAACCTGGGGATTCGGGCCCTTGAAAGGCTCCACAAATTGGAAGTCGTCTGACTTAAGGACCCTCGGTTGTGGTACATAGTTCAATCTGGTTAACAGTTGTGAACGCGAGAGCCATTTTAGTTCTTCACTTAGATAGAAGTTCTTTATCAGACATATACGATTTCCTTCCGTAGCAACTTTGGTTTCGGTCGATGCAGTTGTATTGGTCATTGAGACTTGTAGCTCAGGTATTTGTACAGGCCTCTCCTTAGTGATCACCACATCTTCTTCACTCAGATTGTCCTCCTCAGGAATTCCGTCCTCCGCATCAAGGTCAGTCATCTTTTCTTGTTCAGGTATTAACCAGCTGGTCAGGCAGCCCTCTCCGCTGATCTTCCTTTTCTTTGCTCTTGCTGCTCTTTTTTGGCTTTCTTGGAGGGATGCCCAGTAAGTTCCTTCTCGAGCCTAGATGGGACCATAGCTTTGGCTCTTTTATTCTCTGCGGCCCTCCTAACCATTCTACGTTGCTTAAGCGAGAAGAATGGTTTGTCATTTTCCTTGTCTACCTCCGCCTCCTGGTTTTGTGGTTCTTCGCTTTGCTGTTCCTCGATTTCTTCGACATACTGTATGGCTTCAGATAAGTTGGATTCTGCTGAAGGATCAGCTTCAGCTATTCCACCAGCTTTCTCCCTCTTGATCATGTCTAAAGATAAAGCATTGGAATTATCCAGTATTCGGCCAGACATTTTCAGTAGAATTAAGAGCTAATTGCAGGGATGCTACTGATGACTGAATCTCAGCGATCTCTGCAGCCCCGGGGTAGACGTTGGCCAGACATTCGCTTTCGACATAAGGGCTATCTTCCATAGAAGCCATAGCCAAATTCGGTGAGACCGATAGTCTGCCCATTGATTCCACTGGGATAGGAGTGTCATAGGGGATATTTGCCAGCTTGTTTCTTTGGTGCAGTCAATGTTAATGGGCAGTACTCCGGGTACAGGAGTCCTGTTTCTTTGACTATTCAGACATAGTTCCAATAGTGAATTATTGTCTATGTCATCATAGTTTGAGGCACTTAATGAGCCAGTGGTGTATGGAACTGGTGCAGTAGCTTCCTCGATAGTTGTGGAGTTTATTTCGGGGAGCGGGTTTTGTGGGGAAAAACTCTGATCATACCCTGGTCCGCAGGTATAGCGTTCTTAGCTTTCTTCCTGGGTTTAGCCCGTACTGCATCCTTACTGGGAGGGCTATTGGCTTTCTCCATTCCCTTGATTCTCCTCAGATTGTACTTGAGCTGTGTAGATCTCTTCAGGGGAGGCATTCAGGCTTTCTTGGTCTCTTGCCCCCTGCGACTTGCTTATGTCGAATTTCAGGATCAATGGGAATAGATCCCCACAGTCTCCTGGTTGTATCGGGGTTCAGGGTCAAAGGGAACAAATCCCTGCAGTCTCCTGGTTGTATCGGGGTTCAGGACCAAAGGAAAAAAGTCCCTGCAGTCTCCTCACCACAGCTACTCACGGTTTCAGCTCTTTATTTAGGAAGGGGGTGCAAATAACCGTAGCTAGGAGGGTGCACAATATATGCTGGCAAAATAGCCACAGCACACACACATAGGTTCTTTCTACTCCCAGTAGCAATGTGCTGTGCTACAGGATCTACAAGCGACACAGCCAGGTCACACCCTTCAGCCTACTCAGAGCTTGCCTTATGTAAATTCATATGCTAGATCCAAACTATGGACAAGGAGGGCTTATAGCTATATTACATATGGGTTGAGGTTATGGGTGTTAGAGCGAAGCCCTCAGCCCCCAAAGCACCCACCAAAAATAAAGCTCACCAGCTCCCAGTACAAGCCGACTGCACAGCAATACAAATCGTGCCCCCAGGTCACCACCAGGGCACTGCAGACTGTTGCCTTGATAATGCTAACACTAAGCTGCAGTCCCGCTCACCGCTCAGCTCTCTGCTTGCGGCTCAGCTCCTGCTCTCCGATCCCCCTCTCTCTCCGCAGTCGGGCGGCGACGGCACCTCGTTCACTGCCACGCCTCGCCAGGCCGTTCCTGGAGCCGGAGACAGGGAGTCGGGGAAAGGACACTCGCTTTCCAGAGAGCGGCATGCTG
Organism: Ambystoma mexicanum; assembly: GCF_040938575.1. NCBI lineage: Eukaryota > Metazoa > Chordata > Amphibia > Caudata > Ambystomatidae > Ambystoma > Ambystoma mexicanum. The sequence goes on from NC_090926.1 coordinate 1,117,589,052, forward strand.
CACGCTATGATACGCGGTTGCCTGAAGCTGGCGGAAGCTGTCGGGAACTGACGGGTGCTGTAGGCGTGTCAAGCCGTACCTCAACCAGCAACTAGCACAAAGATACGAAAGAGGCCGTCTCCGACACGTATTCTAAAACCTAATGTGTGTAAACGCTTACCAATAGGATTTACTTACCTTGAATAGCATATTGCCATAATTAGCGTGTACCATTGGGTTTTGCTTCACCTGATCTGCGTAGTGAATATCTCAAATAGTCTGAGATCTTACTTGTCCTAGAGTTACATACAAGCCCTCTGAAAAGTATATGGGCTTTTACTTTCCTTGAACTGCTGATTGCCTTTCTTAAAGGTCTGCCACAGTTCTAACTTAGAACTGTGTCCCACACTTCTGAAAAGTATCATTTGGGTAAACTCTCTATTTCTATATTAGAATTAGTGTCATAGTTTAAATCCCAATAGGTTACACTGACCCTGAATAGCTGCTGCTCTTCTGAAACTGTAACAGTGGGTTGTGCTTACCTTGAATTGCTTTAGTGCACTTCTAAAATAGTTTAGCTTGGGTTCTTACTCAGAAAAGTCATTATTTTACAATCTCTGAACTGTGTTCTTAAAAGTAACTGTGGTGTTGTAACTGTATCCATTACTAACAGAGGGAAATTACATATGTTGGGAGCTATCTACTTCTAAGTGTTGGGCTAAATTATTCTGCAACTGAACAACACTGTAGTCTGACCAATTGGGTCTGCTGCCCTTGAATTACTTACTGTAATCTAAAAGTCAAACTACTTTGGTTTTACTCGCCAAGAATAGTGTAATGCCATTCTGAATTTGTTAGTTTAGGTTTGATTCACCTTGCACTGACCATTGCTATTCTTAATAAGGTTATATTTTGGTTTGTATACCATAAGTATTGTGTTGGTTTTTATAACTGCGTTTATAGGATATGCAAGACACGCATTACTCAGCGTAATAGCTTTTCTAATGATTGTATCCGCTTAGATTCACATGCTGTGCACATAGTCAGACATCTAGTAGAAATGGCAGAGTATTGCGTTTTTCTTTCGATGATCGAAAGGGGACATTGACATGGGCATGACTAACACTATCCCTAACGTGACGTGCAGTGTACCCAAAATAAAATCCCTCACACGCCGAGGTCCCTCTGGTTGTGTTTTTTCTGCCGTGAGAGAGCCTTTAAGTCAGCGTGAGCGAGTACAAAAGAGAGGTGTAAGAGGTCTATGTTCCATCTTCTCCACAGGGGGAGGAAGGGTGGGAGCATGTGAATCTAAGCAGATACAATCATCACAAACGCTATTACGGTGAGTAACGTATGTCTTCTGATGCTTGTGAATCTGCTTAAAATCACATGCTTTGCATAGACTAGCAAGCATGTGATTCCAGAGATGGTGGTGGGATGTGTTAAGGAACAGTAGCAAATAGTTGTCTTACAACTGCTTATCCCACCTGAGAATCAGACCTAGAGTCTATCTAGGCAGTAGTGTTGTGTAAAGGTGTGTACAGAAATACAGGTTGCAGCTTTGCAAATGGAATCAAGAGGAACATTGGCAACAAATACTATGGTAGCCCCTGTGCCCATAGTAGAGTGTGCTCTAGGCGTGAAGGGTAGATCTCTCTTGGCAAGAGAGAAACACAGTGTGATGCAGTTTACAATCCACTTGGAGATAGCCGATTTAGAGACAGGGCCCCCTTCTCTACCAGCTGCCACTGAACGAAGAATGGTTAGTCTTTCTTAGTGGTTTTGTATTTTCCAAATAGTAGATAACCGCTCTCCTTACACCCAGTGTGTGGGGGCTTCTTTCTGCCACGTAAGTGGGGTTCTGGAAAAAGGTGGGTAGTTCTATCGATTGGTTTACATGGAACTTCGAGATAAATTTAGGTGCAAAGCGAGAGTATGCCCAAAACCATCTTATCTTTGTGAATCGTAACAAATGGGTCCTGAACTGATAGGGCCTGCAGTTCACCAACGCTCTTTATAGAGGTGATCACCACTAGGAAGGTGCTCTTGTGAGTGATTTAAGGCTAGCCTTGTGAATTGGTTCAAAAGGGAGGCCCCATTAGTCGAGCAAGAACAACATTCAGGTCCACCTGAGCTATGTTGGATATAGGGGGATGAAGTCTCTCTGCCCCTTCCATAAAGGTTTTAATTAAAGGAAATGTCCACCATAAGACCTTGCTCTGGGACGTGGTGTACGCCGAAAGCACGGCTAAGTCGACTAAGAGAATTGAAAACCAGTCCTGAATCTAACAGGCGAGTTAGGTAAAGGACAATATCTTTAGGTGAGCTTTCAATAGTATTGGTGCCATTGTAATTACACCAGATGACAAAGCACTTCCATTTGCTGGAGTAGCAATGCCTGGTGTTAGGTTTCAGTGCCTCTCTGAGTATGTCCATGCATTCTTGAGGGAGTTGGAGGTGCCAAACTCCATGACCTTAGGAGCCAGGCTGCAAAGTTGAGAGTTTTGGTCATGTATGTAGTGTTTTCCCTGGTCTTGAGACAGCATGTTGTACAGGCACGGTAGCTTCCTGTGAGGAGAGACTCACATTGCCATGATATGGGAGAACCAAGGCTGGCGGGCCCACATAGGGGCCACCCGAATCATCCCGACTGGCTCTTGGTGCATCCTGTGCACTATTCTGTTGAGCAGGGGAATGTTGAGCAAGGGAATCGGGGGAAACAGACAAATTTCCCGGACCATGTTATCCTTAGACCTTCCCCCTTGGAGTGGTTCTGAGAGAGGTGTAATCTGTCTTGCTCTAACCGCCATTCGTGCTCTATGGGTAGGGGGGAGTTTCTGCTGAGTACATCCGCCAGAAGATTGAGTTCCCATGGAATATGTTGTGAAAGAACGAACATTTTGTGTTTGAGAGCCCACTTCCATATGGTCTGGGACAGTTTGGAAAGCCCTAGAGAGGGAGTGCCCCCTTGTTTAAGTAATACAAGTCTGTACTACTGTCCGTAAGGACTAGAACGGTCTTCCCCTGGAGGTATATCTGTAAGGCCTTCAGGGCCTTGAACACTGCTAGCAGTATCAACAGGTTAATGTGATTGGATGCTACCGCTGGGGATCACACGCTATGCGCCGGTTGTTCAAGGAGACGAGCCAACGTACCCTGTCAGAGATGCCACTTTCACCACAGGCGCTTCTACTGCAGGGGTGGTGAAGGTTTTCCTCTACCACTGGACGAAGGAACCGAAGAAGAACTTGAAGAGGATGCCTGCTGCAACTCCTGGACCGTTGGTTTGCAGAGTGCAGCCCTGCTGCATTGCCGAAACGCCAAGTTCGCATCCACAGAGAAGCCCCTGCAAGGACGACTTCTCTCCTTGAGTTGGTGGGACCAATGAACTCCAAAGTAAGCCACCTAGACATCCATCTCGGAGCTGGTTGAATTTCCACAGAGTTGCAGCTGGAAACCGTAGAGCCAGGGAGAGGAACACCAGATTGTGTGCGTTGCTTTTAAGCCGGCCTAGAGCTTCAGGAAGATCCTTCGGACTCCCAGGAAGTAGGGCTGACCGAGCCTGAGCCCCCTCAACAGAGTGCGGGACCAAAGAAGCAAGGAAAGTCCATCTCGACAGCCAGGAACCGCAGTGTTGCTATTTGCAGTAGATGCAAGGAGGTGAAACACTGAACAGCCACTGAAAGTGAAGTTTGCTGGTTGCAAGTTTTGACTGTTGCAGTGCAGGAGTCTCAACGTCCTCCCTCTTGTCCCCACGGCTGAGGCCCAGGAACAGTGAGATCTGCAGTGCTGCACAGGAACAAGTCATCTTCTGCACCTTTTCTTCATTTTAAAAGGTTTGGTACAAAAGAGGGGGTGGAGGGGTGGGGTGGTAAGCGTAAACAAATTTCCCTGACCATGTTATCCAGAGACCATTCCCCTTGGAGCGGTTCTGGGGGTACCTGGAGGTGTAATCTTGGCATTGGGTGTTCTCCAGAGTTGCAAACAGATCTATTTCTGGGAAGCCCCATTGTGCGAAAACGCCAGCAGATTGAGTTCCCCTGGCACATGTTGTGATAACAGGAACATGTGTCTGAGAGCCCACTTCCAGATGTTCTGGGGCAGCTTGGACAGTCCTGGAGCGTGAGTGCCCCCTTGCTTGTTCAGGTAGTACATGGCTGTGGTGCTGTCTGTGAGGACCAGCACTGTCTTCCCTTGAAGGTGTGCCTGAAAAGCCTTCAGTGCATTGAAGACCGCCAGTAGTGTGTGCAGTCTGATGGGATAGATGAGCCCTCCATCCTGTAAGGGATGAGTCTTTGGTTAGAGTGGCTTCCACTACGGGGGTGGCGAATGGTTTCCCTATTACAAGGTTTTCCTTCGACCACCACCGGAGCGAGAGAACCAAGGCCTGCAAGACCACCACTAGTTCGCCCCATTGTCCGCTGGCCTGACACCACTGGCTGTTGAGCCACTCTTGCATTGGACGCATGCGCAATCACGCGTGAGGTACCAAATATATACATGACGCCATCATTCCTAGCAATCGCATTGCTTTGCGTAGCGTCACCTCTCGACCGGCTTCATATTGAGGGATCTGAAACAGCATATTTTGGACCCTCTCGCTGGAGGGGAAGACAAGGCTGTTCTTTGTTCGAATTAGAGCCCCTAGGAATTGCTTGACCTGGCTGGGGTCTAGGCTGGACGACTTCTCGTTGATGGAGAAGCCCAGTTGGAACAAAAGGTCTACAGTCTTTGGGTATTTGAGAAGCATGTCTCGTAGGAATCCCCTGTTACGAGCCAATTGTCGAGTTAAGGGTAGACTGGGATGGACAACCTGCGCAGGTGGGCCGCTGCCACTGCCAGTACATTCGTGAATACCCTCGGCACTGACGCTATGCCGAAGAGTAGCACTTTGAACTGGTAGTGTTTGCCCTCTATCATGAACCTGAGGTATTTTCTGTGCGCTGGCAACATTGAAATATGAAAGTATGCATCTTTCATGTCCATTGTTGACATGTAATCCCCCTGAGATAGCAGGGGAATGACTTCCTGCAAAGTCACCATACGAAATTTTTGAGGTTTGACAAATTTGTTCGCTGGGCGCATGGTTAAATCCTTTTTGGGTACAAGGAAGTACACTGAATAAATACCCTCCGTTACCTGTGATAGAGGCATGACCTCTATTGCTCCTTTTTCTAGTAGCAGTTCGACTTCTTGAAGAAGGATGGCGAGGTGCTCTGATGATGGGCGTCTTCCCCTTGGGGGTCTGAACATAGGGGACCGACTAAATTCTATGCAGTAACCGCGGGGCTATGTTGCCAATACCCAGCGGTCTGTTATTCACTCCCATGCTGGTAGAAAAGATGTTAACCGCCCCCCGACCGGCGATGCATGGAGCGGAGCCGAACCTTCGGGTCATTTGGTGTTGGTAGCCGGGGAGCCTCTAGGAGTGGGGACCCGACCTCTTCCCTTGCCACGACGTTGTCCTCTTTGAGCATATTGTCCGCTGGTTCCTTGAGTGGAGGACCAGTTGCCTGCTGAGTACTGTTGCGGTTGCTGGCTTTGTCGTTGGCCATGAAAAAAGCGTCTGTTGCCGTAACCTCACTTATTCAGAGGCCTTGAGATCTAGTCTAGAGTCTTTAGAGTATCAAAATTCTTCTTCGCTGTCTCCAGTGCGTCATCCACCGCCTTACCAAACAGGTTTGAGTCCTCAATTGGTTTGTTGATGAGTGACGCCTGGGTCACTGGCTGAAAACCTGAGTTCCGGAGCCAGACATGACGCTTGAGCAGTACCACCTGAACTAAAGACAGTCCAGCCGTCTCCGCAGCATCTAGCATGTTCTTAATGATGCTCTGGTTAACCAGAGTACCTTCTGTTACAGTGGCTAACAAACAAGCTCGTAAGGGCTCAGGGACTTCTTTGAGGTCTTGGCGTAACTTTCCCAATTGGGCATCAGCATAGCTTGCCAGTAAGGTATTGTTATTGGCTATTCTGGTGGAGAAAGCTGACAAGGCTGTAATCCTCTTTCCCAGGGCGTAAAGCTTCTTTCCCTCCTTGTCTGGGGGTACTTTGCTAGTAGATAGCGGAACCCCTGCCCTTTTCATTGTGGTGGTTACTACCAAGGAATCAGGTATTGAGTGACCCTTAAAGTATAATGGGTCCGAGGGTGAAGGACTAAAAAGTTTCTCAATTCTCGGGTTGACCCCCTCTAACCAACGCAGGTGTTGATAAAGATGGAATAAATCGTCTCTTGACTGAGGCGAGAAGGGGAATGGCCTGACTAGTAGGTGGTTTCTCCTTAATGATTTTCTCCACAACGTCTATTTCTGGAGTAATTTCTCCTGTGTTAATTTCAAAATGTGCTGCTGCTTTACGTAGTAGCGCATTGAAAGTGGGTTGGTCGTCTATAGGTGACTGGTTTCTGACTGGTGTGGTTTGAGGAGATGACAGATCCAGAACATCAGGGTCTGTTGACGCTCCTTGAGACTGCCAAGGCTGTGAGCCACCTCCGTCTGGGTCTTCTTCGAAGCCCCCACCACCCATGTCTAGGTATTCCTCAAAACCTTCTTCAGGGTTTTGTTGATCCTCAATATTTAGGAATTCTTCATCCTCCTGAAAGTGAGTGTCTTCTTCAGTGAGGTCATATGTATTAGCCTCCTCTTGAAGTGGGTCAAATAGTCTTGGGTATTTGGCCCTGGGATGTTCCTGAAGTAACTCTCTTGATCTCTTGGGAGTTACCTGTTCAGGGGTGGACATAAACCCATCTAGTTTGTCCAGACATGATTGAAATCTTTCTAAAGTCCACTGAGGTAACCCAGAACAGTCTGGAGGCGTAAAGGGAAGCTCTTCCGCCTGTAGCCGTCGAGATCTCTCCCATAGCGTGGAGGATATACTCCCTTCACCCTCTGAGAAACCTTCTCATGGGCTAGGTCTTTCTTTCGACGGAGTGGGAGGTTCCTGCCTGCCTTCTGTCTGCTTCAGCATCTCCCTGGCCTTGTGAGTGGGTTTCGGCGACTCTTTCGCCGTCCGTCTCTGAGCGTCAGTGGAGACTATTCAAGCCAAGCTCTCGACGACTAAACTCTCAGTCGAGGGTTCGTTTCGCGCGGTTTAGGCGGTGCTGAGACATCTACGCTGACGGGCGCTCTCTTACAAGGTGCATCGCCTGGCGTTTTGGTGGTAGTGCCCTTATTTGTGGGTGGCCCAGTCGCTAGTCGCGGATGCGTTTGAGGGGAGGGCTAGCAATTGTGCGCAATTGGACGGTGTGTCGTTGATGGTATATTTTTAGGGTGAATGCCCGTTCCAGAGGGATGCCCAGTTGCATGTCACTAAAGCAGTTTCATGGAGGGCGCCAAACCGTGAGGTTTGGTAGGTGTAGTCAAACTTTTCGGCAGCCCCGTTGTGCGATTCTTTGACGAGTCCTTTGAAGTGGCCTTAGGGGTTGTGTGCTTTGTAGCCATGGTGAATGGGTGCCCTTGTCGCCGGGGTGTGATCGACCCATAACAGAGCCGGTGGCCTGCCTGTCGGACCAGGCATTTGGGAGCCTGCAGGCTCCGAGAGGTTGATTGCTTCCAAATCGGAGCCATGGCTGCCGACAGATTCCTTGTCATCCGAAACAACGGCGCCAACGTGGGAAAGGCTTTCGGCCTGCATAGCGTAGGCCGCCCACTGATTAGTTCGCTTGTCTCAACATTTTTGGTCGGAAGAACTTACAGCACTTGCATGAGCGCTCGTCGTGGTCTCGAGGAAGACACTGATTGCAACGGCGATGTGTCCTTCCAAGGAAACTTGCTGTTAAACGACGGCCAACATTTAAAGGGTGTCCTCTCCATAGCAGAGGGTAGCAGCAGCCAGAGCAAGAAGAGAAAGATAGGGGTAAAGGAAATACATTCTTGGAGATGAATAAACCCAGGGCCCCGCTCTCGTTACTGTAAGGGCCTAGCCGGAGGGCCAAGGCCACGCGGTCGACAGTCGAACAGTTGAACAGTCGCGAGCAGTTGTAGATGTCGTCGGTGTCAGGAAATCCACAAGGCAGTTGCTGAGAAGATTAGTCGGGAGACTAGACGACCGTGGGACGTGGGGACAAAGTTAGCAATATAAAACTCTTGCGGGCTCCATATAGGCGACCAACTAGGTTGGCAGAAAAAACAATCTGAGGGACCTTGATGCGTGAGGGTTTTTGGGTAAACCACACGCCACGTTAGGGATAGTGTTACAGTCACGCCCATGTCCCCTTTCGAGCTTTGAAAGAAAGATGCTATACTCTGCTATTTGCACTAGATGTCGGACTATATGCACAGCATGCGATTCTAAGCAGATTCACAAGCATCAGAACAGTATTTACCTTTGCCCGATTTATCCCGGCCTACTTCTATTTGAAATACCCTATATATTGTACAAATAATTGTTTATCAGTGTTTCTTTGGACCATATGTATGCTAGAATTTCACTGCACCTATTTGCAGCACCTCCTTCCTAAAATAAGCCTGGCTGCTCCATCTACGCAAGCAAGTGTCTTTAGGTGATACAGCCTTATACTAAGAGTGGACTTTTGTACTGCTCAAGATGTAGTTGGAATTTAACACTAGGTCAGGAAATTACATATATGGTAACACCTTTCCGGTGAAAGATGCTGCTTTCAACTGTCTGGTCCCAGTCAACATCCTATGGCACCCGAAAGTCTTTTGCTGGATGGATGAAATTACCAGTGGATGTCCAGGATTGGAAAACCCTGGACTGCTTGAATGTTGCAGATCATTACCACTGGTAGACTTGTTCCCAGCTTGAATCTTGGATCCTGCAGCTATTCGACAGATCATTGGAACCAAGACTTTGACAAAGAAGAGCAGCCTGCTGACGATCAGAGGAGGATATCTGCAGCTGACCAGCATCAACTCCAGTTATTGGCCCAGTGATGCCCCGCTCCTCTGCCTGATCTCTGAACGCAGTTGGCGCTTTGACGGGTGGGAACAACCAGTCTTAACCCCTGCTCCATGGAGGCTTTCGGAAGTTACCCTGGAACACGAGCTGGACTGGCCAGCTCACTTTGGGCTAACTTGCTGCAGCAGTTGCCACTCTGAGCAGAGCCTTGTGATTTGCAAGATCATCATTTTATGCCATAAGCTAACTGTCCGCGCATTTTAAGCCATCTCACGACAAGGGAAGATGTGCTGCGGCTGCCTCTGTTCACCGCTGGAAGATCACCTGACGCAGGCTGACCATGGTAACCTTTGCTCGAACAATCTCTCTGAAATCCCATGAGGTGCCCTTAAGAGTCTGCACTGCCGAAGTCTGCATCTTCTCTTCATTTAGGAATCTTCAAGAAGTTGCCTGGATCCATTTGGTGAGAACTGCAGCAAGCATTAGACACGAAACACAACTTTTGTATCAGCAACGCTTGCACATCCATCACCCGAACCAAGGACAGCAGATTGTGTCCCCAGAAAATTCTGGAAGACCTGCAGGGACCTGGAAGAATCGGATTCTGGGGGCTAAAACGCACATGTCTGTAACCGCACTGGCTCCCATATGTAAACATTGGGTATAGAGCCCATGGTAATAGAAAGAGTGGGTCGTAGCGCGCCACAATCACGAGGGCGTTGGCTGCCTTGATGTTCGTCGCTGCCGAAGAGATGACTCGTCGTCCCATGGCATCCAACTTCTTCCCCTCTGCGTCTGGCGGGGAAGTGGAAGTTGATGCCGTTGCACCTGCCGATTTCTTCTTGGCCGCCGCAGAGACTACCGAATCTGGGGACGGCTGTGCCCTGAGGCACATAGGAGAGGAGTCCGGGACCTGGTACTTCTTCTCATACCGGTCCCTCTTCCCAGGGGCCGTGGACGGGGTCTTCAGAAGGGGCAGTCCTTCGTCCCAGATGTCGTCCAGTAAGGGGACTGAGAGGACGGTCTTCCTCTTGGCCTCCTGTCGTTGGTAGAGGAACCCTTCCTTCTTCTGCTCTTCGGGGCTTAGCTGGAAAAGCACTGATGCCCTGGCGATCATGGCGCGAAATGAGCCAATTTTGTCGGGCGGCAAGGCCCGGTTGGGGTTGATGGGAGATCCGTCCCGTCGTCACCACCGTCGTCGGCGTCCGTCCCAGTCTTCCCCGTCTCGTCCCTCGGAAGAGTGGATGGGGTGAAGGCTGGAAGGGAGGTCCCCGACAGTCCAGGAGCCGCTGGATCTTCCGCTGGTGGTAAGGGCAACCTTGTCCTCACCTCCGTACACAGGGCCCGCAAAGCCATCAAGATTGCTTCTCAACTGTCTTGTGGCATCGGTTGCAACAGGAGCGAAGGCTGGGGCACGGGGTAATCTGCTTCCTCCACGGTCCGTGGTTCCTCGTCGGCCCCACCGTTGCTCTCTATGTCCGCCTCGTCGGAATCCCTCCCGTAGGCCCTGGCCTCCTCGAACTTCCTGTCCAGGATCTTTTTGACACCAACCAGCTCATCTTCGGAGGTGGTATCTGTGTCCGTTAGGGCTACCTTGCCCCCCCTCCTCCTCATCCCGGGGTTTCACGGGGGTCTTCTCGATAGCCTGTTAAGAGGTTTCCCTCCTGGATGGCAGGGAAACTCTAGGCCCGGAGGTTGTCTCAACTGGGGTAGCCTATGCAGGCTTCGCTAGGGCCGCCACGACTCCTTCAATTGAGGCCTTCACCGGGTGAACCTGGGCCTTCACGACCATGGGAGCGCCTGAGGCCTTAACCTTAGGAGGAGGGGCACCACCTCGCGCCCACCCCCCCCCCCCTGGCTGTCTCCCGAAGCTTACCCGGGTTCCCAGACTACCCATTTCAGTGAGCCAGAGCGTTGGCTCGTGGATGATGGCGTCCATGACATTGCGCCCTGCCTGGCAGCCGAGGAGCCCGAACCAATGGCGCTCCCGGTGCCCGCGGACTCGCAGTGCTTAGCTTTTGTTGGGCCCCCATCGCTGGAGCGCCCTCAAAGTTCTTAGAAGACCACTCTGACTTCTTCTCACCTGCTGCTGGGCTCTTCCCCTCCAGCCAGTTAGTGAGCCGAATAGCACGGTCCTTCATTGTTCGGATGGACATGTTTTTACAGAACGCACAGTCCTTCTCCACTTGCGATTTGTCATTATGAAGGCAGTAGAGGCACTGAGTGCTCATCTTCCTTGAAGACATTCTGTAATCCACATCCAGGGCAGATCCTAAACAGCTTGGATCCAACAGGCGTCGTGTCTCCTTTGTCCTGGGCCATGACCACGCGGGCTAGGCCTCAAAGATCTTCCTGAATCCTCCAAGAAGTAAAAACTCTATGAAAATTCGCCCTTGAGGGGCGTACAAAATTCCGTTAATAGGAAGAAGAATCGGTGGAGCTTGAGGCTCGAACAAACCGAAAAAATAAGAGTAAACTCTTAGGAAAAACGCAAAACGCAGGAAAAGCTCGGGAGCTAAACACGAGGACTCCCAACACTTGAACGTGCGGTAAAAATCTGAAGATGGCTGCCAGAGGAGGGGCTTAGGTAGAGGGCAGTCATTGGCTGGGGGCAGTGTAACCCAGAAACAAGTGATTGGTTACTAGTAGAAAGACAGTTCAGAAACAAAAATGAAACTGATTTTTTTCTTTACTGAGGATTCCCAGCCTGACGACGGGGAATATTCATGAGCATGTGAATCCATGCCAGACCGTATGCTGGAGAACGTATATTATCTATAGTTTTTGATAACATTACTTACCTGTAATTTTCCTTATTTAGTGTGTCCATAAAAGACTTGTTTATAATTGTATTTTTATATACTTACTGAAAACCTTGAATTATTGGTGGTATTCTGTGTGACTCATTGTAGCAATAGACCACTCTCACTTTTCCTGAGACTAAGCCTTGACTGCTCATCCACACTGACTTGAATGGATTTCAGTTAACCTCTGTCTCTTCCCAGTTCATCATAAATAGGGTGGCCTCCTTTAATCCTGCATCCATGGCCTAATGTTTGAAATCCACTATAACAGTGACAGATTTCCTTCGGTTGTACCTCAGGTTTTTATTTTAGTTTTATATGTTCAGCCTTAATATCCCCAGGTTTGGTCTCCACAGCGAGACTCAAAGTCTGCACTTCTGAGCTGGAGAACGACTGCAAGGAAACACCTTTCCTCAGTGATTGGGCTCCTCGGCTTCACCCGCGAAGCAGACGCTTCCTTCCTCGGGTTTGAAGTCTTTCACTTCTGTGGGTGACGAGACCTGTTTTTGCAAAAGTATTGCATAAAGTCTGAGTGCCTAGTTCGGCGCTCTGAGTGTTTTGGGCTCAAATGTTTTACAAGCCCAACACTTATTCTCCCGTTGATCTCTTGGGAGACTGCTACTGCACACCCAGTGCGTTTCTGCAAAGGGAATTTGTTATTACAGGAGGGGCAGCATTTAAACAGATTATTCTCCATTGGGCCCAAAGAGAGGGCGTGTGCCAATTATTATAGAGGTCCAGGGAAAAGAAGACATTCTAATACGCCTGCTTTGTGAATTTAAACTCTCCTCCTTTCTGCCTTTCGCTTAAAGGCAATGGCATTGAAGATATTTTTACTTCGTCTGGTGGTGGAAAACAAAAAAAGAAAAACAACCAGAGGATGTTGACACGTGAAGGGGATCTGGGTAAGAGTACACAATAGTATAGGGATAGTGTTACAGGACGCCGCAGACGACACCCTGTTTCGAATTGGAAAACAAAATAAGATGTGCACCAACTACTGGATTTTGACCTTTGCATAATACGTAAATATAATCAGACTCACAAACCCCAGAAAAAATGATATACGTTTTATAAACAAACACATACTTTTAAATTTCATGTGAAATAACTAAACAACTAAAAATGCGAAGTGAAGTTGGACATTACGAAATAAACAAGAGGTACAGTGACAGTGCAAAATAATGTTTAGTCCTAACTGTGGTGTTAAAGTAAGTACAGTGCTCAGAGCTACTAAGAGGTTCAAAACAATCCTTAATATAAAATTAGGGTGTGGGGAAAGTGAGGCAACACCTTGACAGAGTCTGAAAGTCAGAATTGATGCTTTGAGCATCGATACACTGCTAAATGCCAACTGGGGATTCTTTTATTCAGTGGCCCCGGAAATAAAGCACAAGCTAAGAGGTAAGGACCTGAAAGATCACTGATGACTTAGGAGACAGTTGGGTACATAAATCAGTGGCACAGGGGATTCAACTTACCAGTAGTGTATGGGTCAGCTTTATTTTGTCTCGGAGAAGGGTGATGCTGGATGACTTGATGCATTTTTGGTTGATGGGGTTGATGCTGATGCTGCTGGGGTTGGTGATGCTGTGGTGGATGCTGCTGATGCTGTGGTGGATGCTGCTGATGTGGAGGATGCTGAGGCGGCTGCAGAAGATGCTGAGGCGGCTGCAGAGGATGCTGAGGCGGCTGCAGCGGATGCTGAGGAGGCTGAGGAGGATGCTGAGGAGGATGCTGAGGAGGATGCTGAGGAGGATGCTGAGGAGGCTGCTGAGGATGCGGAGGAGGCTGCTGAGGATGCGGAGGAGGCTGCTGAGGATGCGGAGGAGGCTGCTGAGGATGCGGAGGAGGCTGCTGAGGATGCGGAGGAGGCTGCTGAGGATGCGGAGGAGGCTGCTGAGGATGCGGAGGAGGCTGCTGAGGATGCGGAGGAGGCTGCTGAGGATGCGGAGGAGGCTGCTGAGGCTGCGGAGGAGGCTGCAGAGGATGCTGAGGCGGCTGCAGAGGATGCTGAGGCGGCTGCAGAGGATGCTGAGGCGGCTGCAGAGGATGCTGAGGCGGCTGCAGAGGATGCTGAGGCGGCTGCAGAGGATGCTGAGGCGGCTGCAGAGGATGCTGAGGCGGCTGCAGAGGATGCTGAGGCGGCTGCTGAGGCAGCTGCGGAGGATGCTGAGGCTGGGATTGATGTGGTTGCTGCTGAGGGATAGGTTGAGGTGGTTGGATGTGAGAAGGGAACTGCATGGGAATGTGAACAGGGCGATGTGGATGAGTCATGTGCTGTTGGTGCTGGACAACAGGATGAGTGGGCAGCTGTGGTGGTTGAGACTGAACCTTCACAGAGGGGAGAAGTGGAGCCTGAGGCGAGACTTTCTGCAGTTGTTGCAGGTAAAGCTGCATCTGACTTGTGCTGAGTGGAAGACTGTTGTGGGGAGAAGGCTCCTCTTCCTCCTCGAGCAGAAGCTGTGGAGGCTGAGGCAATGGTGGCTGAGGGATCATAGGCTGGTGGGATAAGGGTGGAGAGACTGCAAGGGGCCGTGTTGGTTTTGGGGGTAGAGCAGCAGCCCTATTACTGGGTCTGGAAGGTTGTTGGGGTAAGGCATTGTGCAACGCTGCAAGGGAAAAGAAAAAAGGAATACCAGTGATTATAATGGGTAGTAATCAGATTTGTTCCACAGAAGGGATACCAAATAAAACAGTAGCAAAACCTCTTTCACAAAATACAATTCGTTTCAACCCGGTGCACCCAATATATTTCTGCCTTTTATGGAGCGATATAAAAGTATTCACTTAAACATCTAAAAGTAGACTTCCACACCAAAGTGAAGAGTACAGCACAAATTACACACAGTAGTTATTACTGAATTCCGCCAAAAAAGTCAGCTTTCCAAAAAGAATATCAGGATGTTTAGACGTATACGCTAGAAAGGGACAGGATCAGGAACCTGCATGCAGCAGACCCTTCAAAGGAAAAGATCAGGGATGAATGCACAGATTAAGTCATTTCTGTAATTTAAGGCTTCATGCTGTTTGTTCAGAAATCCATTTGTGGTAGTGGCAGAGCTATATTTGGGGATGCGGAATAGGGGTTGAAGAGCTCCTCAGGGGTACCACCTGGTCTCATGGGGTCAGGGAGAAAAATACCTAGGCTAAGAGGAGATCAAAAGTAAGGGACACAGAAGAATAGAAGTGCAGACTACGAGGAGTCGAAGAGTGAGGGAGGGAGACTAATAGAGGCTCTTCAGAAAGGGCCCCTTTGCACTGCCATGATGAGACTGGTAGTACACCCTAGGAGGATAAGACTTGCCAGGCTAGAACTGAGCCAAATGTTGGCGAAGTCTGCTGGGCTGACATTTTAAACACACCATTATGTGAGTATCCGACACTGTTAGTTTCTTTTCAGGGTTGGGGGCAGGCAGCATGTAGAGAGTTGATGGGCTGGCAATTATTGCCTGTGAGGTGGGGAAGGTGTATCTGAAACACTGTCTGTTCCAGAGAAGCAGTCTTGGAAAGGAAACCTGAAACAGTCGGGCAGCCCGCGAAATAACAGAGGTACCAAAAACAGAGGAAAACTAAGTGCACAGCAGAGGGTCGAAATTCATTGTGATCTGTTCCAATATAACTCTAGCATGATGTGCTCAGGTCAGAAAGGTAATTCCTGTTGAGAACTATTTATAGAATCTGGCCAGGTGAAAAGATCATAGGAGCCCAACCTAGATGTAATAAACCCGGGGAACTCAAGTTTAGCTAAAACCTAATCAAGGTAAATGTGGCGAGCAGTCAAGGCTATCAGGAGGGATTAAGTGTGGTCATGCGAGCTCAATGAGTTCACAGAATACTATACACAATAATTGGTATGTATAAAAATACAATATTTATGGAAGGCCTTCTACAAACACGGAAAAAAAAAACTATCAGGTCATATTGCACAATACTAAATAATTAACATACATGCATTCAAAGGACTTATTCAACACAAAGAAATAGAATAATGCCACAAATCAAGGAACCAGTTCATAAGTGAATTTGCTAACCATCCCTGGAGCCCGGTGAGTGCGTGCGCCCAGGAAGCGCCTTGATTGCATTTCTTTTTGCCCATTCTGTGGCACCCCGAGCCTGAAAGCAGGCCCCTTGCTCCCCTTTCCCTCCCGCACCCTCTCCCTGAATCCTGGTCCTCCCGCCCCTCCCCTGCCCACTCCCATTGGTCCATCCGTGGTGCCTGGCGAGCCTAGTGACTCGCAGCACCCACCGGCTCCATTTGCCATCCCTGGAGCCCGGTGAGTGCGTGCGCCTTGATTGCGTTTCTTTTTGCCCATTCTGTGGCACCCCGAGCCTGAAAGCAGGCCCCTTGCTCTCCTTTCCCTCCCGCACCCTCTCCCTGAATCCTCGTCCTACCGCCCCGCCCCTGCCCACTCCCATTGGTCCATCCGTGGTGCCTGGCGAGCCTAGTGACTCGCAGCACCCACCGGCTCCATTTGCCATCCCTGGAGCCCGCTGAGTGCGTGTGCCCAGGAAGCGCCTTGATTGCGTTTCTTTTTGCCCATCCAGTGGCACCCCAAGCCTGAAAGCAGGCCCCTTGCTCCCCTTTCCCTCCCCCACTCGCTCCCTCTTCATCACTGGTCCCCCAGGGCAGCCCTGTGGCTAAGGGCCCCAAGGCGGCTCCAACACAGGCGGATCCAAGAAGTGTCAGATGGTGTCTGCAGGGGAAGCAGTGGCCAGCCGTCAACCATCATCCACAAGGACCAGTAAGATAGGAGTAGCCTGGGTCAAGACTAGAGCCACTTACCAAACCCAAAAGTAAAAGTAAAAAATGATTGCATTTCATGATGTTTAGATTGCACCGATAGGACTCTCTCCCACTATACAGGTCTCTCAAATTTAGCAGGGGCTCTGTCCCCAAACTGCATTGTATGATGTTTAGGTTGAACTGATAGGCCTCTCTGCCACTATACAGGGCTCTCAAATCTAGCAGGGGCTCCGTCTCCAAACTGCACTGTGTGGCGTTTAGATTGAGCTGGTGGACATCTCTCCCACTGTGCAGGTCTCTCAAATTTAGCAGGGGCTTTGTCTCCGAACGGCACTGTGTGATGTTTAGATTGCACGGATAGGACTCTCACCAAATATGCAGATCTCTCAAATAATCTAACTGCGCCTAGTTCAATACTCTTCTACCAATCCCAGAAACCCACCACTACCTAACCCAACCAAATCCCATACCAGCAGACCGTTACCCCCCCCCCCCCCCACCGACAGTGCACCCTTAGGAAACATACCCTACCCAACGACAGAAAACAACACTGAGCTAGAGAACACCCCAGCGTATCCAGAGAAGGAAAATCGAGGTCACTGCGACCGCACAGCACAGCATAAAGGACCAACTACCATACCACGCCTGCACCTAAACTGGAAAATGGCCTGTACCAGAAAAGGACGGAGAGAAAGAGAACAAGATCATGCAAGAAGAGACGCGAACACACAACACCGACAAGAAACCGCCCCATTGGAAGAAAACACGCCTAAAACAGCCACAACAGGAATAAAATCAACAAGAGAAAAATCCTTAAACCTCACACCTTACCTCGCAACAACCACGGTACACCGACACCCCAACACGGAAACCCCGAAACATGCAAAGAAGTTCCTGATACACGTGGAAAATAGACGGGGGCACTCAAGAGAGTGGGAGGGCTCCGACCCCATTACCCCTTACATTACAAGAACAGAGGGGCAACATTGATTTCCACTACATCCCGCACAATACGGCGAAGTACCAACAACGCCAACACCCCACCCAACAACCGGACCCAATGCAGAAACCACCGCTGATCTTCATCCGAGTAGCATCACAGCAGAAACACCAAGACAAATCAGCCCTGTTATCAATTTACTAGACCGCTTCAATGAAGAAGCAGCTGTCTCCGTTCTTCATCCTACCGACATCAATGCGGAAACTCCACAAACAGACAATTATAAACTCGAACAACAAATAACCTCAAAACAAAATCTCACCCAGAGAATCCACTGTAATCTAATAAACGCAAGGTCAATGTCCAAACACTCAAAGGAAATATACGACCTCCTGTCAGAAGGAGGCATAGACATCCTATTTGTAACCGAAACATGGCTAGACGACAACTACAAGATCACCCTCAACAACAGCCTGCCTGAAGACTTCAAATGCATCCAAACAAACAGAAAATCCAAAAGACGGGGGTGGGGGGAGAGATGGGGGGTGGGGGCTTGGCGATCATCCGCAAGGAACAACTGGCCATCAAAATGGAAGATCCACTAAACATCGACAAATGCGAATCCTTAATACTACGACTTTCAGTAAACCCCAAAACCAACCTGAAATTCATACTGGTATACAGACCACCAACCTACGATGCGACTTTCGTAGATGCTTTCACGGAAGCAATCACTACCCTAGCCATCAAGTACAATCATCTCATCATCCTTGTAGATTTCAACATCTGGTTCGACGAAGAAACCACAACCACACAAAAATCCTTAACCGCCCAACTAGCAGCCATGAACCTACAACAACTAGTCAAAGGAGCAACCCACTCAGCAGGGCACACACTTGACGCAATCTTTGCCAACAAGGATCTCATCACCACGGCACCCCCAATTCAAATACTTTGGAGCGACCACCTCATTATTCCGTTCATAATCACAACGGCCGCTCTGACAAAAAAAGCAAGAAAAGCAACCCATCAGGATGAAAAGAAATTGGAGAACCATAAAAAACTCTAATCTAACCGAGCTCCTAGAACTCAGCAAACCACAAGCATCAACCACGGAAGAAGCAGACCTAGACAAAAAAGTTTCCCTACTTCATACCTGGATCGCAACTACCCTTGACGACACCGCCAAAGAAAAGCCCTTCACCCCATCACGCAAGAACACTACAGCAAAATGGTTAACCCCACTACTCAACGCCATGAAAAGGAAAAACCGAAAACTAGAATCTGAAAGGAGGAACACCACCACCGCAGACAAATTGAAATACCTTGAACAGATCCGCGCATATAAAAAGGAAATGCAAAAAGCGAAGAGGAAACATTACGACAACCAAATCTTCAGAGCACCAAACGCTCAAAAAGAACTATTTAAAATCATAAACGAAATAAAAAAGCCACCGGCCTGCAACAACACGCCAATACCATCGACAAAACTTTGCGAGGACCTCGGAGACCACTTTAAAAACAAAATAACCTCCATCCAAAACACCATACAAAACAGACCAAGCGTTCACAGCTCAAACACCACCAACACCAACAACATGCAAACAAGCTACGAAACTTCCCAGAAATATCAGTTGAGGCTTTCGTCAAACTGGTAAACCAAAGCAACAAATCGGGATGTCCTGAAGACCCTTGGCCCCCCCCAGGACATATACAAAACAATTCTCAAACAAGGAACCCCCAATGAATACCACAGGAACCTTCAAATTGGCTTACATCAAGCCACTACTCAAAGACACAACAGGAAACGTAGAGGACTTATCTAACTACAGACCCATCTCCAACATACCATACATAGCCAAACTGCTAGAAACGTATGTCTACCAAATAACCCAAGAATTCATAGACGAGCATGGCCTACTAGACCAGGCACAAGTTGGCTTCAGACCTAGGAGAGGAACAGAATCGGCTCTCCTCTCAATATGGGACAACCAGAAAACAAATGCAGACTCAGACAACAGCACCGCCCTGATTCTCCTTGATCTGTCTGCAGCCTTCGACACTGTCAACCACGCCATCTTCATAAAGAGATTAGAAGGACTTGGGATAACAGACACTGCCCTACTATGGATCAAATCCTTCCTAACAAACAGAACAGAAACAATATGGATGAAACCTTGTAAATCCAAACCCAGAGTCTCCACGTGCGGAGTACCACAAGGATCATCGTTCTCCCTGCTTCTATTCAACATCTACATGTACCTATTAATCAAACTCATCGGAAAACACGGCCTCACATGCTACACCTACGCCGGCGATACTCAAATAATCTTCAACATACAAGACACCCGAGAAGAAAACACCACACTAGAGAACTGCCTTTGTGACATAGTCAACTGGATGAACCTCAACCATCTCAAAATCAACCCAGGCAAAACAGAGATGATGATTGTTTCAAAAAAGGGAGGAGACATCAACTACATCCCCTGGCCAAGAGAGCTCGACACCACACCAGAACCATCATCAGCTGTAAAAATCCTAGGAGTCCTGAGGGATAACAACCTCACTCTGGAGCCACAAGTAAACTCGGTAAACAAGAAATGTTTCTTCCTCCTGCGAGCAGCAAAAAGGATCCTACCGTTCCTGTCATTCGCCAACAAAACACTTACCATCATCGATCTGATCATGTCCAGAGTGGACTATGCCAATAGCCTATACCTGGGCATGCCCGAACGACTTCTAAAAAAAACTGCAACGGATACAAAATGCAGCAGCCAGACTCCTCCTCAAGCTACACAGAAGAGAACACATCACACCCGTGCTAAAATACTACACTGGCTACCACTGAAACAGCGAATAAAGTTCAAGGCCATGTGCATCACGCACAGCGAAATACACAAACAAGGCGCAGAATTCCTAAGCGACAAACTACGCCTACACCAACTGACAAGAACACTAAGATCAAGCACCGACATACGCCTGGAACCAAAACCCTACAACAGAAAAAAAACTCAGAGGATCGTTTTTCTCTCACCAGGCACCTAAAACCTGGAATGACCTACCTAAGAATATACGGAATACAACAAACCACCTAGCATTCAGAAAACTCCTCAAATCATGGCTCTTCAAAGCATAACCACAACGGAGACGCACTAGAATGCCCAGACATTAAAACAATGATGAAAATAACTCCAACCTCGACCACTCTCAAATTGGACAAACACTCAAACCAAAGAACCAACAAAGAACCAACTCGACAGAGGATAAGACATCATGGAAAATAGCCACAAAGGACGGCTGCAGAGGCTGACCACATACCTAGACCCACACGAAAGCCCAATTGACTCTCCGACTCGCACGTACCGGACGAACATATCCAGACCAGAAGACGCATCTAGATAGACGCTGGCCTGCGTCGCATCTGGATAGGATCGATTGAAGGATAACAGTTGTGAACACCAGCCTGCATGGCGCTCAGATGGAGTTGTGAATGTTAGCATGCCCACACCTGGACGGGTCACCAGACACTAGCCTGCGCTGCATCTGGGTGGGAGTATGAGTGTTGGCATGACCACACCTGGATGGAGTCCTGAGCGTTGGCCTGCGCCGCGTCTGGATGGGAATGTGAGGGCCGGCAAGTGCCACACTCAGACAGAACTGTGAATGTTAGCATGGTAAAGGTCAGGTAACCCACTAACCAATATAAGCTCAAACTCTGCATACTTATCTCACTCAAAAAACTCACACAACCATCTCTCGCACAACAAGCCGCACACACTTCACAACACTGCAACAACACAATCCGGAACAGCAGCACACGCGGACTGACTCCGATCCGCTACCCGCACCAAAGCTCAGCACCCGGTGTATACCGAGTTGAAGCTGCCAACAGAACACCACTCCTCTCACTATCCTATTCCCTTCTTCACCTTACTAACCCATCCCACCTTTATCGTTTACAGATCCGCCTGAGCGCCTGGGGACCAATTCCGTTGGTGACGGTGCGTGGTACAAATACCTTTAACATTTAACTTGATTAGCCGAACCATAAGAAGAATGGCACCTTGTGCCTAAAAGTCACAGGAGCCACAATGTTTCTCCTCCGAATGGAGTCTCTGAAGGGACGTTCTAATCTACTTTTGTTGATGATAGTTCAAAGAAGATATTCATCAAGGTCACTAAGTCAACTAATTGTTTTATCTTTCAGAAATAACTATGGCAAGATTGTATGCAGTACCCTGTGTGAGACTGCACCAGCCCTGCCTCTTGGCAATAGCTAACCCAACCTTTGGTATAAGTCTGTACTACACAAGTTGGTATAGTGACTGAGCAACCAGGTGTTAGGCAGAGTTTGTATGCAGTACCCTTTGGGACCACTACACACAACTATTGACAACAGGTGTAAGCAAACCAACCTTTGGTATACGTCTGTACTACACAGTTTTGGTAGTGGAGCTGAGCAGTCAGGCTTATCTAAAGAGGGGAAGGTGAGCAGTAATGATGTTACACAGAGGTCTACAATCGCAGGTGTTCAAATAAACGTACACTCGGTTTCTATGATAAATACTTATTTATTTATCTGTCAGTTATAAATCATTCATAAGCAGGCAATTACATAAAACACACTAATATACTTCACTACTATTTCAGAATACTTTTCAAGTGGAGTAAAAGGCAAAGGTTATTAGAACATGAAAGGTTACAATTATTCTTACAGTGTAGATGTTCTGAGTTCACCAGAAGAGTCAATTCAATTCAATAGGCTAGGCCAAAGTCAATGGGCAAATGTCTTGTATAGGATAAAGCGGTTCTGGTAGTTCAACGTAAAGGTCTCTGCACAAGTTCTCAGAAGTAGTTTGTAAAAAGGAGAATCATATGTTGGTCACAAGCCGATTAGGCCTGCGAGTTGCATATGTTTCAAACACTTTCACTGTGAGAGTTAAGTACTCTGTCTGATTTCACAGTACCTTACAATGAAGAAAAAGATGCAGCTGATGACTTCTGTTCTTGGCAGTTCCTGCAGATCTCGATGTTCCTGTGCCTCAGACGTGGGAACAAGAGGGAGGACGTCGGGGGACTCCTGCACTGCACTCGGACTGATCAAAAAGCTTGCAACTGCCAAACTTCAATTCCGGTGGCTATAAGTAATGCACACAAGCTGATGTCCCTCTCCCTGGTCATATGGTTTCCAGCAGCACTCAGAGGAAAATGCAACCAGCTCTGAGATAGGTGTCCAGGTGGCTTACTGTCAAGTTGATTGGTCCCATCAACTCAAAATGGAGAAGTCCTCTTTACCAGGGCTGCTCTGTCGAGATGAACTTTCGATTTGGACTTGCAGCAGGTCTTCACCAGGCAAACCAACGGTCAAGCTCGTCTTCGGTTGTTTTGTTCCAGTGGTCGACTTTGCCTTCCAAGCCAACTTTTATTAAGTTCTCTCCCATTCATTCCAGCCTAGCTGTCACTCACCCTGCAGGGTGGCTGTCCTTGCCGGACAGTCAGCCAGCCAGCCAATCACCACAGAGTGCATTTGGGTCTCCTAGGAGACTAAGCACAGGGAGTTTTCGGGCGCCTCCCTCACTTCCTGCTCACCCCAGACACTCGGGCACCAGAGGTGGCCATCACTCCTGAAGCCCACAAAAGGCAAATGAACAAAGGGACCAAACCCGGTTTGGCGCGCAAAGACAAACTCTAGAAAGACCTTTCCACAAAGAAATGTCAAAAAAAGAAAACCGGGACCTGTTTTTAAAGAGGGGGCTCAGACGCCATCTTCAAAAACATGGCTCCCGTGATTTAACATTACCTGAGCTACGAATAGTTCACGGTCGAGAAAAATCATGGTAGTTTGTTGCAAAACCACTGCCACCAGCCATTCTGAGAGGAAAGGGTATCATTTGACTGCTACATGAGTATCTAGACCCAGAGGATACTAAGTAACACCTCCAGCACTTTATTGCAAATTAGGGTGTGCTGGGTCTAGGAATTGAAAAGACTATTAAAATCAATTTCACTTTACTTAGTTAGTTAAAGCTTGGCAAAGCTTGAAATGATTCCCTGTTCCATGCCACTGCACTTTGTGACAAATGATAAGAAAGATGATGCCTATGGAGCGGTTTAGACTGCATAACCAAAGAAAACACAAGAGTAAAACACACATCAAAATACATGAGTGGGAAAAAGGGTCACACACACTCCAGGTTAAAAAAAAATCAAGTCCTCAAAATTCAGCAAAGTTGCTGGGGGTCTATAAGGTGAAGGGAATCAGCAAATGTTTGGAGAATTCTCTTTAACATCATGCTTATCTCAAGATGGAGCAATGTGAGCTGTAGGGTTGCAACAGAGTTTCACAGTGACAAGTATCGAATTAACACTTACACTCAAATAATTATTTAATCAAGAAACCTTATTAATTTAAACAGTCAGTTTGAACAAGCCTTCTTTAGAAGGGAGCACATATGTAAAACTTAAATATACTTAAGAAATATACACTTAGTTTCAATAATTCAGTAGATATCCTTTGGGGATGGGACACAAACACTTCCTACACCCTGAGGTGACTTCAATAGTTAGGACACTGGACATTTATATATCACTGGTACATTTCAAGCAATACTGAGTTTGATGTCAAAAAGAAAAGGTTAGGGAAGGAAAACAAAGGTTAACAAGTTTCTGAAAACAGGCAAGCACTTTTGAACCCCAAATGCAATGCAGATTAACCCTTTCCCAGCTGTACAAGTAAAGAAATTATAAGTTACCTAATGTACTCTTAGTCCATAGTCCCCTTTCCGCCATACTGTATGGGGTCCCTTCCAAGGGACGCGAGACGGAACCTTTTTCACCAGAAAAAACCTTCTTCCCCTTTAAATTTAGAGGCGCGCAGGGAGCATGCGCTGCCCCGACTCCACCCTCCGGCGCTACACCTCAGTCCCCACTGACGCGTCGACAATAGATTTAACATTGCCTAATGACACCAGTATTATTAGGGGGGAGGTGGTGGGACGTATGGAGGAAAGGGGACTATGAACTAAGATTACGTTAGTCACTACGGTGAGTAACTTATAATTACTCTTACGTCCCGTCCCCTTTCCTCCATACTGTATGGGCAATTACAACGGATTGTAGCCCCAGGGTGGAGGTGAGACCCTCCTTAAGCAAATAGGTTCCTGAGAACCGCCTGTCCAAAAGCCGCATCCGATCTAGTGCTGGCATCCAAACAGTAATGCTTGCAGAAAGCCGAGGGAGAGGCCCAAGTGGCCGGCCTGCTATGACATGCCAAGGGACATGGCGCTGGAATGCAATGGCCGTTGCCTTGGCCCTGACTGCGTGGGCATGCATGTTGGCCAGGAGTGGCTTGTGCTGGCCCTCATACGCTTCCATGATGGCAGAGACCATCCAGTGGGATATGGAGGCCTTAGAGGCCTGAAAGCCTGGCCTCGAGCCTTCGAAGGTGACAGAGCATCCAACTTGAGTAACCAGTTGGTCCTGTACAAGTAGAATTTTAGGGCACGCCCGACATCCAGGCAGTGCAGCACTCTCTGTGCTTCATCATTGGGATCGGGAAAGAACGTAGGAAGGACTATTTCTTCTTCTTTAATGTGAAATGCAGATGAACCTTGGGCAGAAATGCCGGGTGCGTCCGTACGACTACCTTGTCCTTGTGAAAGGTGGTATATGGTTCAGAGGCGACCAAGGCCTGTATCTCGCTGACTTTGCGAGTCGAGGTAAGATCGACTAGTAAGGCCGTCTTGATGGTGACCAGCCCAATTTCCACGGACGCCATTGGTTCGAATGGTTTGTGCGCCAGGCGTCCAAGACTATGCTAAGGTCCCACATAGGGTGCAGTCTCTTGACGGGCGGGTAGAGCCTAGAAAGACCAGTCAGATGTTTGACTATGGGGTTGGTGGAGGAAAAGATGCCCTCTGAGTTCCTATATGCCCCAATGGCTGCAAGGTATGTGCAGCAGGTGTCCACCTGAAAGCCCGAGGGAACAAGGTGCGCCGAAAAGGAGAGCATGTTGTCCAAATTGCAGGCAAAGAGGTCGGTTCCCCTCGAGTTTGCCCAGTGCCAGAATCTGGTCCATTTGCTTTTGTACTGGGCCCTGGGGGCCTTGCTCCTGGCACCCTGTATGATCTCCAGATTGGCCTGTGAGAGGCTAAGGTGCCGAAGCG
Source organism: Ambystoma mexicanum (assembly GCF_040938575.1). Classification (NCBI taxonomy): domain Eukaryota; kingdom Metazoa; phylum Chordata; class Amphibia; order Caudata; family Ambystomatidae; genus Ambystoma; species Ambystoma mexicanum. The sequence goes on from NC_090926.1 coordinate 1,117,614,544, forward strand.
TTACCTGCTCAGGTACCACGCTGTGAAGGCTAGTTTCCCTGGCGCGGGGTGGATGATTCATCCCCCCTGCTGTGCCAGATGTAGTGCTGGGCCCGTCGGGAGGTTATAGGGGGCACCTCTGAGAGGCTGAGGAGCTCCGAAAAACATGGCCTGTCCGGCCACCATGGAGCAAGGAGAATGAGGAGTCGTCGGTGAGATTCCTTGATCTCGCAAATTACCCTGTGGATCAGGGAGTGGGTGTAAAGGCGTAGGCCTTCATGCCGGTCCACTGGAGGTGAAATGAGTCACCCAGAGAGCCGGGGCCCTGCCAGGATGCGAACTGGGGACACTTCTTGTTGTGTCAGGTGGCAAAGAGATTCAATTGGGGGTGACCACACCTGTTGAAGATTGTTAGGCAGAATCCTGCGCAGTGCCTTAGGGACCACTACACACAATTAAGACTACAGGTCGCAATACAAGTTCTACCTTTGGAACAAGCCTGTACTATGTTAAAGTGGTAGCAGTAGCGGAGCAGCCAGGCTTATCTCAAGAGTATATGAGCAGTAGAACAAGTTACTCTCTATCCTGGTAACGTTCTTTTGATGGGATGGTCCGACGACGTATTCCATATCTATGACAGTAATCACAGCAGCACAGCTGTGGTGATTACTGTCATAGATATGGAATATGTCAGAGGACCCAATACCCTGGAAGCAGAGATTACACAAAGGGACCACAATTACTGTGACTCAAGCAAACACGGACTCAAGGTTTCAGGTAAAAAAATATAACTACTTTTATTTTTTAAACCATTCGTTATAAACACAACACTTCTATTAATTCAAAACCACACATAAAATATACTACAACCAACCAATTCACTTTGGTACACTCTAACTCAAGTTAAGTACCCTGTGTTACAATGGACCGGTGTTATTAAACAAAAGACGTTACCGGGAATACACTTGCGATCACTTTTTGACAGTTCGGTCTTACTAACGAAACGCATATCCGCTGCAAGAATTGTTACTGGGGCAAAAACACACTTAGCACCTGGGTTAACCAGAGAGAGTTGGGGGCAAAAATCGCAGGCAATACTTTTGTCAAGGCAGACAGAATCAGAGAACACTCAGACAGAAATTCAAGAGTCAATAGGCCGGTGCCAGTGTCAAGTGGAACCGGGTTCCCGTTGTCAAGGATCACACAGTAGGATAGTTCGAGATTCAACATTGCCAGGAGTACTTAGATATTGTCAACAGGGGAAGCAAAAGTTATAAGAAGCAGGGAAGACAAGGGCAAGCCTTGGAGGCGAAGAAAAGGGATTCACCATAATTCCTCAAGCAGAACACAGTATCTTATTCAATGGAGAAGCTGGTGCCCTGGCAGTTGTTCCTGTTGGTTTCCTGTAGACCCACAGTTCCTGGAGCTTTGAGGCGAAGGAGGGGTCTGCACCACACAGGGATGAGGCCTACAGCAGCAACAATGAATAAAAGGTGCGCTCCTTAAAAACAGGAGAGGCTCTTCAGATGGCTATCCGGACCACTACAGCAGTGTGCAGCGATTTCGACCAAGAAGAGGATCCTCTGGCTGTGGAAGATGAGCTGGTTATCCCAACCAAGCTCAAGGGAAGAAGACTCCGGACTGGATCTTCTCTGGTCGTCCAAGGGTAGATAGCTCGGACCTGCAGCAGGGCTTCACCGGGACGGGGTAGTTGCAGCAGCAGTCTTCTTCTCTGCTTCTCTTCGGTTCCTTGTAGTTCCAGTGCCGACTGACTCCTAGCCCAAGACCTGCCTTTTATGCGAAAAACCCCCATTCACACAGCCTGGCTGTTAATCACGCTGCAGGGGGGTTGTCCAGCCCGGACAACCTCCTCAGCCAATCATGGCAAAGTGCGACTGGGTTTCCTAGGATACCCTGTGCAAGGGGTGACTACGCCCTTCCCTCACATTCAGCCCACCTAAACACCCATGCGCCTGGAGGAGGGATTCTGAGCAGAAGCCCGCCAAAAGACTGCACAAAGAAGGCAAACCTGGTTTGCTGCGCAAAGTAAAATACAAGAAGGACTTTATCAAAAAAGAAATGGCGAATAAACCGAACCAGAGTCAAAAGAAAAACTATTTGGTCAAGCGGGTTTAAGTTTGAAACTAATATAATAGCCTAAACAATACCACGTTTATATAGTATAATCGCGGTAGAAAAGTTAGGGTAGATACCACTGCCACCAGCCAAGTCTAAATGTTAAAAGAGCAAAAGAAGGCTCTAGGAGGTACAGATACAAAGGGATATGAAGTAACCCTTTCCAGTACTCCATGGAAGTTGGTGTGTACTGGATCTGGATAAATTGAGTAAAGTTAATGGCAACTTTACCCTTTTCTGGGGGACTGTAGTCAGCCCCAGAAATATGGAGTCGTTGGGAAGTCTAAAAGACAACCCTGTGTCACTGCACTGAAGGTGCGTGTAAGACACACAAGAAGGGGATTATTGAAGTGGTGTACTCCAGAGTCCACAATCAGTTAAGACACATGGCAAAACATGGGTAAGAGTGGGGGAAAGCTCACACTCTTACCAAGTAAAATAAATAAACTCCAGAAGTCCAGGAAAGTTGCTGGGGGACTCACTACGTGAGGTAAATTAGCCATAAATGAGAATCCTCCCTAACAAAGATCTCCTGAATAACATTGTTTAGCTGCCACTCGTAATTGTCTGCTCCCAGCCTGCTGAGCCTGTCCACCTCCAGGTTGGATTCCCACGGGCGGTTGACTGCCGAGAGGTAAATGTCGTTTTTCAGGGCCCATTCCCACATGCTGATTGCCAGCCTTTACAGAGGAGGGGATTTGGTGCCTCCCGGCTTGTTGACTTAGTACATGCTGGTCGAGTTGTCCGTCTGGATGAGAACAACCTTTCCCTTGAGAAGTGGTAGGAATGCTCTGAGCGCTAGCCAGATGGCGTTCAGCTCCAGCCAATTGATGTGGTATTCCTGCTCCTGTTGGTGCTGGAGACTGAGAGATCGTCCATGGTAGCTCCCCAGCACTCGAGCGAGGAGTTTGTGGTGATGGTGACCTGCGGGGAGGGCGGCCTGAAGGGCTTGCCTGTCCGTAGGTTGCAGTTCATGGATCACCAAGTTAGGTCCGGGTAGAGAGATGGAGGAACGTTGATCATCTCGGATTGCGAGCCCTGCTCTGGATTCCATGAGGCCGCGAAGTGCAGCTGAATCCTTCTCATCCTTAGCTTGTGTGGGGAACGGCTAGCAGGACCGCCGTTGGTAGACCCAGGAGATGTTGGTACCACCATGCTGAGGTAGCCTCTGCTGAGGAAGTGGGCGGTGGCCCTGTTGATGGCCGAGATTTTGTCTTCCGATGGGAAAACCCTCTTGAAGCATGTGTCCCACATGAGCCCCAGGAATGTCAGTCTGCGTAGGGAGCAGCTGTGACTTCTTGAGGTTGAGCGAGAAGCCCAGGTCGTGCAGTGTATTCATAAGGGCATGGGAAGAGTGGTGAACCGCTTCCGGAGATGTAGCGGTGACAAGCCAGTCGCCGAGGTATGGGTAGATGTGGAGGCCCTGCGCTCTGAGGAGGGCCGCTACAGCCTTTGTGAGTCTGGTAAAGACCCTGGGGGCCGAGTTGAGGCCAAATGGAAGGACTTTGTATTGGAAATGGTAGCCCATGATCCTGAACCGTAGGAAGAAACGATGGGGCTTCCAAATCGTGACGTGTAGGCACGCGTCCTTCAGGTCCAGGGAGCACATCCAGTCTCCCTTGTCCAATGTCTCTGCTATAAAAGCTGGCGTAACCATCTTGAATGTTTGCATGGGTAGGGAGGGGTTGAGGGTGGAAAGGTCCAGCACAACTCTCAGGCCCGTCTGGTTCTTCTGAATGGCGAAAATCTTGGAGTAGAAGCCAAAGCCTCGCTGGGAGGCTGGTACTTCCACCACTGCCTGGCTCTCTACGAGCGACCAAATCTCAGCCAAAAGAGTTGCTGTCCAAACCTGTGGGAGTGGAGGGGAGGAGCGGCTGGGATAGGAAGGCGGTACCACGTGGATACGACGGAGAGGATCCAGGGGTCCGCGAAATTCAGGTGCCAGAATTGTGAATGGAGAGCAAGCCTGCCCCCCACTGGAGACAGGTGGACCCGAAGGGGCGTGTCATGCCTTCTTTCCGTCAGAGACTGACGCTGGGGAGGGGGACTGGAAGAAGCCCTTACCTCTCCCCCCCTTTTTGTTTGCGCCGGTTCTGAGATGGCGAGCGGTCCGGTTGCCTGGATCTGCGTTCCTGGAAGCCGCGGAACCCTCCATATGTTCAATCCCTTTCCGAGCGCTGGTGAGATTGGGTGTACGATTTGGGCATGCTCTTTGTAAGAATGGATAAAGACTTTGCCGTTTGTGAGATGTTTTTCTTTATGTCCAGTTCTTCGTCCGTAGGAGTGGAAGAGGTCATTCCCCTCGAACGGTAGATCTAGAATGTGCTCCTGGACATCAGGGTTGAAATTCGTTGCCCACAGCCAGGCTGTTCTCCTCATGTCCGTGGCAATGCAGATGGCACGGCCGGAGGTATCGATATGAGTTACTGTGGATTCCATGAGGTCATGCGCCACAAGCTTGGCTTCCGCTAGCCCCGCCTTAAAGCGTGATTGGCATTGGGTGGGGAGTTCCAGAAGGAAGTCCGCAATTTCCCGCCATAACTGTTGGTTGGCGGCAGTCAGCATGGCATCTGTGTTGGCCTGACACAGGTGCAATGAGGCGTTGCAGTAGATCCTCTTGCCGTTCGCCTCCAAGATCATCTTCTCCTTGTCTAGCAGCTGCCGTAGAGGAGGCGGAGGATGACTGAAGCTTGGAGTATAGTGACGCTGCAGCGATCACTGAAGAGTGTGGCTGAGGATGGGTCGAGAGCAAGTGTGTATCCCCTTCCATCTGCCTGTACTTGGCGTCCAGCTGTTGGTTGACCGGCTGGAGTGAGTGGGGCTTGAGGCAACCCTTCTTGGCCAGAGAGACTACACTGGTTTGCAGTGGAATACCTGTGTTGGCAGAGGGGCGTCTTGTGAGGACTTCAGCCAGAACCCCCTCTTCCGGCTGTTCGACCAGTACCATCAGGGCAGCAAGACGTTCATGGAAGGCCCTGGCCGACGATGGCGTGCCAGGATCATTCTCCTCATCCATATCCTGCGGATCTGGAGGATCTTGTGGCGGAGGACGACTAGATGGCACTGGAGGCTGGGGTACAGGAACCGCAGCCGGAGTCTGAGGAGGCGGAGGGTGTTGTGGAGTTGGCTGTGGAGCCGGAGCAGGCAGCTGCACCGGTGCCTGGGGGCCCGATGGAGGCCTCTGTGGTGCCGTTAGCATGGCGGGGAGGACTTCCCTGAACGCGTCCTTGAGTATAACCCCCCATCTGAGGAGACCTCATGAGGCCGAGAAACTTCTTGAAGAGCATCTCACTGGCCAAAGAGGTGGCAGCGGGTACCGACTGGTTAGCAGGGAGCTGCTGGAGCCGCTGCATACCCTGTCCATATGGACGCAAAGGAAAGTTGCACTGCGCAAATGAAGGGCAGACTGTAGGGCACGTACCTGGTTGAGGCCAGTCCCACCTTAACACTCGTTCTTCGCCAAATTCGTGGAATGGTGTCGGACGGGTGCCCTTTTATGGTGCGGCAGCCATTTTGTTGAGCTGACAGCCACGTGCCTGTGACGTGTTGGTCAGCCCGCTTGGCCCGGCCTCATCCAAGACTCTTGCGAGTGGATCACAAGGCCTACCCTGCTCCTCAGGCCTGGGTCCGGCTAGTCTAAAACCCTCGACTCGGGGGTCGGTAGAGCGGCATTTAGGCGCACCCTCGGACATATTGCCGGTATTAGGGCGTAGCCCCCAAGGACATATTGCTGGTATTAGGGCGTTGTCCCTCAGCCATTGTGCCGGTTAAAGGGTGTAGCCCCTCGAGTGTAGACCCGGTACAAGAACCTTCCGGTCCCTTGACACTGTGCCCGGAAGGATCCGAGTACCCCTCGACCCGAAGCCCGGTAGCTGTAGCAGCCTCGGGGCACGTGCCGGAAGAAGGACCTAGGCGGTCGCTCCCGCGCAGGAGAGTCCCTGGGAAGGAGTCTCCCTTGCGGGGTGCGCTGGAAAATATTGGCCCTACCTTGGGCCTGGTTCGATGCTTCACGAAGTTCTTGAGATTCTCTGGATGCGACTTCTGGAAGAGCTCCCTCTACCTGGCCAGTCTGTTCTACAGCGCCTTCGAGGACAGCGAGTCACACGCCTAACATGATTGCCAACTGCAGTCTGAGCCAAGGCAACGTAGGCAAAGGGTGTGGGGTCTGAAGTTGGGAAGAGCCTGTTGCAGGATGGACACCTGCTGAATCCTGTAGAAGTCGACATGCGCCGTAGAGGAGTAGGACGCCTGAGGACCGAGTAACTGAATGATAGATAAGACAAAAAGAAGCATCCGCGCGGGGAATTACATAGCTGAAGCCAAACCCAGGAGCACTGGTGAATTCGGCCCGTTCCCGTTGACGCAGAAAAGGGGACTGAGGTGTGGTGCTGGGGGGCAGAGTCAGGGCAGCGCACGCTCCCTGGGCCACACCCCAGCGCCTCTAAATTTAAAGGGGAAGGGGTTTTTTTCTGGTGAAAAAGATTCCGTCTCCCATCCCTTGGAAGGGTGTTAGGGAGAATTCTCTGTAAAGGCTAATTTCCCAAACCTAGTGAGTCCCCCCACCAGCTGTGCTGGCTTTTTGGGGTTTATTTTTTCTCCTGCTAAGAGTGAGACTCTTTTTATCCCACTCTTAGGCATGATTTGAGAATGTCCTTTGACTTTGTAATGTGTTTTATGGGCTATGGGGTCTTTTACTGCATAGGGTTTCATGTGTTTTTGGTATTATGTTACACAGCACCCTCAGTGCACCATTGACTTTACTAGTCAAATTGTGAACAGAACCAGTACAAACCATCATATTGTGGAAGTACTGGTAGGGGTAATTAGATTGCCCCTAGGTCTGTTTTTCGAGGGGGCACTGTGCAGTCCCCCCTCGTCGAGTTTCTGGCTGGTGGCAGTAGTTACCACGCGAAATATTCCACTGGAATATTTCCTATGGGATTTTCCCATTCATTTTAAACACACCACATTTTTGGTGCAATGTTAAACATACCGCGGGTTATTTATATAATATTTATTACCCCGTTTGGGTCTTTTTGCCAGGACTGTTTTAAAATGGTGTTTGTGTTTGCCTCTGTAACTCCAACCCAAGTTGAGCCCTTTGTTTCACTTTTGGCGGGCTTCTGCACAGAAGCCTCCAAAAGGGGTGCCACTCTGGGTCTACAGGATTTGTGGTGGGGGAGGGGGAATAGGCACCCTGGACTGAGTTGCCTCGGCAACTCAAGTCGCACTCTTGTGTGATTGGCCCAGTGGTGAGCCGCTCGGCATGTTTGCATGTTTGAGTGACAGCGAGGACTGGTGAATGGGGGTTTTCTGCATAAAAGCAGGGCTTTGGGGACTGGAACTTCAGAAGTCGTCACAGGACCTGAAGAATCCGAAGAGGGAGAAGCTGAGCAGACCTGCAACGATGACACCGGTGGAGCCCTGCTGAACCGCCTCACCACTTCCCGACGACAGAGAAGATCTGCTTTTCGCCTTCCTGGATCGTTTTGTGGTCGAATCGCCTGTGCCAAGCACCCCGGCGGCCGGATAGCCACACTTCACCACTACCGCGAATAAAAGGTTAGTACCTTTTAACCGGGAAACTCCGTGGCTGGTTTCTTTCCTGGCAGTGCAACGACCTCCAGCTTTCCTCCACGTCGAGATCTTCTCTTCCCCTGGACGAAGCACCGACTTGCACCCGCTGCCAGGAACAACTGCCCCCGCTGGAGCTTTCTCACCATTTCAGGTACTGTGTCACGCCTGGTCTGCCTTGCAACAGACTGTTCAAGGTGACCCGTAAATCCTGGACTCTCTACCCTGGGGTGGCCTGGGACCCATCAACTAACTTTTCTGAACTGATCCAACTCCCTTTTGACCTATCTGCAAAGACTTTTAAAATGTGTACTTCAACTGTGTGATATTGGGCACATTCCGCCTTGCTCTCTCCAAGAGTGGGCCTGGCCTATGAACTTTCTTGCTGTACGGTAGATTCTGCCTTTCCTGACTTGCTGTGGTTCTTTTAAAAGTGCTGGTATCGTGTGCTTTCCTAATTCTGCCTTTTCCTTCCCTTTTCAAATACTTATTGTAGTGCCATCTTGGTTAAGAGCTCACCTCTGTATTGATAATAAGTGGTGGTCTTTTCCTAAGACTTGTCGAATAATTAATCAGGGAAGTGTATATATTTCTAATGGCTGTGTTTGAACTTGCTTGACATATTAGTGCCAGTGTATTTTTATAAGTGTGTTTTAAATAAATAATTATATACTTTTATACCAAGGTCAGTGTTTGCTTGTACTACTGTATTTTTGTACATAATGTGTATACTCTATATACTGCCTAACTCTTCTTGAGAGAAGTCCGACTGCTCAGCCACAGCTACCAGGTAAATCTGGGTGGCACGGACTGCTACCAATTGGGTTTACTGCCAACACCTGTAGTTTTAAACTTTTTGCAGTGGTCTCTAAGGGAACTGCACAGGTTTCTGCCTAACAAAGGGACGCCCATTCAGGAATGCCTGATATTTGTGAGCTATTGTGTAATGGGCCGCCACGTACCTGCCACGCGCCCAACAGCGAGAGCGAGGGTGCTGTGCCCGTGAATCTACATGCGTCCACCAAAGCGAGTCTTCCGCAGCGAGTGACTCGCCCCTACAATGAAACTGCGGCAACTGATACACAAGGTATGTGCCAAATAAACAGCCTCTCTTGCCGCGCGATGTGCCCCCCACCTCGATCCCCCACTCCTTACTGGCCGTGAGTGCGCTCCCCAAGGAGCCTATACCAGCCCCCGATTGCCGACTCCAGCCGCTCGCAGCAAAGATAGTGTGGGGGTGTGCTAGAGGGGCCGTGTGCGCTCAGCCAAACTCCGCCGCCCAAATAGACAGCACCCCCTTGGCCTATGGCGCACGATGCGGCCACCACCTCGATGTCCCACTCCTTACTGGCGGTGAGTGCGCTCCCCAAGGAGCCTCGAGTAGCCCCTCTGATCGCCGACTCCAGCCGCCCGCAGCAAAGTGAGTGTGGGGGCTTGGCTAGAGAGCCTGTGTGCGCTCAACCAAACTCTGCCGCCCTGTGCAATGAGCAGGTGGCTCCCTCCGTGACTGGAGGTGAAGGGGGAGGGCCAAGCCTGGGTCTGCGATCTGGTGATCCAGGGAGTGAAAGGGAGGATGCCTTCTGTGTGCCGCGAGAAGAGGCATTCTTCACTTTCCCACAAACCCTGCAAAATAAGGGAAATGGAGAATCTCATGGAAGTTTAAATTCTCCTTTATACATGGATGCAATGGGAGAATTTCCGAGTGAACTTGACCACTCTCAGAACTACTACAACTGTATCAAAGCTCAAGGCCCTGCCCCTCCTCGCAAGGTACTAGACCCCTTGAGAATTACACAGTGTTCTTTGCAGAATGGGCATGCAAGCAACACAAACAGCGGCTTGAAATTACCAACTAAGTCAATTATGTCAAAAAACACTCCACCAACTAGGGCAGTAGTTGTGAAAAGGGCGGCCTTAGAGCAAACAAAATACATCTCCAAAACCCCACTCAAAAGAGTAAAGTAAGAGCAAATTCCCTTTCGGACATAAAGCCGATCAGATGGCATTTCAATAAGAAAGACCCATGTCCCCCACTGAAAGCAGTCCTAGACTTGAATAGAGACCTCAGTTCAATGACATCCGATGCCGAACGGGTCGAACTTGAAGTTACTGACCAGGAATTACTTCAAGAAACTGTTTCAATGCACCTATGATTAGTTCACCATGTCCAGACAATGCCTAAAAACAGGGAGTTGATGAGTTCTCTCATAGAAAAACACATTACATGCAGTCCTCCCTGCCTAGAGAAAGAGCCGACTGAGGCCGGAAGAGCCATCATCAAATCCTTATCCATGAACATACAAGATGCGAGTCAAGGACCAATACCTAACAGTTCAATCACAGAAGCTGAGGCCATGTCGGAGTTTAACAGTCCAACAAAAACCTCCACTCCTCACCCAATCAGATCCAAACGATGCATTGGAGAAGGGGACATAAACCTATCCATCTCACAGATAGCTCCAGGAAAAAAATCCAAAACCACAAATGCGCAGTCAATCCAAAATAAACAGCCCTATCATGACCCTTCAGCCACACCTACACCAAAAAATGGCCCTGAGAAACAGACCGCAAATTCAAAAAGAAAGGACATAGATGCAGACCCAACTGCAATCGAAGGTTCAGTCGAAGAAAATGTGTTCTCTCCAATAAAAGCTCCCAAAAAGCAGTGTCAGGCAGAAATTGCCCATGACAATATTGTACCAGCAATCTTACAAGCAAACTCAGAAGCCTGTGCTAACATGCAGGCCGCAGTCGGATCAATGATGACAATAACCATGGTGCTGTTTCTTAAATCATATGAAGCCCTCCAAGAAAACTACAAAGACCAGTCTACTCTACTGGCTGTAATTCAATCCAAATGAATATATGCAGAATCTTACATCGATGCTATCAAAGAAAAGAGAGCCATAGAGAAAGAAATGTAAAACGTCATTTTCAAAACTCTTATTGACCTAATGGAAGATGCTTGAGAGGATAAGAAGGCTTTCCTTCATTGTTTCAGTGACACAATAACTCTTCTGAAACCCAATGTAAGTAAGCACCAAGGCCAAACTGCTGAAAAAAGTACTTCAACAGAAAACATCCTGGGTTGCCTGGACAAAGGCTGAGAAGCGATGAAAAAAAACACTGGATACAAACACCCAAACAAAAAAAGTGGTTCCTTTGACGATAATGGAACCCCAACACACAAGTCGAAAGGAAAGACCCGAGAACTCAGTTACAATTGGACTTGACTTAAAACCGGCCATTCATGCAGTGATATGAAACTCACGACAGGTCATGTCGAAAATCCATCCAAACTATAATTGCCACCGAGAGCTCAAATGAACCAAGAGAAAAGGAAATGGGAGCCAGACCAAAACAAATTACTGAGCGACCCACTAAAAATTAAAAAGCCCCTTTTTGGGAAACTAAATAAGACGACAAAAAATGTACTGCTGCCTAAACATACCTCATGTGAAGGAACCCGTCACTTCATTCGCAACTTGAAACCTCTTGAAGATGTGTCCTATAAGGCTGAGCAAACCACTCAAGCAATCAACACTCAAAAAGAAGGACGCCAAAAGCTGAAAGAACGAGAATTTGTCACAACAGTAACTGTATATGCTGATGAAGATGACACCAATACTTGTGAGGACCAAGACGCTTTACTCCTACTCTCTGTCCATGCTTGTGACAGCTCAGTACATGTCAACAGTCAGGAGGGTCTAGAGGAGACCCAGAAATCGGAAGGCGATTGTGAGGAACCAAATCAAAGAGAACATCTCCCTCATTCTGTACTTTCCAAGAAAAAAAGACTTCTGGAACTTAAAAATTCAAATGAAATTAGACAACAACAACTACTTCAAGCAATGTTGGACCACTCAAATCAAGATCATCATAAAAAGAGAGGTCCACGACGACAAATTCCAAGGAAAGAGACAAGAGGTCCAAGCGATCGACCCGAAGCCAATAGTCTCTTTCAAGAACAAAGAAAAAGAGGGGAAAGGCAGACTGGCCACAAACACATAATAGAACGAGTATTGAAAACAAAGGATGGTCTAATTCTTAATAGATCTAACCTTATGAAACTACTTCATAACGTACCACAACTACGTGTTATAGAGCCAAAACGTATCAAAATAGTGGCCTTCCCTAAAGAAGATGAAACAGACCGAATCTGTATCCATTTGTTCTCAAAGGCCATCAAACACTTAATCTAGATAGTTGCTGATGCACTCAGAACCCTTGGTTTCGATATCAAACCAGATGAATCTGTAAATGTCGAACAAGGAACCAACCAGATTAAGAACTCTCAACATCTGTTGATCCACACCCCACCAAGGGCCCTTCATCCTGCAGACGATCAGAATGCTAAACCAATAAGGGTCTCTCCAACTGTTCTGCAAGGTCCAAGCACACTCAGAATGAGAATGAAAGGAAGTGCCGGAAGTAAGGTGGTGGACCATACAGCCAATAGTGAAGCTGTACCTGTGACAAAAATTGACAAAAAAACCATGGGACTGGCTAGCTGGGACCTTAGCTTCAAAAAATAACCATTAGACCGACTGCTCAGATGCCACATATAATCTACGAATAGCGTCATGGAACAGACAAGGCTACCGACAATTGCTGGAACAACTAAATGAATAACTACTGAAGTGTGGGATGTCCTGACCCACTAGCCTCTGCCCCGCAACATCACTGTGTGCTGCTTTTATCAAAAAACAGAATGGCCGCCAAAAAGCCCCATGCGCTAAAAATCTCTGAGAAGTGCGCAGGGAAACCTGAAAAATAGGCTGCCAAATCTATTTTTGCCTAAGTCAGTGGTAAAACGGGAGACCACATTGCCAAAACCTATCATTGGGCTGCCCACAGAGTGAAATAGAACTACTTGAAAAGGCAGTGCTACATTCCAAAGGAAAACCCAGAAGTGCTTTAAAATCTGTTTTTTCTTGGCTGTTGAACGTGCAAAATCATGGTTCTCAAACAGCAGAGAAGATCCAACATCCTTTAGGGGTGTTCACCATCACCTTATTTAAAGAATCCCCATAAGCACAATGTCAGGATAAGCACCTTTCATCATAAAAAAACAAATTCACATTCAAAAGGTGCTTGCCTGGGAGAAATATGTCAGATATGGGCGCAGTACCGCCGCTCGCCTGTGTCCAAGCTGTCATTTACTTATACTGTCAGTTTAAAACTTGTGTCTTAAAATCAAATTTTTGGAAAAGAAGAGACTTGCCATCAAAAGCAATATGGGTTGTTACAATTCAATTTCTATGTTTTAAAAAGACTGGAAAGAAGAGATCTGTGATAGAGCATTAAAAAAAAACAGAACACTCAGTGTGCATTTGAAGAAAGGGCAACACTAAAAAAAGCTCATCGAAATTGGGCCAAATCTCACAGAGCTCAATTGTTCCAGAGAGATTCCGAACAAATGCTGAGAGCAGCCAGGAATAGAAAAGCCAAATTCATGTGTGCTTTAATGAACCAGACAAGTGTCTCGCAAGGAATGGAACAGATCAACCCTATCCATGAGGGGAAAATGGATCCAACACTTTCAAGAAATGTACAGCCATGACACGTATGAAGATCAGATTCAAGGAAACTCGGACAAGACCCCGTGGAATATATCTTTCGAGAAGTTCGAAATGACCACCCTAATTAACAAAGCTAGCAGTTACCGGGCCCCTGGGCCCGATGGCTTGTCAAACACCATATTAAAACAAGTTCCAGAAGTGGGGCTGACATGTGCTACACTTTATTCACACGAATTATTAATAACAATTACCGGACACAATGTCAAAAGCCATAATCATGCCTATACATAACAAGGGAGTGAGAGCCAGGCCTGAGAACTACTGTCCAATATCTTTGCTGGATGTTACAGGTAAAATCTTCGCTGGCATCCTCCTAAAGAGACTAAAAGAATGGATCAGTCAGTCAGGAAATTACGATCTTCGGCAAGCAGGGTTTGTCGAGAAAGTGGATTGTGGCTTAAATTTGCTTATACTTAATCTATTGAAGGCAAAAACCATTTGTGAAAACCTGAAGCTCTACCTGGCGTGCATAGACATGGCTGCGCCTTTGATGGAGTGGACAGAAATTCTGTGTACAAAGATGGAACAGAAAGGATGTCCAAAAGACCTAGTGGCCGCAATTAAAGCCCTGCATACCGACACCTCCATACAAGTACGGTTAAATCAAAAGGGCAATCTAACCAAGGCAATTCCAACAAAAAGAGGCCTAAAGCAAAGGTGCCCCTTGGCAGCTCTCCTTTATAACTTCTATATCTTGGAAATAGAAGACCGGCTCGACCTATCGAGAGGATGTTCTCCCAAAATCGGCACCGCAGCAATAGGTCACTTACTGTATGCAGACTATTTGATCATCTTGGACAAGACCCCAATTGGTCTGCAGAAAAAACTCGAAGCCCTGGAAATCTATGTCAAAGAAAACAAACAAAAAATAAATCCTGACAAATCAGAAATTTTAATAATCAAAACATCTAGAGCAAGAGAGAAAAAGTCTTTCAAATGGTGCGTTGACAAACCTTTCCCGATAACATCAAGTGCAAAATATCTGGGAGCTACAATAAGTGCTAATTGGAATGACCAACCGTGGATAGAACATTTACAACTTAAAATGAGTCAACTCACGGCACAAGCACTAATCCTGAAACAAAGACATGGTAAGTTCTCGATCCAACCAACAGTAGATTTCTATAATGCAAAAGTAATTCTGTCGATAGCCTACGCTGGTGACACCGCTCTCAGAATACCGTGGGAAACCTGGGAAAAGGTTGAAGCTAGATTCTGAACAAAACTATTGATGCTGCCGCAATGTGTTCCAATGAACATAATTCGACACGAATTGGGTCTTTATTCCATGCAAGTCTCAATCATAAGGAAAACACTCATCATTCAGAAAGACACTAGCTAAAGTTTGCCCATCACAATACGTAATTTTAAAGGAAGAAAATGAAAAAGACCCATTCTGGCCTCTGACTATTTGGAAAGAAATCCAAGGAGCTTCTACAAAACTTGCACATATCAGAAGACCCCTTATGCAATAATCCCAAGAGGGTGAAGACTTCGCTACTGTGTGTTGACTGAGCGCAAACAGAAAGTGCCCGCGCTATCTCCAAATTTCACACCCTCTCAAAACGTCTCAGCTCAGTACCAAAATTCCTGCCAGGCTATTTTTAAAAAAGTGCGAATCCTACTCATCGAGATCTAATCTTACGATTCCGATTGAATATTTTAAGAACAAAAATAAATCTGAAGAAATATGGCACAGCAAGTGACACTATTTGCCTACTTTGTGAGCAGGAAGAAGAATCCTTACAACATCTAGTAATTTACTGTCCTGAGCTAAGATCAGAAAGAGACCTACTGTTACATCCAGTACCAACTGACATGTGGGTTGGATTCGGACTTGTGGTGGTCAACTCTGTATGACAATCTGAATAAAAAAAAGAGCACTTGGTATATTTCTACAATCAATGCTGACTAAATTAGAAAACAAACAAGTGACTCATCAACAAACGGAAAAGGATGTCTTGATGGCGGAATAAGCATAACTTGTGAATTATGTCAAAGTTCAGGCCAAACCAAAGAGGAAAAAATAAACAAAATTGAATTCCAAGGATTGAACTGATATAGGCACAAAAGGAAAACCCATGGAGTTGGTTTGGCCTTGTAATTGAGACACAAAAATGTTTTTTTAAAGCAAACGCTTGTATTTATTTACGCTCTAAGCTTAATAAAAATCAACAAAAAAAAATATTCTTACACTGGATCTGCATTGCGTCGCCCAGAGAACCCATGCCAAGAGGCAAACTAGGAGCTCCCCCTGTTGGCACTGGTTTGCAGAGACGTGCACCTGCGGATGATCCCCATCTGTTGAAGATCCCCCTGAAGGACCTGCTCATCCAATGCCATTTGTAGTTGTCCGCACTCAGCCTGCTGGGCCTGTCCGCCTCTAGGCTGGACTCCCCTGGGAGGTGGACTGCTGACAGATGTAGGTTGTTCGCCATAGCCCATTCCCAAATGTCGACCATCAGTCTGCGAAGGAGACTGTGCCACCAGCTTATTGAGGTGATGCATTCACGTGGAGCTGTCTGTTTGAATGATAATCGCCCTGCCTGTGATAATAGATAGAAAGGCTTTGGGAGCAAGCCAGGAAGTCATCTCGAGCCAGTTGATGTGCGCCATCTGCCCCTGCGTGGACCACACTCCATGAATGCTGTGGTTGTCCAGGGTAGCTCCCCATCCCCTACAGATGAGCCTGTGGTAATGGTGACCAGAGGTGTAGGTTGTTGGAAGGGCCTGTCTATCAGCAGGTTGTTGTCCGTACCCCGCCAGATCAGATCTTGGTGGAGCTGTTGTGGTATGCTGATCTGCTCTGCTTGCGAACCCTTCTCCTGGTTCCAGCAGGTTAAAAAACGTTATCTGCAGCCGCCTCATTTGTGGCACTGCAAGAAGACATGCAGCCATAACTCCCAACAGGTGTTAGTAACACCACACGTAGGTCACTGCTCTGGTGAAAAAATGTCCAGTGGCCCTCTTGATGGCGTGATCTTGTCTTCCGAGGGGAAGATCCTCTTGGAGCTTGTATCCCAGATGAGTCCCAGGAAGGTGAGCATCTGTGTGGGCACCAACTGCAACTTTTTGAGATTGATAGAAAATCCCAGGTCGTATAGTGTATCCATGAGGGTGGATGCCGTATGTTGGACCGCCTCTGGAGATCTCGCCCTGACTAGCCAGTCGTCTAGATATGGATAAATATGATAGCCTTATGCCCCGAGTAGGGCTGTCACTGCATTCATTAGACTTGTAAAGACCCCGGGGGCCGAATTGAGTCCAAGGGTAGAACCCTGTATTGAAAGTGAAAACCCAGGATCCTGACCCTCAGGAAGAACCAATGGGGTTCCCAAATCGGGACGTGTAGGTAAACATCCTTCAGATCCAGGGCACACGTCTAGTCTCCCGTGCACAATGTCTCCGATATGAAGGTTGGGGTAACTACCTTGAACTTTTGGAGGGGAAGGGAAAGGTTCAAGGTGGAAAAGGTCTAACAACTCTCAGGCCAGCCTGGTTCTTTTTGCGTATGGCGAAAATTAGTGAATAGAAGCCCATGCCCTGCTTTGAGGCAGAACATTCCTCCACGGCCTGGCTCACTACTAGCAAGATTATTTCCGCCAATAGTTGTACCAATCTGCTGAGAAAGGGGTGGGGGGTGGTTTCGGTGAGGGTTTGGGGGAGAGGTTGTTGGTGCTGTGGGGGCAGAAGGAGTAGAATGAGGAATGGGGAGGCGGAAAGCCCCTGGATACTACTGCAAGGATTCATGGGTCCGTGAACCTTGTCCGCCAGCGGTGTGTGTGAAAGGAAAGCCTGCCACTACCGGAAACTTGTGGATCCGGATGGGTATCACAATTTCTTCCCCTCTGAGGCTCGGGCTGAGGAGGGGGACTGGAAAAACCCTTTGTTAACTGCCTTGTCCTGTTTGTGCCTCTGCTGGCTAGGGGATCTGTCCGGTTGTCTGGAACGTCTCTCCTGAAACCCTCTGAAACCTCCAAAGGACCAACTCTTGGCCAAGCGCTGGTGCATTAGGCTGTAGGTCTTGGGAGTGGATCAATAAAGATTTCGATGTCTGCGAACTATTCTGTTCTTAACGAGTTCCTGGTCTATTGTCGAATGGAACAGCCCCCCCCATCAAAAGGCAGACCTAGTGTGCGTTCCTGCACATCAGCATTGAATATTGTGGCCCTTAGCCAAGCCATCCTTCTCATATATCAGTGGCGATGCAAATGGCCCGACCTGAAGTGTCGATGTGGGCCACTGTGGACTCCATTATGTCATGTGCCACTATTTTGGCCTCAGCCAGCCCAGCCTTGAAGCAAGCCTGGCTGTGGGCAGGGAGTTCAGGGAGGGAATCGGCAACCTCCCACCATAGCTTCTGGTTGACAGTCGCCAATATGGCATCTGCGTTGGCCTGGCACAGGTGGAGAGCAACGTTGGAATACATTTTCTTGCCGAACGCCTCCAAGATCTTTTCCACCTTGCGCAGGAGTGCCGAAGTCACTGAAGGAGATTGTGGCTTGGAGTACAGTGATGCTGCCGCAATCACTGTGGAATGTGGTTGGGGGTGCGCCGACAATAAGAGGGGGTCCCCTTCCGTTTGCCTGTATTTAGCCTGTATTTAGCGTCGAGACACCTATTGGTAGGCTGGGTAGAGTGTGGCTTGAGCCATCCTTTTTTTGGTAAGGGATACTACGTCTTTCTGTGTAGATCTATTACAAAAGGATTGGGCTGTTGCTTCATCAACAAGCAACAGCCCTACCCATGGCCCTTGCCACACATGCTTAGTGCGACAGGGCCAGGGCTTTGTCAGGCCTCAGGTTCGCATTAGAAGCCTATTTAGGAAGACAAAAAACAAAAGCACACTCTGTTTGCCGTGATGATCAGTCATCGCGGCAAGAGAAGGTGTGTAATTTTTCTTTTGTCTACATAAATAGGTTCCTAATAGAGCCTGAGGCCGCACAAAGGCCCAGCCCCTGTTGCTCTAACTAAGGACAAGGGCCAGGCTTTTGTGAGGCCCTGCAGGCGCCATTACGAGGCTATTCATGAAACAAGGAAAAATCGCACACCTCCTTTTGCAGGGCTGACCAGCCCCTCGCATATGAATGCAGAGCAGGAAACCACCAATGATGGCCAATTAGTGACATACTGCCCTACTTTTAGATTGGAGGGAAGGGGTGGTAGGGTGAGTGGGCCAATTCATGGCAGCCAGCCTCTCTAAACTTGCATTTGGCAAGAGCTTCAAGCTGTGCTGCAGGCTCCATCTGGTTGATTGATACCCAATGAGGATGAAGGCGCCACTTCTTCCAACAATAAATAGTACTCACCTGCAGCTTCAGTGATCCTGCTTCAGATTGCGTCCATCTACTCCGGAGTTGCATGCTGGCACGAGGTTCCTGCTTTTCTATTCTTAAGAATACCACTTAAAAGTTAAGTGGTATTTATATACATGACCAACAAATAAAGTGCCCAGAAAAACCAGGAAAATCGAGGTGTGGGGGCCTCTATTCAAGAGGTTCCCACTGTCCTAATTTCTCCTGCAGCAGCAGAGGCCAGGGACAGCGCCAGGGCATTTAATCCTTTTCAAATTAGAGGCGCCAGGGAATTTCAAACTTTTCACATGAGAGGTGCCTTCACTGAGTCTTGGGGCGAGGGGGGGCAACTGCCCCCAAGTTGCCAGTCAGGATTCATTTAGCTCAGCGATTTATTCAGTTCTCCATTTTTTTGTGCTGGTGCTTAATATGTGCGCTTTGCATTACAAGCTGTATGCCGCAGACTGGTTCCACTCTTAAGTGTGGGAGAAATAAGGTCTCTGTACAAGGGATGGGTGAAGCAGCTATGGTTGCGTCTGATGGCTTACTGGAGGCAAAGGTAGAATTTCTTTCTTAGAGGACCACCGCATAATACCCAATGGTTTGTGGCTAGAACAGTCAGCCAGCAATGTCCCTTGCCTTTCTTTGGATTCTGCAAACTAACCACATCTTCAAACCGGGACCCATAGGACATGCAGAACACCAAAACACATGTGGTGCACTATTGGAGGACTATGTTTTTTCCAGCCCCTACTTTTTGCTCAAAAGCCTTCTGTTGTATGTGTGATTTTGTCACAGCTACATGTTTTGCATTTTTGTTTTTGAATTATCGCTTTCAAATCCTACTGTACCTCATTCGGTACGTAAATGCAGTTATCAACAAAGCATATGAAAAGGCATTAATATGTGAGTTTACATTTTTCATAAGGGAGGAACCCATTTTGAAATGGAGCACTTCTTTTGGCCCCAAAAAACGCTAGTATGAAAAGGAAGGCAGACGCAGACATTGACACAGGAAAAAAACCTGCAAAAGCCAAGAAGTATGATGGCACATATTTAGACCTTGGATTTACTTCTGTTGTGATCGGAGGTGAAACGAGGCCTGAGTGTGTGGAGCAACTTTAGCCAATGAGAGCATGAAACCTACCATATTAAGACGCCACTTGGAAACAAAACATGGGGAGCTCATTGGCAAGAGCAGAGACTTCTTTGCTCGCAAGTTACAAGTCATCATTCAGCAGAAAATTACAGTGCAAAATATTGCTTCTACTCCAGTCAGTGCACTGAAGGCATCTTATGATGTTGCCTACCTCCTCGCAAAAAATAAAAAAAGCTTTCACTGATGCTGAGAAAGTCGTTCTATCAGCAGCCATGGCAATGTGCAGGAGAATGGGTCCTGAAAGTGTAGCGGACAAGCTAAAAATTATTCCTCCGTCACACCACCATCAGCTGACGTGCGTCCGAGATGGCAGAAAATATCACTGCTCAATTAATCACACAGTTGCAAACCACTCTCTTTGCGTTACAGTTGGATGAGGCAACAGATCTCTCCCGAGAGGCTCATTTAATAGCCTATGTAAGGTACTGTGGGGCAACTGCAATATTGGAAGACTGTTTTGTAGGGCCATTAAAAAAGGGCAACACCATCAGAACTGTTTTGACATTTTAAATGATTTATGAGTTTGATATGGAAAGCCTCCGCAAGGAATCTGCACATACGGTGCCCCTTCAATGTGTGGAGATAGATCGGGGTTGAAGGCCAAAGTGTTGGCAGTCGCTCCACATGTTGCAAGGACACACTGCATAAATCACTGTGAAGCGCTTGCTGCTCAGAAAATGGACAATGAACTTTCTGATGTACTCAGTTCAGCTGTAAAAATAGTTAATGCCATCAAAGCACAGCCGACAAGAGCACGTCTCTTTGCAATTCTGTGTGCAGAAATGGGTCAGAACATGATGGTTTGCTCTTTCACACAGAAGTCAGATGGCTGTCACCGCTGACATGTGCTCTTGGCATACCTTGCTGATAAGCTAAATACCCTCAATATGTCTTTGCAAGGAGCCAATGCAAATTCAATTACAATGAATAAAAAAAGTATTTGCCTTCAAGAGGAAGCTAGACCTCTAAACAAACAATTGGAGCTGGGGTAGCAGTTAAGATTCAATTGCTTGCAGAAGCAATTGAGGAAACAAGAGTACAACCTGCTGCATGTCCTAGAACCAATCACAAGTCACCTAACAACATTAAGGTCCAGCTTTGATAAATACTTCCCTGAAGAAAATGCTGGCATTAATGACTGGGCGAGGCAGCCTTTTCTGGCAGAGGAGGTGATGCATTTTCCATTTGATACCCAGGGGGAGCTGATTGAGGTTCAGTTGGACACTACTCTGCAATCTGAATTTAGGAACACAGCAGTGGGTGACATTTGGCTGGAGGTAATCCTGGAGTATCCGACATTGGCAAGGTCTGCTATACAGTCTCTTACCCTTTGGGTCTTCCTACGTGTTGCGAAAATGGGCTTTACAGCATTGACTGTACTGAAAACTAAACACAGCACAAGGCTGTAAGTGGAGGACAACCTCAGAGTGGCGGTCTCAAAAATAAAGCCACACATTGATTCACATTCTGCAGAGAGACAGGCCCACCCTTCCCATTAGTACTTTGTTCTGTAAAATCAAATTGCCTTCTGCTGAATATACTAATAGGACTGTATTTTGAGAAAATAAAAGCCCTACTGGAGAATTTTGTGTTTACTTGCATGGTTTCTATGTTTGGATTGGATGCGATTGTCCTAGTGTCTTGAAATGGTCTACCCAACAGCATATCCCTTCTAAATGATGGCACCATGCATTCTGTAGCCCTCTCTATAAAACAAAATTACACCAAGACAGAGGGGCGGGGGTTGGTGGGTCCCGAACAATGTATTCTTTGCTCATGGGGGCCTTGGCATAAAAAGTTTGAAGACCACTGCTGTAGTGGATTCCTGTTCTAGCATTAGGGTGTAGCATGAGTGTTAGGAAAGATTTCGTAATTGTAGGTAATTTTCCTTCCATGTGGCAACCCCTAAACTTTTTGCTGTTTTACACCTTGTTCTTGACTTTGCCAGAGAAGTGCAGCCTTCTGCCGCACTCCTCTGGGCTTTCGCTCCTTTTCTTACGGGGAAACTGACATGCCCTTAAGACAGTCAGTACTGGGGAACGCTGTTTCCCGTAGTTTCTTTTATCATGTTGCGGCTTTAGTGCAACATGACACAAGAGGGCACTGTAAGCTAAGTTACAGCTCTCTTGGGTCTCTAGCCTTCTACAGGCCCTAGATACTCTTTTAGGATGGTATTTTGATCGGTGCAAGTCATTCAGGGACTGGGATGGTGGCAGCGATCGTTTTGTTTATTTTGAGCTCCTTTTGGCGTTCTGAGCACGTTTTTCGCACTGAACCCAAAATGGTGGCCTGGCTCCCAAAATGGCCAGACCACGAGGCTCCTTTGTCTTGTCCACTGACCGTCTTGCTCCCTTCACCTTCCCCGGGTCGAGCGACCCGGGGCCTTCCTTATTTGGGCATGTACTTTCCCGCGAAACGTGGTTGCTTTCGCGGGCTTCTACATGTCGTTTGTGTGCCTCCAGGGTGTGGGCTGGGATGTCTGGTCCCAATACACATCCTGGGTGCCAGAGAGTCTAGGGTAGTGTGAATGCCTGGGACCACCGTGGTCCGTGATTGGTCCACGTATGGTATGTGTGTTGATGAGCGGATCTCCCATTGGCTCCCCTCCGTTTTGGCGCGAAGGGAACCGTGGATAAGAGGGGGCTGGAAACACCACTACCATGTCGATCTCCTGAGTTCTCACGAACGAATGAATACAGGAGCCAAGTATCCTGCAACCAAGAGGCTGGACCGAGGAATCGCTGGTGACCCGCTGAAGGAATCCTGCTTTGCACTGCTGTCGTCCTGTGAAACCCTTTCCTCCTTGGATCGAACCAGAAGGCCTGTACTGGTGCTTCCTGCTATTCCAAAGGTCGAACAGCTATTCCCGGCGACTTCATCATCTCCTGCCAAGTAAGCCTTCGGAAGTGTCTCTGGGCCATCCAGTTGACTGACCAGCTTACAAGGGAGTCCTGCTCTGTAACTGCCGCCAGGTTGTGTTGTATTTCGAGTCCTTGTCACTCTCCCACGCTTCGTACACTTGGCGTTCCCAAGTCTGAAGGGAGGAGTGTACATTTGGCTCGAATACACACGGCCGCTCCGTTGTCCTGCTGCGGCAACAAACTGTGCTGGTTTCGTCGATTGGGACGTCTTTTTGCTCTACACGACTACGAGGCGTTCCCTGCTCTTCGGAACCTGCCAGCTGCTGAAACTAACGTGGAGAAGCCTGGGTCTGCTTGCTTCGGGGACCGGTGAGTAGTTTAGCTAGGATCTGGTCGCCCTCCTGCAGTATCCCATTGCTTTTCCCTGCTGTGTAAAAACAGCACCCTTTTGGCCGTACTCGCGCTCTGCTTCTGCCCGCTGTGGAGGCTGCGCTTGAGTTGCGGAACCTGTTCTCCTTCTGCTGTGCACTAACCCAAACTGCCTGACTTCCTCCGAAGAGCTTCCCCTTTTGCCCGTTGGCACCGGCGTGGCAGGTACTTTGAGCACAAGGCTCCACTCTTCGCAGGGCTCGGACTTCCATCTAGTTAGGTGCCTCTGAAGGCGAACTGAGTCTAAAGCGTTATCGCACTGCCTGTTTTCCTTCCCTTTCAGGTGGACTACACATTTCGTGCTTATAACGCTAGCGACTGTTGTATTTGTATATATATTGTGTTGATATGGTATGTGTTGGTTTAGTATTGTGATATTGTGATTTTCTCGCTACGGTCATTGTTTTAAAGGCCTTGAAATAAATGTGTATCTATTTTTGATATAACAACTGTTTGGAGTAGTTTGTAAGCGCTCTTGCTTTGTGTGCTCATTGCGGGCTTTCAGTCACCCTCACCCCTCTTGAGACCTAGTCTTGACCGCCGCGATCGCTACCTTGATTGGTCTGGCTCGTCCAGAGGTTACCCTGTTCCAAGTAATTAGGTTGGCCTTCTGAACTTCTGCGCCACCAGGACAGAGTTCAGAAATCCGTCTTAACAATGAGAACTTCAGCAGTACCTCCGCCACCGGCTGGTGGCGGGGGTACTGGCTGAATGGTTGTTCTACCTGGGGCTGCAGGATTCTTCTTAGGTACTCAGCCAGGCCCACCAGATGTTCGCGAAAAGCTTTGGCTGACTATGAAGTGTCCTCCTCCGCCTCCTCGTCTGTGTCCACTGTTGTGTCCTGCGGGTCTGGGGGAGCCGGAGGAGTGCTGGGCACCGGCAGCTGTGGCGTGCCGATTATCCATACCGGTACCCGCAGGACACAACAGGAGTAAAGAGGGATTTTCACCCCCTTTACATTTTATATAGTGAGCCAGCACACCCCACTTTATGAAGCATACTGGGGGGATACAATGTAACCCCTTTCTTTCTTACTTGGTAACAATTTGTTACAATTGCGAGTTCTATATGAATGGCTGGTGGCAGTGGTTTTACCTTTATGACGTTTAGTCTTTATTACTCGCAAGCTGTTAATTCATGACTTGGTAATGCAGTTTTTTCCAAAATGGTGTGCTCCTCCTTTTTTCACCATTTCATCTGTGCTTGCCATTTGAGGTCTTTCCGAGCCAATTGGGAATGACCTCAATGGCCGTATTGTTTCGGCGGGAATCCTATGGATTCCCTGCCCGGGCTCCAGAATGTCTGGAAAGACAGCAAGGGAGGATTCCAGAACTCTGCAGCACTTTGTCTTCCACCTTGCTTGAAAATGAACAACTCCTAGTGGGAGGCTGGCTGTCCTGATCCAGATCGCACCTTTCTGCAAAATGCTGGGAGAGACTGCAGAAGTTGTGCTGTAGTGCCTGTTAAATACTCCAAACCTGGAAGCTGCTGACAAGTCGATCACTGGAGCTGGAACCGAAGAAGAAGTTGAAGAAACAATGGCCGTATCGATTTCCAGTAACTAGAGAAGTCGGCAGCAACCCTTCCTTCCAATCAACCTGGGGATCCGGAAAAAGGACAACCCAGAGCCTGGTGAGATTCACTAGATTCAAGACCACCTGCATTTTGGCGGCATCCCATGTCATGCTGCAACCTTGCGGGGCTGCCATACCCCAATACCCTGGGACCTCGAGCCAATGTGCGGTGCATGGTCTTCCGAATCGGGCTGCAACTTCGATGTTCTGCTCCTGGCTCTCCAGAGACACGATTTAAGTCCTTGAAGACCCATCACCAGAGTGCTGGACCAGATTAGAGATGGGAATCCGACCGGCGATATTCAGTCTTCCCCTGGCTGCAGAAAAGGGTGCCAAAATCACAGTTGATCCCTACTGCAAAATCCTTACAGTACCTCAGCACAGAAGAAGAGTTTGCATCGGGCAGGGGAGGGGGAGAGAACTACAGGATCTGCGGCCAAATTCCAGGTTGATTAATTTCTGGTCATGAAGACAGGAGTCTTGGGGTATTTACTTACCTTAAGCCTGTGTGATTTCTGTATAGCTTGTGATTTTGGAGTACTCTCACCCAGTTCACCCAGGCCCACTGCTGGAATTCTCTTAAAGTGACTTCACAGAAGTCCCTGAACCCTTGAAACTACACCGAAGTGAAATACATACTTGTTCAAAGTCTTCCTTGGGAACTCTGGATTTTGCTACTTCTGTGCCTATCCTGACCGGTCTGTGGGACACTAGAGATCTAATGACCCCTCCTGCCACCGAGAACACTCATGCTTCAAAAATAGGGAAAGACTTCTAAACTTTGGGCCCTTTAGCCTAGACAAGAAAAGTGCTTAAAAGTCTGCTTACTTGTAAAAGAGTTGGTAGGCAGCTATCACTAAGAGTAAGCAATTACAAACGTTCGTACTTACCTTCAATGTGTTACATTTACATTATTTTACACTAATTCAAGGGTAGTAGACCCTGTCAGGCATGCAGTGACACTCCGTTAAGGCATCAATTAATAAACTATCCCGTTTATCAGGATACCTTTCTGAATAGTGGAACACAGATTCAAGGAACAGTATAAACCTATAACTATTTCAGGATAGCACAGTTATACAAGGTAAGACCTTACAGTGCAATATACAATTACAGTTGCTTTTCATATCAGTGGAACACAGAGTAAGGTAAGCAACAACTCCAACTTATTTTAGGGTGGGACACAGCTATTCAAGTTACATTTTAAAGGAATGACCCCCAACTTAAAGGTAGGTATAATCCGAACACTATTTTACCATCTGTACAAAACAGACCAGCGAAAGCAAAACCCAGTTGGTGAATTTATACACTAATATTCCGAAATAAATTGTTAAGTGAAGCCAAATACTTTTGGGAAGAGGCACTGTTAGTTAAGAATTGATGCAGTTACATTATGTGGGACTACACAATGATCTACTTGGTATTAGGTAACCCACCTTTTAGTATAGGTATGTCCTACATAAATTGGTAGTGTGACTGAACAGCCAGGCCTAGCTCAAGAGGGGTAAATGTGAGCTGTAGTGCTGTACAAATGTAATCCGTAAATACAAGTAAAACACTCAAGGTTTCTGTTATCGTTTGTTTATTTGATAGAGCGCACCAAACCCTTAGGTAGCTGGACGCAACATTACAAGTATACTTAACTTAAAGCTTAGTTACAGGATAAATGGGTGCGTGCATACAGGAAATAAACAGAATTACTACCACATACTTTACAAAGATACTAGTGGTCACACATGGGTATTCCGTTATTACAGACAAGTGGTACAATAGTAACAGATTGAGGGCAGTAGGCTTAGCATGCATTAGGTAGTAAGTGCAGTCAAGGTGTTAATACAGAATGAGATAAATTGGGGGGGGTTCGATAGGTCGGCAGGTTTAGGCATCATTGGACCGTATCCAGGTAAGGACTTTGTCTAAATCTGGAGTTTGTTCTGGATTGGGCACCATGACCGGAAAGCTAGAGCCGCCAGCTGTAGTGCGTTTAAGGAACAAGTTACTTACCTGTAACTGTTGTTCTCCAGCATGGGTCTGGCATGGATTTACATGCTCATGAATATCCCCCGTCAGGCCAGGAATCCTCGGTAAAGAAAAAATCAGTATCAGTTTTGTTTCTGATCTATCTTTCTTAGTAGTAACCAATCACTGATCTCTGGGTCATACTGCCCCCAGCCAATGATTGCCCTCTACCTAAGCCCCTCCCCTGGCAGCCATCCTCAGATTTGGTAGCACGTAAAGTGGCAGTATGACCAAGTGAAGAGCCGCAGAGGGGAAGGAGCGAGGGTTCGCATGTGAATCCATGCCAGACCCATGCTGGAGAACAACAGTTACAGGTAAGTAACTTGTTCCTTCTCCAGCATGGGGCCTGGCATGGATTCACATGCTCATGAATATAAGAATACATAGCAGTATACACAACCACGGGAGGTGGCAACAGGCTCAACATTAAGCAATACAACAACTCAACATTAAGCATCTCTTACCTCCTCACCAGGCTCACCTTAAGCAAACAGGATGCGCAGCACTGCTTGGCCGACCCTGGACTCCTCCCTGGAGTCCCGATCGACGCAGTAGAATCTTGTGAAGGTGTGCGTCGACCTCTACGTAGCAGCCGTGCAGATGTCCAGCAGGGGCACACCAGACAGGAACGCTGTGGTAGCAGCGATCGCTCTGGTCGAATGGGCTCTCGGACGGCCGGGCAGTGGTCGGTTTGCCAACCGGTGACAGTGCATGATGCAGCCAGAGAGCCATCTGGAAATGGAAGCCTTCGAGAGAGCCTTCCCTTGATTCACAGGTCCAAAGTTCACAAACAGCTGTGATGTCTTCTGAAAACTCTTCGTGCGGTCCACGTAGAACTTCAGCGCTCTAGCCACATCCAGCGAGTGCAAAGTCCTCTCGACCGGAGACTAAGGCGACGGGAAGAAAACTGGCAACACCAAGGGCTCGTTGAGGTGGAAGTCCGACGCACCTTGGGCATAAAGGAGGGGTGCGTCCTCAGCACCACCCTTGTGTCGTGAAAAGTCAAGTATGAGGCTTGCAAGATAGGGCCTGGATCTCTCCCACTCGTCGTGCAGAGGCGATGGCCACGAGAAATGCTGTCTTCCACGACAGGAACTTCAATGGTGCCGAATGCATAGGCTCGAATGGTGGCCCCCATGAGCCTGGTCGGCACCACATTGAGCTCCCACGCCGAGGCAGGGGCCTTCACCGGCAGGAACGATCGGAATAGTCTCTTCATAAATTCCTTCACCAGGCGGAGACCACAAGGACGCCCGTCGTGTAGTTCTGGTGTATCGGGAGATGGCAGCCAGATGTATCTTGATGGAGGCGTGAGCCAGTCCAGCTTTGACCAGCGACAGTAGGTACGGCAGTACTTGAGGGGCCGTAATCCGCAGAGGGTTAATCTTCTGAGAGAACCTCGTCCACTTATGACCGTAACACTTGAGAGTTGAGGACGCCCTGGCTTTTGCAAGAACCTCTCTGCAGTCAGCCGGGATATCGTATCCTCCAAACTCTAGTGCTGCAGGAGCCAAGCCTGCAAGTTCAGCGACTTCGGGTCGTGATGAAGAATGGCGCCTCCTTCTCTGGAGAGAAGATCCGCGTCCGTCGCCAGCTCGATAGGTGGGGACGCTGACAAGTCCAGAAGGTCCGGGAACCAGATTTGTCTCGGCCACGTCGGTGCGACGAGGATCATCCTGCACCTGGACCTCTTGAGCTGGTTGATGAGAGCAGCAACGGCGTACAGAAACAGGCCATCCCAAGGGAATGAGAAGGCATCGCCCATGCTCCTCGGTTGTGCAAACCTGCTGGCGAACCTTTGTCGCCGTCGCGAACAGGTCGATCTGGGGTTTGCCCCACCGTTGAAAGAGCCGATCCACCTGGTCCTGGCGTAGTTCCCACTCGTGGCAAGAGCGCAGCTCCCTGCTGAGTGAGTCGCTGATGGGGTTTTTTATTCCTGCAAGGTGGAAGGGAACCAGAAACATCCCCGCGGCGACGGCCCAGTGCCACAGATCCTGGGCCTCCTTGGATAGGGCTGGGGATCTGGTGCCTCCCTGCTTCCGGATGTAGAACATCGTGGTGGTATTGTCGGTGAAGATCCTCACCACTTTGTCCTTGAGGGACAGAAGGAACGATTTGAGCGCCCAGAACACGGCTCAGAGCTCCAGGATGTTGATGTTGAGAGACACCTCCTCCAGGAGCCAGAGGCCTCTTGCGTGGAGATCTCCGGTGTGGGCCCCCCCCATCCCTCCAGGGATGCGTCCGTCGTTACAGTCTCCTGATACGCCGGGGCCTGAAAGTCCATGCCTGCCAAGAGGTGCGCATGGGCACCCCACCATAGAATCGACCGAAAGAATTCCTCGTTGAGCGAGATCCTGTCTTCGAAGCTGCCCGCCGCTTGAATCCAGCGGGCGTCGAGGAACTCTTGTAGCGGATGCATACGAAGTCTGCAAAGGGGCACAAGGTAGATGCATGAGGACATCATCCCGAGGAGGGACTTGATGGACCTCACTCTGGCCCCATCCGTGGCTAACAGGTGCTGCACCTTGCCCAAAATGGCCTTCGTCCTTTCTTCCGACGGAGATTCCATTCGCTTCTCTGCATCGAGCTTCGCTCCCAGAAACAGTGCCACCTGCGATGGGACCAGATGGGATTTGGGGTAGTTGGTGAATCCCAGCTCCGTGAGCAGGCGGACGATCCTCGCTGTGTGTTCGACGGCGAGTTCTTTTGACCTTGCACGGATTAGCCAGTTGTCCAGGTAGGGGTAGACGTGGATCCCTTGCAGACGCAGCAGCGCCGTCACAGGTGCGAGGCACTTGGTGAACACCCTGGGTGCCGACTTTAATCCGAACGGCAGGGCTCTGAATTGGTAGTAACGCCCCTGGACTACGAATCTGAGGAACTTTGTGTCCTTTTAGAATGAGGATCTGGAAGTAAGCATCCTCCAGGTCCAGCGACGATAGGAAGTCGCCCTCCTCCAGCTGTCCCAACACATGCTGGAAGGTGACCATCCTGAATTTCTGTGCCTTGATGTACTTTTTCAACCGACGCAGGTCCAGGATGGGGCGCCAACAGCCTGTTTTCTTTCTGACGAGTAAGTCCCTTGAGTATACTCCGGAGCCTCTTGGGGACGAGTTCGTCCTTTCTTGAGCATCGCCCTTACCTCCAACAGCAGTTGAGGGACGCGATTCTCCTTCCTGGCCACGGGAGGAATGCGAGGACACCTTTCGAAATTCTAGCGAGTGTCCGCGGGCACAGGGTGTCCAGCACCCAACGGTCAGTGGAGATGGAATCCCACACGCTGACGAACTTAGTCAGCCGGCCTACCACCGTGGAGCTTCGGTGGGGGCCTGACGCTACAGCCGGTTCAGTCCTGCTTGGAAGAGGCCTTGCCGCCTTGGCCTCCTTGCCGACGGCGGCGAGACCCTCCTTGCTTGCCGCGGCCTCTGTAGGCCTCCTGGGACGAGGAGCGGGGCGCCTGGCAGTAAGTAGAAGAGCCACCGCTGGATCCCTTGGAGGCTCCATGTCTGCCTCCAGACATCCGAAAGGGCCGCCGTTGCTGAAAGACTCCTAGGGCTCGGGCTGTTTCCGTCTTGATGGCCTGGAGGGACTCAACCACCGTCTTTCCAAACAGGTCGTTGCCGTCGAACGGCATATCCAACACTCTGGTCTGGACGTCCTGGCGAAAGTCTGTCGCCTTGAGCCATCCTCGTAGTCTGAGGCAAACCCTGTTGCGCAGTTGGCGAAATCCGGTATCGGCAATGTCCGTTGCCACCGTTATGGCGTGATCCGACGCCACCTTACCTTCCTGCAGAATCTGTAGGGCCTCCGCCCTCTTGTTGTCCGGTAGGAAGTCTAGCATAGGAGCTATCTTGAACCAAAGCTCCCTGTCGTAACGGGCCACAATCGCTAAGGCATTGGCCGCCTTAATCGTCGTCGCCGCCGAGATGACTGGTCGTCCCATGGAGTCCAACTTCTTGCCCTCGCTGTCTGGCGGGGAAGTGGAAGTTGAAGCTGCTGCACCCGCTGCTTTCTTCTTGGCTGCTGCTGAGACGACAGAGTCCGGCGTGGGCTGGACCCTGAGGCACAAGAGGGCGGCATCGGGGACCCGGTACTTCTTCTCGTACCTGTCGCTCTTGGCGGGTGTCGTGGAAGGGTTCTTGAGGATAGCCAGCCCCTCCTCCCAGATGTCGACGAGCAACGGCACCGCGAGGACCGTCTTTCTCTTGGCCTCTCATCGTTGGTAAAGAAAACCTTCCTTTTTCTGTTCCTCAGGGCAGAGCTGGAAGAGCTCGGATGCCATGGCTATCATGGCGTGAAAAGAGCCAATTTCGTCGAGCAGAGAGGCCCGAGGGGGGCAGGGGGATGACGGGATGTCCGTTGTATCATCGCCGCCGCTGTCATCCGTCCCAGACGCCGTGTCCTCCTGAGGGTCCGGCGAGGGGGATGAGGGGTCCACAGGACTAGCGGGCACGAAGGGCGGAGCAGGTTGGCCTCTCCTCCGCTTGTTCGGAGTGCTTCCCGACGGGCCTGGTTCTGGATCCTCTGTCGTGGTCCGTGGTAACCTCGTCCATATCTCAGTACATAAGGATTGGATCGCCAACAAAATGGCCGCTGAGCTATCCTGGTAATCCTGGCTCGGGTAATGGCTGCGACGGACGGGATGGCTGCTCCACTGGGCCCCCGTCGTCGCCATCTTCGATCACATCAGCGGGAACCTTCCCCTGGGATCGAACCTTCTCAAACCTCTCGTTGAGGCCTATGAACCTCTCGTTGAGGCCTTTCACGGTTTCCATCGGATCCTCTTCGGAGGCTGAATCCGAGTCCGTAATGGCCACCGCCCCCCCCCCTCTTTTTCTGCCGGGGTCTTCACGGGGGTCTGGAAAGAGGATTCCCTCCGCGGTGGCAGGGAAACTCTAGGCCCCGAGGTCGCCTCCACTGGCGTAGCCTCTGCCGGATTCGCCAGGGCCGCTGCGACAACCTCGATAGAGGCCTTTGCCGGTTGGATCAAGGCCCTCACCACCTTAGGTGCGTCCTGGGCCTTCGCTTTGGGGGGAGGGTCATCGCCTCGCTCCCCTTTGGCTACCTTCGAGAACGACCGGGGCTTCTCCAGAAGCTTACCCGGGTTCTCGGACTTCCTCTTCCTCGAACCAGAGCACTGGCTCGTGGTTGATCGTGCTGGGGAAGTTGCGCCCTGCCTGGCAGCCGAGGAGCCCGACCTTTCGGCGCTCCCAGTGCCTGCGGACTCACGGTGCTTGGCCTTCCGTTGGGCCCCCGTCGCCGGGGCGCCCTTACAGGACCTAGAAGACCGCTCAGACTTTTTTTTCGCCTTCTCACCTGCTGTGCCCCTCTCCAGCCAGGCGGCAAGGCGGGAACGACGATCTTGCTTGGTCCGTTCCGACAAGTTCTTGCAGAACGCACAGTCCTTCTCCACGTGCGTCTTGTCCTCATGAAGGCAGAGTGATTCTTTTGTTTATTCTTTCCACGAGATAACGTGGAGCTATATTGTTCAGACATTTAGATGCCAGAGTGTTTTGAGGAGGATCCTGTCATTAATCTTAAGCCAGTGGACATCTCTTCTAGATGTAGAGATGTGATGTCTGTTTGGGATATTTAGAGCTGCTCTAAGTGCATTATTTTTGAGTCTTTGCATTTTGTCAATAATGTGCTTATTGGCTCCCGCGCACAAAGCATTACAGTAATCCAATCTGGATATTATAAGTGCATTGGCCAGGGTAATGCAGCTGGTTTCATATAGAAATGGTCTGCAGACTCGGATCAGTTTGCAAGTATATGCTGTTGATGATGCTAGTTAGTTGACTTGCTTCTTGAAGGTAAGTGCAGAGTCAAGATAGAAGCCTAGAGTTTTAACAGCAAGCATCACTTTGATGACATTATTATCGATGTTGAAGGAGGCACAGCAGGGGTTGAGTTTTTTAATGGCAGTCTCTGAACCTAGGATAAGTAGCTCCATTTGTCACCATTCAGGCATAGGCCGTGGGATGCCATCCATGCCTGAATGAGGGGGTATGACAATGCATTACTTACCGTAAAAGCATTTCTGATGGTTGGATCTGCTTAGATTCACATGCTGTGCATAGGTCCGACATCCAGTGGTGACTTCGGAGTATTGCATTTTGTTTTTCGTAGTCGAAAAAGGGGACGTCGACAAGGCGGGTCTGTAACACTATCCCTATAGTGACGTGCGTTGTAACCACAATCCCTCACGCGTCGAGGTCCCTCTGTTTGTATTTTTCTGCCCTGAGGGAGCCTTCTAGACATGAGTGAGTACAGAAAAGAGAGAAATATAGAAAAGGATGTCTATGTTCCTTCCATCCGAGCGTGGAGGAAGGGTGGGCGCATGTGAATCTAAGCAGATACAACCATCAGAAATGCTTTTACGGTAAGTAATGCATTGTCTTCTGATGTTTGTTAATCTGCTTAGAATCACATGCTGTGCATAGACTAGCGAGCAGTACCCGGAGTTGGCGGTGGGTTATGAGAAGGAACAGTAGAGAAAATATGTCTTAATACTGCCTGTCCCACCTGGGAATCAGATCTAGAGTGTGCATCTAGACAGTAGTGTTTTGTAAAGGTGTGTACAGAACTCCAGGTAGCCGCTTTGCAGATGGACTCAAGGGGAACATTTGCAATGAACGCTATGGAAGCCCCAGTGCCTCGAGTGGAATGTGCTCTTGGCTTGAAGGGTAGTTCTCTCTTAGCAAGAGTGTAACAGAGAGTGATGCATTGAACAATCCATCTAGATATAGTGGACTTTGAAACTGCATCTCCTTCTCTTCCTGCTGCCACAGAGACAAAGAACTGATTAGTCTTTCTCAGTGGTCTGGTTCTTTCCATGTAGAACATGTCAGCTCTGCGTACATCTAGTGTATGCAGACTTTTTTCTCCCAAGCTGGAAGGGTTTTGAAATAACGTTGGTAGTTCTATTGACTGGTTTACATGAAATTTCGAGATGAATTTTGGTGCAAACCTTGGGTGTGTGCGTAGAACCACCTTATCCTTGTGAACTGTTACAAAGGGGTCTAGTACAGAAAGAGCCTGTAGTTCACTTACTATCTTAATGGAGGTGATAGCTATTAGGAAAGCAGTCTTAAGAATGAGGTATTTAAGAGTTGCCTTGTGCATGGGTTCGAGAGGAGGGCCCATGAGTAGAAAGTACCACATTTAAGTCCCATCCGGGAGCTGGGTTAGCTATCGGAGGGTGTATTCTCTTTACCCCCTCCATGAAGGCCTTGATAACTGGTATCTTCCACCACGACACTAAGTTGGGAAGTGGTGTATGCAGAAAGTGCCGCTAGGTGGACTTTAGTGGAATTGAACACTAGACCAGAATCCAGTAAATGGGTCAAGAACAGAACAATGTTAGTGGGAGAGCAGTCAACCGGGTTGATGCTCTTACCTCTACACCAGATGACAAATCTTTTCCACTTGCTAGAATAGCAGTGGCGAGTATTAGGTTTTCTGGCTTCCCTGAGGATGTCCATACATCTCTGCGGGAGTTGTAAATGTCCAAATTCTATGATCTCCGGAGCCAGGCTGCTAAATTCATGGTCTGAGGGCATGGATGCAGTGTCCTGCCCTTGTCCTGTGACAGCATGTTGTACGGGCAGGGAAGTTTCACTGGGGGAGATAGGGACATCTCCATCAAGTGAGCGAACCATCGCTGCCGGGCCCACATTGGGGCCACTAGTATCATGGTAACCTGCTCCTGGTGCATCTTGTGCACCACTTTGTTGAGAAGGGGAGTCGGGGGAAAGGCGTAAACAAATTTCCCTGACCATTGAATGGACAGACCGTTCCCCTTGGACTGGTTCTGGGGGTACCTGGAGGCGTAACTTTGGCATTGTGAGTTCTCCAGAGTTGCGAACAGGTCTATTTCCGGGAATCCCCATTGCGTGAAGATGTCTAAAACGATGTCTTCGTGCAATTGCCATTCGTACTCTTCGGGCAGGGGGAAGTCTCTGCTGAGTTTGTCTGCTAGCAGATTGAGTTCCCCTGGTACATGTTGTGACAGTAGGAACATGTGTTTGAGAGCCCACTTCCATATATTCTGGGACAGCTTGGACAGTCCTGGAGAGTGAGTGCCCCCTTGCTTGTTGAGGTAGTACATGGCTGTGGTGCTGTCTGTGAGGACCATCACTGCCTTTCCTTGTAGGTGTTCCTGAAAGGCTTTCAGTGCTTTGAACACCGCTGGTAGTTCCAGCAGGTTTATATGCTTGGATGCTAAGCTCGGAGTCCACGCTCCGTGAGCAGTGTGATGGGATAGGTGAGCCCCCCCATCCTGTAAGGGATGCGTCTGTGGTTAGAGTGGCTTCCACTGCGGGTGTGGCAAAAGTTTTCCCTAATAACAGGTTTTCTTTTGTCCACCACCGTAGCGAGAGAACCAAGGCCTGCGAGACCACCACTAGATCGTCCCATTGTCCGCTGGCCTGACACCACTGGCATGCATTGGGCGCATGCGCAGGCGCGCGAGGTACCAAATAAATACATGACGCCATCATCCCTAGCAAGCGCATTGCTTTGCGTACCGTCACCTCTCGACCTGCCACATAATGGGGGATCTGAAACAGCATGTTTTGGACCCTCTCGTTGGAGGGGAAGACGAGCCGTCCTTTGTTCGAATTAGAGCCCCTAGGAATTGTTTGATTTGGCTGGGGTCTAAGCTGGACTTCTTTTCGTTGATGGAGAAGCCCAGTTGAGACAAAAGGTCTACGGTCTTTTGGGTATTGGAGAAGCATGTTTCGTAAGAATCCCCTGTTATGAGCCAGTCGTCGAGGTAAGGGTATACCGGAATGGATAACCTGCGCAGGTGGGCCGCTGCCACTGCCAGTACTTTCGTGAATACCCTTGGTGCAGATGCTATCCCGAAGGGTAGTATTCTGAACTGGTAGTGTTTGTTCTCTATCTTGAACCCGAGGTATTTTCTGTGCGCTGGCAACATTAAAATATGAAAGTATGCATCTTTCATGTCTAGTGTTGTCATGTAATCCCCTTGTGATAACAGTGGGATTACTTCCTGCAAGTTCACCATACGAAACTTTTGGGGTTTGACAAACTTGTTCGCTGGTCGCAGATCTAATACAAGGCGCATGGTTAAGTCCTTTTTGGGTACAAGGAAGTACACTGAATAAATACCTTCTGTTACCTGAGATAGGGGGACAGCCTCTATAGCTTCTTTTTTCAGTAGCTCTTCTACTTCTTGAAGAAGAATGGTGAGGTGTTCCGGGGTCATGCGTCGGTTCCGTGGGGGTCTGTACTTCGGGGAACCGTTGAATTCGATGCAGTATCCGTGGGCTATGGTGGATAATACCCAGTGGTCTGACGATATTCCCTCCCATGCTGAAAGGAAAGATGTTAGCCGGCCCCCGACCGGTGATGCATGGGAGGGGACCCGAATCTTCGGGTCATTTGTTGGTATTGGGCGTGGAACCTTTGGGGCTGGAGCCGCGACCTCTTCCTCTGCCACGGCGTTGGCCTTTTTGACTGAACTGGGTGTTGTTACCCTGGTTAGAGGGCCAGTTGGTAGCAGAGTAAAATTGCTGTTGGTTTTGCTGCTGGCGTTGGCCACGAAAGGAGCGTCTATTGCCATAGCCGCGTCTGTTAGGGGGCCTAGAAATTTGGTCAAGAGTCTTGATGGTATCAAACTCTTTCTTCGCATGTTCTAGGGCCTCATCAACTGCTTTCCCAAATAGATGTGTTTGTTCTATGGGCTTATTTATCAGGGAAGCCTGGGTTTCCGGCTTAAATCCCGAATTGCGCAGCCAGACATGGCGTTTGAGAAGTATTCCCTGAACCAGGGAACGGCCAGCCGTCTCTGCCGCATCTAAGGAGTTCTTTACGATGCCCTGGTTTACAAGAGTTCCCTCTGAGATTATCGCTAACAGGCGTGAACGCAGGGGTTCTGGTGCGTCCTCTGCTTCGCTGCGCAGCCTGCTCCACTGTGCATCTGCGTAGCTAGCTAGTAGGGAATTGTTATTTGGAATCCTAGTTGAGAAGGCGGCGGACGTCGTGATTCTCTTCCCAAGTGCATAGAGCTTCTTGCCCTCTTTGTCAGGTGGTGCCTCACTAGTGGATAGTGGTACCCCCGCTCTTTTCCTTGTATTAGTAACTACGAGGGAGTCCGGAATAGAATGTCCTCTGATGTACAAAGGGTCAGAGGACAAAGGGCTGAAGAGCTTTTCTATCCGAGGGTTGACCCCTCTGACTAAGGCAGGATTGGAAAGGGACTGGGTGTTTGACTGAACTGGGTGTTGTTACCCTGGTTAGAGAGCCAGTTGGTAGCAGAGTAAAATTGCTGTCTCTTTATAGAAGCCAGGAGCGGAATAGACTGACTAACAGGGGCTTTTTCTTTAATAACTTTCTCTACAAAGTCTATGTCAGGAAGAGTCTCCCCTGTGTCTATTTCAAAATGCGCTGCTGCCTTGCGCAATAGTGCATTAAGTGAAGGTTGGTCATCTATGGGAGAGGTGTTTCCAATAGGTGAATCCTTGGGAGGAGAAGGGTGAAAGACATCAGGGTCTGAGTGCACTGATGGGGATTGCCAAGGCTGCACTGATGGGGATTGCCAGGGCTGCGAGGTAGCTGTATCTTCTTCGCAAGCTCCTGCACTAGTGTAAGGATCTTCTTCAAACCCCTCTTCCTCATGTTCTTCCTCTCCACCCAAACACTCCCCATCTTCCTGGAGGTATTGCTCCTCTTCAGTGAGGTCATATACGTCTGTAGAAGGGGGAAACAGCCTAGGAATCTTGACCCTAGGGTCATCCTGGGGCCATTCTCTTGGTCTTTTGGGTGTGGGTGGGTTTTGGTTTCCCAAAAACCTTTCCATTTTCTCCATACAAGAATGGAGTCTTTCAAGGGTCTCATGGGGGACCCCTGAATAGTCTAGAGGGGGGAAATCAGTGTTTTCACCTTCAAAATGCTTAGAACGCTCCCACAACGTCGAAGAAAGGTTTCCGTCGCCCTCTAAAAAGCCCACCGGTAGTTCAGAAGTGCCCTTAGATGAAGGGGGCAGTTCCTGGCTACTCTTGTGCTTTTTCGGCGTTTCCATAGGTTTTTGTGCGGTATTCGACGTTTGTTTCGTCATCCGCTTAAGTTTGTCTTCGGAAACAATTCTCGCCAGGCTCTCGACAACGAGTTTGTCAGCAGAGGACTCTGGTGTCGACGTTGCCTGCGTTAGGCGTTGTTCCTCGACGGCCGCTCTATGGAGCGTTACGTCGGATGATTTTGGGGTTGCGCCCGTGTTTGATGAAAGCCCAATCGCTGGTCGCGGCTGCGTTTGCGGGTGGGGCTTGACACCCTTACGGTCTGAGGTAGACGCCGGAGTGCCCTGCGTCCCCTTCGGCGCTGATGGATCCTTCGTCTTCGACGAAGAAGAGCCGTGGGTTGTGTGCTTAGGCCTATGGGGTCTATGTGCATCCTTGTCGCTGGGGTGTTCATCCCCATAAGCAGGGCGTGAGCCGAGCCCGTCGGGGACGGACGTCGAGGAGCGCTCCTTCTGGGGGTTAATGACTTCCGAAACGGACGTCGAGTTATCACCCTCCTCGTCACTTTCTGTAACAGCGGCAGCGGGTGAGGAAACTGACTTCGACATAGCGTAGTCTGCCCACCACTTAACTTGGCGTTCTTTAAGAGTTCTTGGTTTCAAGAGCTTACAGGCCGTGCAGCTGTCCTCCTTATGATCGCGGGGCAAGCAACGATTACAGAGCTTGTGTTTGTCCTTCCAAGTGTATTTGCCCCTACAGTGTGGGCAAAACTTAAAAGGTGTCCTCTCCATAGCTGAGGCAATAATAACTGGTGATAACAACCCCAAGGGAAAGATAGGGGAGAAAGAAAGACATTCTCAAAGAGAAGATAAAAGTTCGAACCCCCACTCTCCCTATTGTATGTTGGCCGGCGAGGCCAGGCCACGTGTTCGGCAGCACCGAAGGATCTCCTCCGTCTCTTCCCCTCCGTCGAAAACTTGCTCGGCGGAGAAACGGCTTCACAGCTAATATCGAGGGGAGGGATCTTTAACAATATAATAAGTATAATTAAGGACCGAGGTCCGTAGTAAGTATTTGCAATGTCTCTCTAGGAGCTCCGCGTAAGGCGACCAGAAGCTGGGCGGAAAAAAACAATCTGAGGGACCTCGACGCGTGAGGGATTGTGGGTACAACACACGTCACTATAGGGATAGTGTTACAGACACGCCTTGTCGACGTCCCCTTTTTCAACTACGAAAAACAAAATGCAATACTCCGCAGTGACCACTGGATGTCGGACCTATGCACAGCATGTGATTCTAAGCAGATTAACAAACATCAGAAATCTTGTTAACTACGGCTAGGTCCTCCAGGAAGTTGCCCGAAAGGGGAATGAGGATCAGTGTGTCATCTGCGTAATTAGTGTAGGTGACACCCAGTCTGTCCAATTTGTCGAACAGGGGCTTAGTAAAGATGTTATACATGGTGGGAGACTCACATGATCCCTGGGGTACGCCGCAGGAGACTTGTATGGGATCAGCAGCTTCTGAGGGGGAGAAGACTCATTGTACGGTTAGCTAGGAAGGACCGAACCCAGGTTATGGCATCACTTGAGAAACGGGCAGCCAACCTAAGGTGGTTGCATAAAACTGCGTGATCCACCAGGTCAAAGGCTGCAGATAGGTCAAGGAGGAGTAGCATAGCCGATTTCCCATTGTCCTTCAACTCGCCAATTTGGGTCTTGAGGTCTATTAAGGCAGTTTCCATGCCATGGAGAGGACGGAAGCCAGACTGGCGTGATCCTAATAGGTGGTTGGCTTCTAGGTAGTCCTGTATTTGCAGGTAGGCTACTCTATCAATGATTTTAAGTAAGAAAGGGACTGTGGTGACAGGTCTGAAATTGGTCGGGATGGAGGGGTCTAAAGTTTGTTTTTTGAGCAGTGGGAGTACCCAGGATTGTTTGAGGTTATTAGGCACGGAGTTTGTCTTGAAAGAGGCATTGATGAGCTGCAAGATGAAAGGGGCTAGGGTCTCTAGCTGCATCCTTTATAATTTGGGCTGGCCAGTTGTCTCCTTTGCAGTTTGAGGGTTTTAGCGAGAGAATGATTTTTTCTGTCTCGGAGATGGAGATTTTCTTGAATCTGAAGGGTAGGGTGGTACTGTCTTGTGTGATTAGAGGGAGTTGCTGTTCAGGTGAGCGCTGCTCGGGTAAGAGCAGTGAGGCTTTCTTTTTGGCTATTTTAAGTTGGAGGGAGGTAATTTTATTCGATAGGGCATTTTGTATGTCGGTACACCAAGGCTTGTCCTTAGGAGTGTTGTCAGCCTGTGGTATTGGTGATTCCATTTCCCGAAGGATGGAGAATAGCTCCTTGGTGTCCGACTTCTCTTTTGCTATTCTGTCGTTAAATATATTCTTTTTTGTGCCAATTATTTAATTCTTATACAGTTTGGAGAGGTTTGTTAACTTGGCTTTATTCTCATCAGTAGGTGAGTGGCGCCAGATTGATCGAAGCTTTCTTTTTTGGACTCTTAGTTCTTGAGTTGGGGTGTGAACCAAGCATTAAGGTGAGATTTCGGTCTAGCTTTCCAGAGTTTGACGGGTGCAATAGTGTCCAAGGCCTTGGTCATGGTGCTGTTAAAGACCTCCACTAGTAGGGTGCGGTCTGTATTACTGGCTAAATTGTGGATAGCTGGGAGAAGATGTGGGAGAAACTTTTCTGATGTAATGTCCTTTTTGCTTCTGGTGGGGAGTGGCGGTGCCATAACTATAGTTTTGGGGCAGATGAGGTCAAGAGTAGCAGTGAAGGTAACTAAATAGTGGTCAGTCCAAGATTGCTGGGTATTGTTAGTGATAGTAGTATTACAGTTCAGGTCGGCAACCCAAACTAGGGTCCTTCCTTTAATGTGGGTAGGGGTGGTGACTTTTTGTGTTAGCCCATGATCCTTCAGTAATGCAGAAACTGATTGGGCATGTTTGTTGTCGATGTCATTAAAGCCAAGATTGAAGTCTCCTAGCAACAGGATTTGTGCACAGTCTTTGGTATTATTGGCCAGGAGACAGTTGAGGCCGACCTCGAAGGTACCCAACGGTCCTGGCGGTCTATATACAAGGTGGATAGTAAGAGTGCGGTTATTAGAAAGGAGAAGATTAGCTGTAAGTATCTCACAGGATTGGTAGGTGGGAGAAGTAGCAAGTCTGATGGGTAGATTCGTTTTAGAGATAATGGCTAATCCACCACCTCTGGCGTTTTGTCTATCAGTTCTAAGCATCTGGTACGGCTACCGTAAGGGCAGGTCCTGCAGCTTTGTCGAGCCAGGTTTCAGTATCGGCAAGCAAGTTCAGGTTCTCATTAATTAGTGTATCTATGATATCAGCAGCATTGGCCACCAGGGATCTGCTTTCAGGTTTGGTAGTAGGATATTTAGTTGTGGGTGTCTTAACTATTTGGGGAGTTTTCGGCGTTGTGGCAAGATATGAAGGGGGCAGATTATTGGAACTGTACTGCTGTGTATGTTTAGTAAACAGTTCTGTAAATTGAGCAGCATTGCGTGTGAGGCACCTGCTGGTATTTGTTTTAGGTTCGTAGAGGCGGGGCAATCTTGATCTTAGTCCCATTTCTATCCTTAGGTGGGCATGTGGCCAGTGAGGCAAGGGCCATTGTGGCAAGGAGGCCTAATATAAGTTGAGCTATCTGGGCCCTCAGGATTTTGCTCATGGACTTGACTTGGGAAATTTATCAAGGGGGAGGGCTATTTGGATAGCCACGGGGAGGCTATTTCCGGTAGAAGACTGGGTAAGCTGATGTATTTCAAGTACGGGCAGATGTCGCTAACGTCAGAATAGGCTAGAATCAATTTCAAAGTAGGCTAAAATCACTTTCAGGTGAAGACTAGTATCAGTTGCGCTAGAATAGGCTAAAATCAGATTTAGGAGTCGGCTAGTGTCAATTTTGGGGTTAGGCTAGCGCCACTGGGCAGTGTGAGCAAGTTCAAATGGTACAGGGCGAGTGGCCACAATCACATAGAAAGCAGGGACGCGAGGCGAGTGGGCAGGGAGTCCTACAAAATACTAACATAAGTTAAGCAGGCATTAATCAGACAAGTATGTCAACATGTGTGGTCACATGGCAGGGTTATATAGATGCGCATTAAGAGGAATGCACATTACTTGATGAATGGCACAGGCATCAGGACAGGCAGGAATACAAAGGCATATTATTTGCAGTTTAGCTAGTATAGGGTGCAGCTGGGGAACCAATTAGTCAAATTCGGTACATTCGATTCAGGACAGAGCAGTTGAGAATACTGCACCTTTGCAAACAGATGCAGTTGTCCGGGACAATTGGGTGCAAAATGATAAATAAAACTGCTAATTGTTCAGTAAGGTACCAGCGACCTGGGGCGGTTGATCATAGCCAGGTAAAGCGAAATAGGAATGCTGTAGGGAGCTAGAGGCATCGAGCACAAACCGGCCGCTAAAATGACAGTTAGTGCAAGCAAGTAAAGAGGACCAGAAGCATAGTTTTAGGTGGCAACAGGGCAAAGGGGCACAATGCAGTCAAATAATAAGCAGATAGCAGCAGGCTATATGGCTGGTGGTGCTGACAGTTCGCGCTGTAGACTTAAATCAGTGCAGTTGTGTACAACGGACAGTTTTCAGACATGTGCAATGTTACTAACATCAATGTAACCATAGCCAAAGTTAGTCATTAGAGGTATTACAGTGAGGTGCTTACTAGGCAGTTAGAGTACATGCATAGCTATTTAATTAACATACATTTTTAAATAAGCGTTCTTTAAAAAGGCAATTCATGTAACCATGTAAATATACCTTAAAATTACTTTTCAGAATCAGAACAAGTTAGTGTATAATCTTTGGAGATGCTTCTTACACAATTCCTACACCCTGAGATGACTTCAATCACAAGATCAGTAATTTATACATCACTTTGGTTGCAGAAAGGAAAGGTTTAGGGAAGGAAAAGGTTAAACAGATTCTCAGTAAATGTGAGGAAAACTAAATCTTACAATGAAATCTAGACAAGTCTTTCCCCGCAGTCACAGTCTACAAGTTACCACCCATGAGGAACAAACAATATCAAAGTCAATGGACTAGAAGAGTCTTCACTTGTAGGGTCACAAGTTGTTAAGCTTATGAGAAAGAGTAGGACAACTCTAAAAGTAAGCTAATGCAATTCCAACTGAGAAAAGCACAGCTAAAAAAGACCATGTGTTAAGTACCCCAAGCCTAAACAGTACCTCTGGGTTTGAAGAGTGGCCTAGCAGGATTCGGTCTTGCTACAGCGGTGCAGAACCTTGTTCCTGAGCCTCAGTCGTGGGGACAAGAGAGAGGACGTCTGGATGGCTCCTGCGGCGGTACTTGGGAGGTGGTTTTCAGCTACATACTCTTTTCGGTTCAGCAGCACTTTGCTGTTTCAGCACCTAGCAAAACGCACCGCTGTGGATCTCGGATACTGGTTGGGCTTCCTTCACTCCTTGGGTCCTGCACTCTGGTGAGGAGATTCGGGATCTGGTCGTCCTGCTTCTGGAGGGTCCTTAGGAGAATCCTGGAGCTTCTAGCTGGATTAGTTACCGCAGATATTTCACTCGACTATGGATTACTCAAGCCCAGCAGATGGTCCAGTGGAATTCATATCGTGGTTAGTTGGTCCCACTAACCCAAGGGGGAGAAGTCCCTTCCGGTGCATCTCTGAATTGAAAAAGGAGTTTCAGTACAGCAGCGGGGCTACAACGGGCAATTCAAAGGTCCAGGAGGATGCAGCAAGCTTTGTTCACGTTTTTTTCGTCAGGTGTTTCTCCCAGTGGTCGACTCTGCCACTAGGCCCAAAATCCTTGCTGGACTTTGGAAGGGATTTTGCAGCAGGGTTCAACAGACAAGGCTCCAGGCAAGAGTTTCTTTGAAGCTGGATGCGTATCTGTGGTGTTGGTGCTCTTTTCAGGAGTCAGAAGAAGACTAAACACTCATTGGATTTGCCTCACTTGCAAGGTCCAGCAGACTGGACTCTATTCAAGTCTCTGGAGGTCCTGCAGGATGTCACCTAAGTTTCAGCTCAATTCGTTATTCGAAAGACACTGCACCGCATACTGGCGTGGAGTCCCAGGGTACTGGATCCCAGCAAGGTCGCAGCAAGATGTGGGATGGCTCAAAATGCAGGTCTTCTTGAGTCCAGTGGATCTCCCCAGGCTCACGGATGGGGGTGTCTTTTTCAGAGTCCCCAAGTAGTTTGAAAGGAAGGGCAACAGCAGGCTCCAGTTACACAGCAGGATCTCCGGTCACTGTAAATCATCTCAGTCGTGGTTTCTTCATCTTCCTCTTCGGATTCAGGTCGACTACTTCTTCAGCTTCCAGGATCAGACTTTTATGCAAGAACCCAGCCAATCAAACAGACAGGCAACATTCAAAATTGGAGGGGTTGGCAGTCCTTCCAGGACAGCCAGCGTCCCAGGTTGAACTGGATTCTCGCATGGAAGACAAAAAGGCTACAGAGTTTTGGATTTCTCCCTTGCTTCCTGCCTTCACAGACACTCTGGAGCCAGGGCAGGCTTGACCGAGGTCTCCAAAATGGATGCCTTTACTGCAACTGTGAAAACAACACACGGTAAAGGTGCACCAAATTTTTTAA
Source organism: Ambystoma mexicanum (assembly GCF_040938575.1). Lineage (NCBI taxonomy): Eukaryota > Metazoa > Chordata > Amphibia > Caudata > Ambystomatidae > Ambystoma > Ambystoma mexicanum. The sequence continues at coordinate 1,117,658,756 of NC_090926.1, forward strand.
ATAGATTCACTGCCACCTGTCGTCAAAGGTAAGCTTGTCCCTGTACCAGAATTGTTACACTGCTAGTGAGAAAGGGGATACATTGCATCTTCCCAGCACTCCACATAAGGACCTTATAAAATGTAGAGGGGACAGAAATATCCTTTCTATATTTGGGAACTGTAGTTCTCACAAGGTCAGAGAAAGTTAAAAGAGCCCCCAATCTGTTACAATAAAAAGGTATATATCAAAACTTGTCAAAGAGGATAAAACTAAGGACAGTCTTAAAAATGACACTCATAAAAAGAGTAAAAGGATCTGCGAGTGTGGAAAAAGGTTCCCCACTCAATGAGGTATAGGGACTAAATCTACCAGTCCAGAAAAAAGCCTGGGGTTCTCACAAGTGAAGTAGAATTAGCTGTAATGTTAAAATCTTACCTAACACCAGTGTACTAGGGTCGGCGGTTTTACCGCAAGAGCACAATGGGTTGTCCACCCCAAAATAACTCTACGGGCACCAGGGAGTGTGAAAGATACAAGCTATCTGCAGCACCCAGAGTCACAAAATCAAGCAAGCAGGCTCCAAGTAAGTTATACCAGTAAAGGGTCAGTACCTTCAAGTGGAGAAGCAAATGCAGCAGGACGGTTCCAGTGGTGAAGTGACACCAGACATGGTCGGGTTTCTAGGTCTTGGCGACACGAGAAGGGGACTTGGGTGGATATAGCGGCAGCTGTCGTGCAGACGGATTCCCAGTAAAGGATTTTCATGGTTCTGGCTTGTTGATGCTTTTTTTTCAGGTTTGGAGGAGCAACGGTTGTCGCAGTGGTCAACTCTTCCCGACATTTATCACTGGTGAGGGGACCTTTGGGATCCAGCTAGAGTAGATGCAAGTCTAGGAGGATGCCCTCCAAGTTGTAGGCGTAACCACACTTTTGGAGACTATGCACAAAGGAGCAGCACAGGACCCCGGGTATTGGAAGTTTGCAGGCCGTGGAGGTCGCAAATCTTTCATGGATGGCTTAAACTGTAGTTTGTCTTGGGACTGGTTAGGCCCACGAGTCCATGGGGGGGACGTCTTCAGATATTCCCGGTCGCTCAGAAGGAGGAAGTCAGGATAGTAGCAGTTATGCAACAGGCTCTGGCGGTCGTTGGAAGTTGCTGGTGGCGTCTTGCTTCGTCCTCCGGAATCTGTTGGAGTGGTCAACTTTCCGTTTCAGCTTCAGGACCTCAGACTTTAACCAGGAACACTGGCTGTGTCCACCAATCATGCACCATTCAAACTTAGGGGTGGCTCCCAGTCTGAACTGGTTTCGGTCAGGCACACTGCAGAAGAAAGGATAGGGGAGTTTGGCTCCTGCCCAACAGTCTCCTGTCAGTTACTCAGAGACCCCCCAAAGACAAAGGGACTAAAGAATATTCCCCTACCCAGAAAGGTAGAAGAAGCACCCAGAAAGGATAAGTCATCTTGTTCAGGGCTTAAAAAAGTAAGACCAAAATTTTAGTATATGGTGTCCCTTGTGTACCCTACCACAGCTGCAAAGACAGCCTGTGATAAAAGTTCATAAAAAGTCATGCAAAACGTACCCTGCCACCAGCCTGAACAGATGGACCGGTCACAGTAATACAAAGTAACTTGAGAATCTAGAAAAGGGACATCGTCTCCCCTCAGCACCCCACTTAAGGTGGGGTGCGCTGATCTTGAAAAATAAAAACACACAGGCTACAAAATATCCCATTGTCCTGCTAATGTTAGGAGCTAGTTAGGAAAATAAAGAATCAATGAAGGGGGAACTCTAGGAGCTCCCAGTCGAACTACACGGACGATGTGGTGTGCTTCTTTAATCATTCATTGCAGAGCTTGCATCTGACATTGCATGGTCTTGTTTGTAAAAACAGACCACTGTAGCTTGTTTGTGAGTGGTGGTCGTGTTTGACCTGAAACGTAACCCTATAGTCGAACGATATGTATAATGTTGGCCTGAAACCAATCGCATCATGTGACAAACATCGCCATCAAAGAATCATCAATGTAACCAAAGGGCGTCCATTTTGTATAATGTCAGCCATTTGCTTTTTTCCTTTCTGTCAAAATGCTTTGCAAATATATTCTATGCTTCGAACTTGCACACAGTGCGAGGTCACAGCCTGAATGCTGAAATACAGACAGGCATGTCAAACTGTGCATAAATGCATTGTTTTTCTCTCTCACTAAGTCTTTGAAGGCGAGCAGAAGCCGCATCTAATCAGCAGACCAGGTGCCAGGTTGTCTTGCCAACGCTGTAGTAAAAGGCAGTTAAAACATGAATTATATTCTTCTAGCGGTGCTCCTTAGCGGAGAATGGTATTTTCTGCTTCAGAACTATCTGACCCTTAGCTCATGACCCAAGACACACAGATAACTTAGTAAGGAATGTTTCCCTGCTAAGAACATATCATTGCTGAGCCAGAAGCTCCATGCTCCCCATAACAGAAAACTGTCTCTGCTGCCTTTGCTAAAATAACTACGTTTAGGCTGAATGAAGACTTGTCAGAACGTGTCATAATTGTATAATTGTCAATCACTCAACCCTAGCCTGAATGACATGAATATGGGCAGATCGAATTGCCTTCAAGCAGATGATGTCTAATGTGTATATATATTGCTGCTTGAGCGATGTTAGCTCTCTCACATCTCACGGTGTTTGGGAACACATGTCGTGAGGCGTTGAGACCCAGTCGGCTGACTGAGAATACTTTGAAATAAACCAGACTTGTTTGATAAACACACCTCGTGTCTGACGTGTCACTTTAGTATATGGTGATTGTGCCTTAATTTCCATATGTAGTCTTCACGGTCTAGCAGTAGTGTTGTGTGGGGCATAAGCATTCTGTCTCATTACTAGTTTATAAATTTAGTGAGTCGATACCCATTTCATTACTCTCTGTAGAGCGTTTTGAATTCTCGGATTTCCACTGAAAACCGTCTTGGTGCTCCATCCACATTGGCTACAGCTGGTAATCCAAGATTTCTCTAACTGCACTGAATGGGAGTCTTTCCCCCTCCCCTCCCTTAGGGTCAGATGGCCAGGTCACAGCATTTTTCACTATGAAGCTCAATCCCAGGGCCTTTAATCTCAGTGTCTTAAAAACAATATTGTAGAACCTCAATGTGTTTTTTAAAAAAAAGGTTCTCACAGCCTTCTACTAGGACATTTTATGAGTTGAGCAACAGTATTGCACTGTGTGACCAACAAGCCATACCGAGATAGTGCTTCTGGAAAGAGCAGATTAAAAGAGAACCAGTTTATAGCAATTTACATTTCATATTCTGCTTAAATATCCACAAGGATTATTTTATCAAAACTATGGTCATGTTTGTCATTCAGTGTTTTCAAACTAACTGTTCATGTGACAGAAAAGATGTGTTAAAGTTAGTCATTGCCAAAGGAACATTTCGATTTGGTTGTACAACTCCTTTTGCATGGAGCCATTTATTGAACAACAAAATGCACTGTGCAGGTATAGTGATAGTAGTAGGCTGAGAAGCCATTGTGTATTTAGTGTTTGTATTCTAGATACATAAACCTGAATTTATGGTATAATGGTGTAGTCCCTTTTTCCCCCATAAGGATGTAGTGTTTACACTGTCGAAAAGCTTTTTTTTAATCTAGTAATTGTATCATAGCTATGTTCACCTTAGTCTATGATAGAATGGAGTAGTCTCATCTTTAAGGGTGTACTCTTATTCCCCTCAATGACAGTTGTCTCTAGCGTTTTCTCAAAAGAGTTCTCTATTTTACAGAGTGTATATCCTCTCCAGAGAGTTTTTCTCCTAGGGATAACTAGGAGATGAACAAGTTACTTAACAAATGGTAACGTTCTTTCTACTGGATCTTCCTCCAAAGTATTCCACATCTTTGATATGTAATGTCCACAGCTGTGCACTTCGTAAACTTTTCAGCAGAGGGCGTCCTGCGTCGATAGCGTTGGGTCGATGCCCCTCGAAGGCCTCCGTCGAGGGCGGCGTCACTGAATGTAATAAATAGTACACACGGTGCCCGTAGCCTCAGTTTTTTCCCTCAGAACGTGTGGCACCAGTCTCATGCCTGCTTGACTGCACTTAGCCTTGCGGAAACGGAAGCTGCAATCGCATAGGAAATTATCCCGAGGGGTAGGCTGGGAGAGCGATGTGGAATACGTTGGAGGAACATCCAGTTGAAAGAACGTTACGAGCTGGTAAGTAACTTGTTCTTCAAATGGATTGTGTCCTCCAACGTATTCCACATCTTTGACAGACTCCCAAAGCAGTACCAGTAAATGGAGGAGGGAAAAGAAATCCCAATTAGATTGCGGAATAAAGAACCGCCTTCCCAGGGATCTCCTTGGATCCAACCGATGGAGACACTCCTCTTCCTTACCAGGATGAGGAGGAGGGTAGAAAGATGGAAGAACCACGCTTTGACTCAAATGATATTCAGATACTACCTTAGGTAGAAAAGAGGGACATACTCTTAGTACAACCCTGCCCTTGTGAAATACAGTAAAGGATGTCTTAGATGAACGTGCCTGCAATTCACTCACTCTGCGAGCAGAAGTAACCACAACCAAGAACAAAGTCTTGAAGGACAGTAATCTCAAAGGACAAGAGTGCAAAGGTTCAAACAGAGCACCCATGAGAAATTTCAAAACCAGATTCAAATCCCAAACCGGCACCTGGACAGGGGACGGCGGGAATACATTAGTCAGTCCTTTAAGAAACTGAGAAACCAAAAGGAATATAAAAGTAAGAACATCCTTCGGACGAGCGCTTAACGATAGACAGCGCCGACAGGTTACCTTTAATGGTACCCACTTGACGGCCCATGTGGGCCAAAGAAAGTAAGAAAAACAAAACCATAGGAATGGAGCACTGAAAAAGGATCAACATTGATCTCTGCACCATTCGCAGAATTTAGGCCAAGAGCAACGGTACAGGGATTTTGTTGCAGGCTGTCTGGCCGAAGGTAACACCTCCATCACGTCATCTGGAAGGTCCCAATCCTTCTAACACAACCTTTCAGATACCAAGCATGAAGGTTGAGCTCCTCCCCACTCCCCCCACCCGCGAGAGCAGATACTCTCGGTAGGGAAGACACCGTGGCGGGCAAATGGACATTTCTAGAAGGTCCAGGTGCCACACTCTCCCGGAGCAATGAAGATAATGTGGGAACCGAACCTCTAATCTCTGCAACACTTGAGGAATGATGTGGACTGGAGGAAACGCTTACAACAGTGGGAATGACCAATCCACAACAAACGCGTCTCCTAAGGCTCCTTTTGGAGGAAATTCTCTTGAGAAGAATCTCTCGCACTTCCGGTTGGCACTGGTGGCGAAGAGGTCCACATGCGGGGTTGCCCAAAGGGCAAAGATCCGCTGAAGGACTTCCTGAGCCAAGTCCCACACATGAGAGATCGTGCTCTGCCTGCTCAGAGCATCCGCCGCAATGTCGTCTCCAGCTAGGTGAACTGCCGAGATCGAAATTTCCTGCTGGATGGCCCAGTGCTGCACTGCCTCTGCACAACGGGAGTGACCCCTAACCCCCCATTTTTTGTTGAGGTAATGCATGGCCACTGTGTTGTCCGTCATGATCAGGACACTCTTCCCCCACACAGAATCATTGGCATGAGCGCCCCCATCCTGTGAGGGAAGCATCCATCACTACAGTCACCTCTGGCCACGGTTGTCAAAAGGGTTCCAGCCTCATCAGGTTCCCTTTGTTGGCCCACCACAAAAGACCCTGGGAGACCGAGAGTGGAATTTGAACGGGATCCGACATCTTGCCGGAGAACTGTGACCACTGCATCTTGAGGACCCACTGCAGGGATCTCATCGGCAGCCTGGCCTCTGGCACCAGAAAAATGCAGGATGCCATGATGCCGAGCAACCTTAAAAATTCGAAAGCCGGGAGACTCTGGGCATGTTGAAACTTGTCCACCATCTGCACAATGTGATGAGCCCTTACCTTAGGAAGCAAACACTTCCCAAAGGACGTGTCGAACACAGCCCCGATGTACTGGAGCTGCTGGGAAGGTTTCAGATGCGACTTCTTGAAATTCAGGGAGAAGCCCAGCCTGTGGAGGGTGCAGCAGGTGACACAGATGATCCAACGCATGCTCGGGAGAGCACGCCCAGATCAGCCAGTCAACCAGGTAGGGGTAGACCTGAATCTCCACCCCCACCTGTGGTACGCTGCCACCACCACAATTAGCTTGGTGAAGACCCTAGGGGCGGAGGTAAATCTGAACGGCAGGACCCAAAACTGAAAGTGCAAGTCGCAAGCCTCAGGTACTTTCTGTGCGCGGGATGGATCGGCACATGAAAGTAGGCATCCTTGAGGTCCAGAAACACCAACCAATCCTGAAGTTGAAGGGCCTGAAGGACTTGAAAGAGTGACCATCTTGAACCTGTCCTTCCGGAGACGTTTGTTCAACCAGCGCAAGTCCTTGATGGGTCTCAATCCCCCATCTTTCTTTGGGATCATAAAATAAGGGGAATACCATCCCTCTCTGCTAGAGGCACCAGTTTTATAGTGCCTTTCTCCAGCAGGGACAAGATTTCCTGCGCAAGGAGCGGATCTGGAAGCTTCAAAGAGCTTCCCCGGTGGATTGTCGTGAGGCCCATGAATGAAGGGAAGGCAGTAGCCATGGGCTATGGTATCCAGAACCCACGCATCTGAAGTAATGGCTCGCCATTCTTCGAGATGCTGAGACAGTCTGCCCCTAAACGGGAAAACCATGGGACATGGCCTCATGACTGTTTGGAAGCAGCTGCGCCAGTGCCTGAAGGCAAAGAGACAGCTGCCTGAGCGGCTTTTGCACCACAATTTCCCCGCCTACCACAGGTACTTTTTCATGGGCCCCTTTGACTGGCGGCCCCTCTCATTCTACCAAAGGAGGAGTAGTAACGAAAAGAACCTCCCCTCCATTGTCGTCACCTAGGACGAACAGGCGGAGGTTGACGCACAGCTGCGCTCAAAGATTTAGCCGCAACTTTTGAGGTCTGCAACCCCTCAAGGCCCGCACATCCGGAGCAAAACCGGACTTCCACAACACGCAAATCTGCGTATACCGGTGCTCGCAGCCATGGATCGGCTAATGCTGTTGGCCGTATCCAAACCCTAATGAAGGGATTTGCAGATGGCATCCTTGCCGTCCTGCACAAGAGCAAGGAACCCATCCCTTCCTTCCCCCTCGGGAATATGCTCAGCCGCCAAAGAAACAATTGCACAGTGTGTGAAAACCTTGCCAAGGCACACGTGGAGTTGGCCGATTTTCAAGGCCAGGCTCCCAGCAGAAAATACCTTCTGGGCCCAACCATCAAAGCGCTTGTCGTCCCTATCCGGAGGGATGGTAGGGTACGTCGCCTGCCTTGAGGTGGCCGTAGCCATCTGAACCACCAAACTCTCGGGAGTGGGGTGAGTAGATAAATGTCAGGTTTTCCTTTTCTTTGCCTTACTTCTTTTAAGTTTTAAATTGTTATTTGATGTTTATTCCTTAACTATCATTTTATCAGAGGGAGATTGTCCCAATCCAGCATGGAGGGAAGGAAGGAGGGAATCAAGCTGGGATCTGATTGGTTAACAAGATGTTGCAAGGTGATTGGAAGACAAGGTGAGATGGGAGCAGTTTCAAGATTCTAAACTGCGTTTCATTGTTCAACCTTCATCAGGAATGTCCTGTATTATTGAGTTCTGAGTTTAGGCCTAAGTTTTCTTAAATTTAATGAATTTGGAGCTGAAAAGGAAGCAGGTTTGGTGACAGATCTTCGTGGGACAGGACATGCGGAAGTTTGGTGGGAGCGCAGTGCTCAACCTAAAATTGAAAACACAGACATTCAATTATTTGGAATACTCATCTATCTAGTCAAGGAAAGGAACTATCTACTTTAAAGCGCTATTTTGTGAATTTAGGTGTTTAGTTAGATATTTAGGATTTTTGTTTTCAACAATCCAACTTGGCATTTCTTCATTTCAAGAAATCAAACTATCTTAAATTAAGACTGAGAATCAAAAATGGTTATTTGATAATAAACTGAGCATCGACAGATTTACCTCATAATCTGTTCAAGCTGAGTTTATATCTTGTTGTGCGCTCTGCGGCGGCAAGCGGAGCTCTTTGCTTTAACGCTACTCGCTTGCGCATGCTCAGTGAGATGATGTTATTTGGAGTATGCGCGACGAAGTAGTGTGTAGTATGTATTAAGAATGCATGCAGTTCTGTTTTCAAGATACTCGCTCGCGCATGCTCAGTGAAAAGATGTTATTTGTAGTATGCACGATCCAGTAGTGTATAGTACGCATTTTCAACGCATGCAGAGTTCTTTTGTTTTCAAGATACTCTCATGCGCATGCTCTGTGAAGGACCGTTCAGAGTATGTGCAGCGCTAAAGTAAAACGAATAATTTATATTGTGCTTCAACAAAAGATATAACTGTAATGGTGTCAAGTGATCCCTGGTCACTCACCGTTTGTAAAAGTGATTAGTTAATACACCTTCATTCATGCGCTGAAACGTTGAAGAAAAGAAATTAGTGACTGTTTAACACATGCGTAGAAGTGTATAAAAGACTTATCTGAGGAAGACGTCTTTTCTTTTGCTTATTTAAACAATAAACAGTTATCTTTTAAATATGTGAATTTAATTCAAACTGGGATAGTGAACTATTGAAGTAATTGGATTTATAATTAATTTCATACTATCCTGGTTAAAGAAGTTCAGTCTTTTGATCAAAACATTTGTGAAAACCTCAACAGCCAAGAGACTAGCAATCGGAGTTCGGCTCAAGTTAATTTCATGAACTACAAGTACTAGAGTCTTGGATATCAAACTAACATATAATTGAATTCAGAAGCTTTCATCTATCTAATTTGAAGTTTCTTCTATACAAGTCTTCCAGCTCATCAGGGAGGCTAAACAGGTATTTTAATTTTCAAGGGGAAATCAGTGGGAAACAGTAATCAGTTAGAAAGGTACTAACATAATTTGTTTTATCCTATGCAGGTTTGTTTCAAACTACAAGAAGAGTAACCTGTGTCGTTTATTCTTTTATCCACTTTCCCCCGGGGTTTTTAAGACTTCTGCTGTTTAAATTTGGTAGTTGACTGCACAGCTCTGGAGGACTGTGGGGCTCAGCAGCTTCTTCAGACTGAGAAGCAGGACCGGACAATAAATAGCTGGGGTCGCTAACGGAAAGGTGGTTTTTCTTAGTCAAAGATTTATTAACTGCCGGAAGAGATTCCGGGGACTGCCAAGCAGCTGCCACTCTTTTCTGCAAGGTAAGATGAAACGGCAAAACAGGGTCAGAGGAAGGACCTTGATCTAAAATGTCCGTTAGATCATCCTTCACAAAGTCTTCGGGAGGACTGGACCAGCCCAGATACTCAGAGACCCTCGCCATGAGCCTCCTGTACGAGACTCTGCATGAGCCCCAGGCTCAGGCCTACCGAATTCCACTTCCGGAGACGTGTCCAACCCACTGGCATCATGGAGGGTCTGCCTCAACTCCTCCAACCGACTGTCTCCACAAAAAGTCGATCATCATCAAGTTCACCAGGGTGCTCAAACTCAGACCTTTCCTCCTCTTCATAAATGTCATCCAGAAGGGGCCTGGAGACAGAAGAGGGCCTGGAGGGCAAAACTGGCCGCACAGACTTCCCATTATCCTTCCTTTGAGGATCCAGGAGATCCGGGTAATCCAAAAGGCAAATTGAGAAAAAAAATTCCAAAGGCGCTGATCGCGCCGAAGGCTTCGCCGCCGAGAGCGTCAACAACCTTGATTTCGTGAGCGCCGAAGGCTTCGGTGTCGACAGGTGCCGACGTGCTGTGGGCTGGTACGATGGTAAATCGTCGACGTCTGAGTCGGACGGACGCAGCGCCGCACGAGTTGACGCCGGCATCGATCCATCAGTAGGTAGCTGCGCTCTCGCAGGGGACGAGGAACGAGACCTAGAGACACGTCTCTTGGGACTTTTCGAATCCTTGTTTGTACAGGACCTCGAAGGCTCCGATGCGAGTCGCATCTCGGACCAGAGCCCGAAAGCGTGCGAGCTGCGGTACAAGACCGATCCTGGCCGGCTTCGTTAGAAGGTGCAACCGGACCTGTGCCCTGTGATTGAACATTTGTTCTTTAAATGCTGCCCATTCCTCCGGAGTCGAGGATTTTGTTTGGCACGCTACCTTCCTAGAGGCACCATCGTCCGAGGAGGACAGGGAAGGCGACCGGTGACAGCACTTCCTAGTGTGCCAGGACGAGGAAGAAGAATGGCAGGAACCACTCCGGACCGAGATCCCTGGGACTCCTTCCGACACAGAGTCACCCTCGAGTCGTCGGTGGAAACACCCATGGACTTTCGGGACTTAACAGGCTTAGAGCCCCTACCTGCCTGAAGCTTCCCCTTCCGCAAGGCCTTGGCAGTCAGTGAATGACATTTCAAGTAGTCGTCGGCGTTGTGCGACTCGCCCAGGCACCACAAACAAATGTGGTGCAGGTCGGTGAACGACATCTTGGACTTGCAGTCCTGGCAGGTCTTGAAGCCAGACCGCGGAGTCGGATGGGTCGAAGAGAAAGACATCATAATCATGAACACACGAGGTGCGCTGAGGACCATGTAGCAACACGTTCGCAGAAAAAACAACTGAAGCTACGGGTGCCGTGCGTCCTATTTATAACATCCAGTGACGACGCACTTGACGGAGGCCTTCGAGGGACATCGACCCGACGCCATTGACGCAGGACGCCCTCTGCCGAAAAAGGTTCCGAAGTGCAAAGCTGTGGACATTACATGTCAAAGATGTGGAATACTTTGGAGGACACAATCCATTTGAAAGTATTGGGTCTCTCTAGAGTGTTTTTCTGTAGGTCTGTCGAGAACTTTTTTCTATAGGTCTATGCACCTCTAGGGAAAGTTCTTAAGTTACAACTGAGGGAGTATATAATTGAGGACTCTCCTATACGTTTAAAGGGTCACAATTTATCAACCACCATGATATAAGTAGTTCGCACCAGTGGAGGCTAACTGATCAATTCCATAGGGCACCACTTGCAATGAGTCCAATGACTCTTAGTGGCACTGAAGTGGAGGGCACCGTGAGATGAATTTGACTCCTGGTGACCTTGCTTCATCCCCTAAAAGAAAGTAACTTCCATTTAGAGCAAACATCCATAAACCTTTATATATTTTTTTTAAATTGTATTTGGTTTAAATAACCTTTACCGCTTCTAATGAGATACAAGGAACGTGCAACAGATTAGGAATTTGCTACTGATATTGGAAACTGGCGGGCGTCAATGATAATGAATTGATACATTACTCCTGGGTATGGACGAGCTCCAACTGCGCTACAATTCCTTGTGTTTCATCTTGTGTGGAGACCTAAATATCTACCCATTAAAGAAATCTCAGGACTCTTGATTACAACAGAGATACTTCCCATGAAGGCACAATGATGGGTGAAACAAATACAAGCAAGGTCCATCTATTTAATTAACAGCCAGCGGACAAAGATGTACCACTGATTCCCACTTGGCAGAAAGGGAATTTGTTAGCCTATCTGGATTATATTTTTGCCTCATTGATTTTAATCTCTGATCTGGATACCTTGAAGATTATTCCTACCACTAAGAGTGACCATCGGATGTTGACACTAGCCTGGAAAGTACCTCAAGTAAAAACTCCAATCAAACTACCAACCCTATATTTAGCAAATGGGAAAAATAGACTGAGAATAAACCCAGAAGACGCCTCAGTAATGACAGACACCTTCTTGACCAGCCCGCAGGTTGGTGTCGAGAAACGTGAATACGAGTGGCTTCTAGTCCCATATGGAGCTGCAGACTCCAAAGGAACAAGGATAACCACCAATAATGACCATGCTTATAATCTTGAACTTGTGGAAGAAAGAAAGACATTGAGCTGAACTAAGAAAAGTGAGACAGCTTGTGAATGAAGAGAGGCTAGTGCAGTCCAAATGAATTAAGCAAAAATATAGGAACTTGCTTTGTATGTCAAAAGCCCAACGGGATGCAGAATACATGTTCAAATCATTAGCCAATCAAAATACTTGAGCTTTGTGGTACCTCCAGAATGGACAGAAACAGACAGCGCTACTAATCGCTGCCGTGCCCGAAAAAGGGTGGCACATTTTACATTGCTTTACGCAAGTTCCAGGTGGAAAGATCACTTGGAAGAGCCCAGTCAAACTAACTTGGAAATCGAGTGGGATATAGAGATATTGACGCAACTCAAAACACTGAACCCCTCGCAAGCCCCAGGCCCCGATGGACTAACTAATGCGATCTTAAAAGCCAACCTTGTGGCTTGGGCCGATCTCTGCCAATCGCTGATTGAGGTGATCATGAAAACCAAGCAGATTACCGAAACCTGGAAAAATGCGGTGTTAGTACCAATATTTAAACAAGGATCCCACCATCTAGCGACCAAATGGCAAATTGAACCCGCTGGGAAAAATGTTTGCTTCCACGCTGCTGCGCTGATTAATCTCTAGGTCGACTCACAAAAACAGAAGAGAACCCAGACAGACTAGGTTTTTTTAAGGGAGTTTGGACCAATGTCAGCCTCATGGTATTGAATCTACTAAAGCTCCAGATGAGGGTAAAAACCAAAATCTATGAATTCTTTATCAACCTGAAACAAGTATTTGACACCGTAGAATGCGATCTATGGAAATAACTGCAGACCTGTAATTGTCCCTCAGATCTACTAGCCGCAATTCGGGCACTCTACTCCAAACCCCTGCGCCCAGGTGAGACTTTCGGCTGTGGGAGCCATGACAAAGAAAATTGCCACATGGAATGGCTTAAAACAGAGCTGCCCTCTCGCAGCAAGTTTATTTAACCTGAACATGTCGGATATAGCAGACTCCCAGAAAGTAGTAAGAGCTTCTCCGCCAATTGTGAACGGCTCTCTGGTGCCTTGGATAGTCTACGCAGACTAACTGGTCCTGATTGACAATACCCAGATTGGTCTGCAAAGACAATGCCTTAGCATGCTATACTGAAGAAAATGGCTTTACGATAAATACTGCAAAGACTCAAACCATGACCTTCTCTAACCAGCAAGGTATCAGGAAATGAAATATCTCCCGGTTTCTGGGTTCTAATAAATTGGTACAAGTTCATACTATTAAATACCTAGGAGTCTGGCTAAACTCAAGGATCAGTGATCATCAATGGGAGACAGGCTTGAATTAGAAAACACGAACCCTGGCCTGGCAAGGCCTCATCCTCAAAAAAAATATATGCGAAGACATGCATTACTTGCCCTAAAAGCATTTCTGATGGTTGCATCTTCTTAGATTCACATGCTGTGCATATAGCCCGACAACCAGTGGTCACTGTAGAGTATTGCATCTTGTTTTTCGAAGGTCGAAAGGGGATGTCGACATAGGCATGTCTGTAACACTATCCCTATAGTGAAGTGTAGTGTACCCAAAATGCCTCATGTGTCAAGGTCCCTCTGATTGTATTTTTCTGGCATGACGGAGCATTATGACCAACGTGAGTACAGAAAAGAGAGAAAGTAATAAGACTATGTTCCTTCCATCCGAGCGGTTAGGAAGGGTGGGCGCATGTGAATCTAAGCAAATACAACCATCAGAAATGCTTTTACTTTAAGTAATGCATGTCTTCTGATGTTTGTTAATCTGCTTAGAATCAAATGCTGTGCACAGACTAGCGAGCAGTACCCGGAGTTGGAGGTGGGTTGTGAGAAGGAACAGTAGAGAAGAACAGGTTACTCTCTTACCTGGTAACGTTCTTTCAATGGGATGGTCCGACGACTTATTCCATATCTATGACAGTAATCACCACAGCAGTGCTGCTTCGGAAAACCTTTCGACGTCTGCGTCCTGCTTCGATGACGCCGATACGCCGCCCTCGAAGACCTCCTCTGACGTCACTGGATGTTATAAGTAGGATGTACGACGCCTGTAGCCTCAGTTGTAGTTTTTCCCCAGAACGTGTGGCACCAGTTTTCTGCCAGTCTGACCACACAAAGCCTTGCGGAAACGTAAGCTGCAATCGCATAAGAAATTCTGTAGCGGGGAAGGCAGGGAGGGAGCGATATGGAATATGTTGTCAGACCATCTCATCGAAAGAACGTTACCAGGTAAGACAGTAACTTGTTCTTCGACGGGATTGGGTCCTCCGACGTATTCCATATCTATGATAGACTCCCAAAGCAGTACCAATGCAAGGACGTGGGAAAAGAATTTAGAATACAGAAATTGAGAATGCCCAAACAAATTGCGGGGCAAAGGGCCGCCTTTCCAAAGGCCACATCCTGCCCACGGATGGAATCGAGGGAGTAGTGACGTACAAAAGTATGGACCGAAGCCCAGGTGGCTGCATCACAGATGTTACGAATAGGAACACCCCTCTGTAGGGCAGTAGAGGCAGCCATACCCCTGGTAGAATGGGCCCGAAAGCCGACCGGTGGGTCCCTACCCGCCAAGCGGTAACATTCAGAAATTGCCAGAATAATCCAGCGGGACAGTCTGCTTAGTCACAGCTTGTCCCAAACGCTGGGACCAGTGTAACCAATGAAGAGTTGATCGTCCACTCCAACCCGGGACATGCGTGAAATATAAAAGCTTAAAGCTCTCCTAGGATCGGGCCTATGGAGACTCGCCTCTTCCTTACCAGGATGCGGAGGAGAATAAAATGCCGGAAGAATAACCTTCTGGCCTAAATTAAATTCCAACACCACCTTCGGAAGAAAGGAAGGACGAACTCTAAGGCCAACCCTGTCCTTATGAAGCACAGTGAAGGGTGGCTTAACTGAAAGTGCCTGTAACTCACTCACTCAGCGAGCGGAAGTGACCGCAACTGAAAATACAGTTTTAAGGGTTAACAGTCTCAAAGGACAAGAATGCAAAGGCTCAAATGGAGCACCCATTACAAACTCAAGAACAAGGTTCAGATCCCAACCGGGAACCTGGAAAGGTGACGGAGGGGACACATTAGAGAGCCCTTTCAAAAACTGAGAAATTAAAGGGATTTTAAAATAAGAACACTCCTCAGACGAGCGCTTAAATATAGACAGCGCCGCCAGGTAACCTTTGATCGTACCCACTTGCAGGCCCTTGTGGGCCAAAGAAAGCAAAAAAGACAGAACCATAGGTATGTCACATGAAAAAGGATCCACATTCTTAACCCTGCACCAGTCGCAGAACTTTCTCCAACGGCAAAGGGACATTGTGCGGGCCTTCTGGCCGAAAACAACACCTCCATCACGTCTTCAGGGAGGTCCCAATCCTTATACCTCAACCTTTCAGAAACCAAGCGTGAAGATTGAGGGATCTGACCTCTGGATGGAGAACCTGACCCCCATCCCGTGAGAGCAGATCGTCTTGGTAGGGAAGACGACGTGGAGGGCAGATGGACAAGTTTAGAAGGTCCGGGTACCACGTCCTCCGGGCCCATGCCGGAGCAATGAGTATCATCCGGGAACCGAACCTCCGTAACCTCCGCAGCACTTGCGGAATGACGGGGACAGGAGGAAACGCGTACAGCTGCGGGGGAAGGACCACTCCACTACGAACGCGTCTCCTAAGGCTCCTCTTGGAGGAAATTCCAACAAGCAGAACCTTTCGCACTTCCGGTTGACACTGGAGGCGTAGAGATCCACTTGAGGGGTCCCCCAAAGGGCGAATATCACCAGGAGAATCTCCTGAGCCAACTCCCACTCGTGAGAGATCGCGCTCTGCCTGCTCAGAGCGTCCACCATCTCGTTTTCGTCTCCGGCGAGATGAACTGCCGAGATCGAAACTTCCTGCTGGTTTGCCCAGAACCAGAGCTGCATCGCCGCCCTGCACAGAGGAAGTGACCCTGGCCCTCTCCCCCCCCCCCCCTTTTGTTGAGGTAGTGCATGGTCACTGTGTTGTCCGTCAGGATCAGGACATTCTTTCCTCGCACAGTCAGCAGAAAAGCCTTCAGGGCAAGCCTGACGGTCCTCAGTTCCAACAGATTGATATGGAGTCTGTACTCCGACGGAGACCAACGACCACTGACTCAACTCGTTGGCATGAGCTCCCAATCCCGTGAGGGATGCGTCCGTCACGATTGTCAACACCGGCCAGGGTAGCCAAAATGGAGCCCCTTCATCAGATTGCCTTCGACGGCCCACCACAGAAGGTCCTGGGCGACCGAGGACGGCACCTGAACAGGGTCCGGCATCCTGCCGGAGGATTGAGACCACTGAAGCCTGAGTGCCCATTGCATAGATCTCATCCGCAACCTGGCCTCTGGCGCCAAAAGAATGCAGGATGCCATGAGGCCGAGCAATCTCAAGAACTCGAACGCTGTGAGACTGTGGGCATGCTGAAACTTGTGCACCATCTGCCGAATGTGATGAGCCCTCATCTGGGGAGGAAAACACTGCCCCAGGGACGTGTCGAGCACTGCTCTGATGTACTGGAGCCTCTGAGTTGGCATCAAATGGGACTTCTTTAAGTTGAGGGAGAAGCCCAGCTTGCGGGAGGAGTGGCAGGTGACGGACAGATGATCCAGGACTTGCTCAGGAGAGCGCGTCCTGATCAACCAATCGTCCAGGTAGGGGTAGACGTGAATCCCCCCCATTCCTGAGATGCGCTGCCACCACTACCATGAGCTTGGTGAAGACCCTCGGGGTGGAGGTCAATCCGAACGGCAGGACCCGAAACTGAAAAGACGAGTCTCCAACCGTGAATCTCAGGTACATCTTGTGCTTTGGATGGTTCGGCACATGAAAATAAGCTTCCTTGAGGTCGAGAGACACCAACCAGTCCTGAAGTTGAAGGGCCTGGAGGACTTGAGAAAGAGTAACCATCTTGAACTTGTCCTTCCTGAGGAGTTTGTTCAAACCGCGCAAGTCCATGATGGGTCTCAATCCCACGTCTTTCTTGGAAATCAAAAAATAAGGGGAATACCACCGCTTGTTCCTCTCCGCTACAGGCACCAGTTCTATGGTGCCTTTCTCCAGCAGGGATTACATTTCCTGCTCAAGGAGCGGATCCGGACTCTTCAAAGAGAGATTCCCTGGTGGATTGTCGTGAGGCCTCTGCCGGAAAGGCAGACGGTAGCCGTGGGCTATGATCTCCAGAACCCACACATCTGAAGTAATGGCACGCCATTCGAAAAGATGCTGCGCCAGCCTTCCCCCAACCGGCGAACCATGGGCCATGGCCTCATGACTGAGCTGAAGCGGCTGCGGCATTGCCTGAGGGCAAAGAGGCAACTGCCCGAGTGGCCTTGGCACCTCAAGTACCCTGCTTTCCACCTCTGGCACTCCTACGGTGGCCCCTTTGACTGGCAGCTCCCCTCGCTTTACCAAAGATTGAGTAATAACGAAAAGGAACCTCCCCTGCATTGTTGTCCCCTAGGACGAAAAGGCAGAGGTTGGCGAACTGCAGCGCCCAACGACTTTGCTGCAGCTTTGGAGGTCTGCAACCTCCCAAGGCTCTCGTCAGCCTTGCTGCCAAAAAGATGTTCACTGTCAAAGGGCATGTTGAGGAGCCAGGCCTGCACATCAGGAGCAAACCCTGACTTCCGCAACCACGCAAACCTGCGTATTACGGTGCTCGCCACGATGGACCGGCTGACGCAATCTGCCATGTCCAAACCCAACTGAACGGCCTCACACATGGCGTCCTTGCCATCCTGGACCATAGCAAGAAAACCATCCCGTTGTCCCCTTCGGGAATATGTTCAGCCGCTAAGGAAAAACAGTTCCACAGTGTGCGTGAAACGTGACCCGGCACATACAGAGTAGGCCGCCTGAAGAGCCATACCCCCTGAAGGAAACACTTTTTTCGCCCAACCATCAAAACGCTAGTCGTCCCTATCAGGAGGGATGGTAGGATACGATGCCTGCTTTGCTGGGGCCGTAGCCGACGCACCACCAAACGCTCCGGAGTGGGGTGCTTGGTCAAGTAGCAGGGGTCGCTACTGGCTGGGCGGTATTTTCGTGGCAAAGACTTGCCCACTGCCGGGAGAATCTCCGGAGCAGTCCAAGCCACCGCCACCCTCCTTGATAGAGCCATATGGAACGGCAGGACCAGGTCAGTTGGTGGAACTTGGTCGAGGATATCCGTCAGGTCATCCTGAAGAAAATCCCCTGGGGGAGCAGACCACCCCAAGTACTCGGTGACCCTAGACATAAGGCGCCGGTACGAGGAGTCGGCATGGGTGCCAGGCTCAGGCCTACAAAACTCAACCTCCGGAGAGGTGTCAAGACCACTGGCGTCGTGCAGGGACTGACGCAGGTCCTCAAACTGGCTATGGCCCGAGAGAATCTCAGCTGGCAATGTATCAGGAACCATGCCATCATCAGAGCCCTCATCCACCTCCGAAATGTACTCAAGATGGCAGAAAGTGGGCACAGAATGTGTAATAAAGCCATGCTTGACCTTGGCCAGAGCCTTTCTAGGGGGTTCCACCGTGCCCCGGGGTACCCCCCTTGAAACAACCTTGAAAGGCGTCGAGTGAATCTGCGTCGACGCAGAACGCAGCGCCGACAGCGTCAACAGCGTCAACATAGGCCTCTAGGGCGGAGTCCCGAGCGTGTCCCTCGACATCCTGGGCGCCGACGACTTCCTCGAAGGCGGAGCCTCAAGAGAGTCCCTCAACGACCTCTGCGCCATAGGCGTCAACGTCTTCCTCAAAGACATCACAGGCTCACACGGTCTCGAGGGCGTCGAGGACCGGGACCTGGAACGGGCATGACTAAAACGATTCCCCTTGTCCGAGCGGGACCGCTCCCAGAAATCGTGCCGACCACCCGAGCCTGAAGGCGTACGAGCATTGTCTCTAGTCCGATCACGACCGACCCCACTCGGAGGCGCAGACGGACCAGTGCCCTGCGATACGAGAATCTCTAGCATTTTCTTACCGAAGGAAGCCCATTCCCCCGGTGACACATGCTTGGTAGGATAAGCGACCCGCAGACGGGCAGAGTCCTCGGATGAGGACGGGGAAGGCGACCGATGACGGCGCTTCTGGGAGTGCCTCGAAGAGGCAGAGGAGTGGCGGGACCCACTCCGGGACCGAGACCCACTGGACTTCCAACGATGATGCGGAGAGTCGCCCCTCGAATCGTCCGTCGGAAGCCCCGCAACCTCGACTTCCGGTGCTTGGACACCTTACCGACCGACAGTTTCTTCTTGCACTCCCGCAAGGCTTTGGACGTAAGCGACTGGCAGTCGACACAATCATCCACGTCATGGGCCTCCTGAGGCACCAGAGGCAGGCGTTGTGCGAGTCCGTCACCGACATCCTGGACCCGCAGTCCCGCACTTCTTGAAGCCCGGACGCGGGGTGGAAGAAGAGGTAGACATCTTGAAGAATGACTTAAACTTCACAAACAAACAGGTTCGAAGAACCAAAAGAACAGAAACTCCAAAGAGACGAAGCGTGCCGAGATCTCCGAAGCGAACACTTCGCAAAAAAAAAACGGAACTGAGGCTACAGGCGTTGAGCGTCCTACTTAGGGCGGCGTATCGACGTCATCGACGCAGACACCGAAAGATTTTCCGAAGCAGCACAGCTGTGGTGATTACTGTCATAGATATGGAATATGTCGCAGGACACAAACCCCTCGAAAAGGTGTCTTAGTACGGATTGTCCCACCTGAGAAACGGATCTAGAATGAGCATCTAGACAATAGTCTTTTGTAAAGGTGTGTACAGAACTTCTGGTTGCCGCTTTGCAAATGGACTCAAGGGGAACATTTGTAATGAAAGATGTGGATGCCCCAGTGCCCAGAGTAGAGTGTGCTCTAGGCTTGAAGGGCAGTTCTCTTAGCAAGAGAGAAACAGAGTGATGCACTGGACAATCCATCTAGGGATAGTGGATTTGGAAACTGCATCTCCTTCTCTTCCTGCCGCCACTGAGACAAAGAACTGATTAGTCTTTCTTAGTGGAAGAGTTCTTTCTATATACAACAAGACTGCCCTGCGCACAACAAGTGTGTGTAGGCTCTTCTCTCCCATGTTTGAAGGGGTTTGAAAGAATGTTGGTAGTTCTATAGAGTGGTTGACATGAAACTTTGAAATGAATTTCGGTGCAAACCTCGGGTGTGTGCGTAGAACCACCTTATCTTTGTGAACTGTTACAAAGGGGTCTAAGATAGAGAGCGCTTGTAGTTCACTCACTCTCCTCATGGAGGCGATAGCTATTAAGAAAGCAGTATTAAGAGTGAAATCTTTAAGGCTGCCCTATGCATGGGCTCGAAGGGGGAGCCCATTAGACTGGTTAACAGGACGTTCAGGTCCCATCCGGGAGCTGGTTTAGATATAGGAGGGTGAATCCTTTTCACTCCCTCCATAAAGGCTTTAATAACTGGAACTTTCAACCATGACACCTTATGTTGTGACGTAGTCTAGGCGGAGAGTGCGGCTAGGGGAACTTTAATGGAATTAAAGACTAGACCCGAGTCCCGTAAGTGAGTCAGGTATACGAATATATGAGTGGGAGAGCAGTCAACAGAGTTGATGCTCTGAGTTACACGGGATGACAAACCGTTTCCACTTACTGGAGTGGCAGTAACAAGTGTTCGGTTTCCGTGCCTCCATGAGAATGTCCATGCATCTCTGGGGGAGCTATAAATGTCCAAATTCTATGACTTTAGGAGCCAGGCTGCCAAGTTCAGGGTCTGCGGACATGGGTGCAGCGTCAGGCCCCTGTCTTGCGACATGTTGTACGGGCAAGGTAGTTTCACCGGAGGAGATGGTGACATCTCCATCAGATGAGCGAACCAGGGTTGGCGGGCCCACATGGGGGCCACCTGCATCATTGTAACCGTTCCTGGTGCTTCTTGTGCACTATCTTGTTTAGAAGGGGAGTCGGGGGGACGGGGGGGGTGGAGCGTAGGCAAATTTCCCTGACCATGTTATCCAGAGTCTGTTTCCCTTGGAGCGGTTCTGGGGGTACCTGGAGGCGTAATCTTGGCATTGGGCATTCTCCAGAGTTGCGTACAAGTCGATCTCTGGGAAGCCCCATTCTGCGAAAACGTTGGAGACAATGTCTCCGCGTAAGCACCATTCTTACTCTATGGGTAGAGTGAAGTCTCTGCTGAGTCCGTCTGCCAGAAGATTGAGTTCCCCTGGTACATGTTGTGCTAACAGGAACATGTGTTTGAGAGCCCACTTCCAGATGGTCTGGGACAGCTTGGACAGTCCTGGAGAGCGAGTGCCCCCCTGCTTGTTCAGGTAGTACATGGCTGTGGTGCTGTCCGTGAGGATCAGCACCGTCTTTCCTTGCAGATTTGTCTGGAAAGTCTTTAGTACTTTGAAGACCGCCAACAATTCCAGTAGGTATTCGGGAGAATTCTCATTTATGGCTAATTTCCCTCACCTAGTGAGTCCATCAGCAGCTTTGCTGAATTTCAGGGGTTTATTTTTTTCCACCTGGTAAGAGTGTGAGCCTGTTTCCCACTCTTACATGTGTTTTGCCTTGTGTATTTCTACTTTGTGTGATCTTGGGCTCTGGAGCCACACCACTCCATGAGCCCAGGTTTTTTTGTGTGTTACACAGCACCTTCAGTGCAGTAACACCGGGTTGTCTTTGAGACTTCCCATTGACTCCATTTTTCTGGGGCGGACTACTGTCCCCCAGAAACCTGTAAAGTTGCCATGAACTTTACATAGTCACTTTAAACTACAGACCCTTTACACCCCATCTTTTATGGAATATTGGAAAGGGTTAATTCCTACCCCTTTGTGTCTGTGCCTCTCTGAGCTTTGTTTTGCTCTTTTAACATTTAGTCTTGGCTGGTGGCAGTGGTATCTACCCTAACTTTTCTACCGCGATTATACTATATAAACGTGGTACTGTTCCAGGCTATTGTATTAGCCTCGAACATAAACTCGCTTGCCCAAATACTTTTTATTTTTGCTCCGGTCGGGTTTAGTCGTCATTTCCCTTAGGGACCACTACACACAATTAAGACTACAAGTTGTAATACAAGTTCACCTTTGGTACTCGCCTGTACTACTATGTTAAAGTGGTAGCAGTAGCGGAGCAGCCAGTCTTATCTCAAGAGTATATGAGCAGTAGCAGGTATTACACAAAGGGACCACAATTACTGTGACTCAAGCAAACACTGACTCAAGGTTTTCAGGTAAAAAAACATATAAGTACATTTATTTTTAAACCATCTGTAAAACACAACACTTCTATTAATTGAAAACCACACGAAAATATACTACGAACAACCAATTCTCCTGGCACAGAATAACTCAAGGCAAGTAAGTACCTTCCGTTTTGGCAGACCGGTGTTGTGAAACAAAAGACGTTATCAGGGATACACATGTGATGCCTTTTGACAGCTCGGTCGTATTAAAGCAACGCGTATCCGCGGCAAGAATTGTTACCAGGGCAAAAACACACTTAGCCCCATGGGCTAACCAGAGAGAGTTGAGGACAAAAATCATATGCAATACATTTGTCAAGGCAGACCGAATCAGAGAACCCTCGCTGACAGAAATACAAAAGTCAATAGGCCGGAGCCAGTGTCAAGTGGACCCAGGTTCCTGTTGTCGAGGATCACACAGTCAGACAGTTCAAGATTCAACATTGCCAGGAGTACTTGGATATAGAGGAAGCAGAACAGAGTACCTTATTCAAAGAAGAATCTGGTGCAAGGGCGGTTGTTCCTGGTGGTTTCCTGCAGACCCACTGTTCCTGGAACTTTGGCAAGAAGGACGAATCCAGCAGCAGCGATGGTGAATAAAAGGTGTGCTCCTTTAAAACAGGAGAGGCTCTTCAGATGGCTATCCGGACCACTACAGCAGTGTGCATCGATTTCGACCACAAAGGGGATCCTCTGGCTGTGGAAGATGAGCTGGTTGACCCCACCAAGCTCAAGGGAAGGAGACTCCAGACTGGATCTTCTCTGGTCGTCGAAGGGTAGATAGCTCAGGACTGCAGCAGGGCTTCACCGTGATAGGGTAGTTGCAGCAGCAGACTTCTTCTCCGTTTCTCTTCGGTTCCTTGTAGTTCCAGTGACGACTGACTTCCAGCTCAAGAGTCCTGCTTTTTATGCGAAAATCCCCCATTCACACAGCCTGGCTTTCAATCACCCAGCAGGGGGGGGTTGTCCAGCCCGGACAACCACCTCAGCCAATTATGGCAAAGTGTGACCTAGGTTTCCTAGGATACCCTGTGCAGGGGGTGACTACACCCCTCCCTCACATTCAGCCCACCTAGACACCCAGAGGAGGGCTTCTTGGCAGAAACACGCCAAAAGACGGTGAACAAAGAAGGCAAACCTGGTTTGCCGCGCAAAGTAAAACACAAGAAGGACTTTAACAAAAAGAAATGGCGAATAAACCCAACCAGAGCCAAAAGAACGAGAATTTGGTCAAGCAGGCCGGTGTTGTGAAACAAAAGACGTTATGTAATAGCCTATAACAATACCATGTTTATATAGTATAATCGCAGTAGAAAAGTTAGGGTAGATACCACTGCCACCAGCCAAGTCTAAATGTTGAGAGCCAAACAAGGCTCTAGGAGGTACAGATAAAAAGGACTAAGTATTAACCCTTTCCAGTACTCCATGTAAGATGGGGTGTACTGGATCTGTGGTTAAATGACTAGGTAAAGTTAATGGCAACTTTCCCCTTTTATGGGGGACAGTAGACAGCCCCAGAAAATGGAGTCGGGGGCTGAGGGAGGGGGGGGTATGGAGTCTAAAAGACAACCCTGTGTCACTGCACTGAAGGTGTGGTGTAACACAAAAGAAGGGGGCTACTGAAGTGGTGTACTCCAGAGTCCACAAAAACAGAGGAAATACACATGGCAAAACATGGGTAAGAGTGGGGGAAAAGCTCACACTCTTACCAAGTGGAAAGAAAACCCTGCAGAAATACAGCAAAGCTGCTGGGGGACTCACTAGGTAAGGGAAATTAGCCATAAAATGAGAATTCTCCCCAACACTGGCGCAGGCCTATTGACTTATCTTCTTGTTAGAAAATGCCCTCTGATTCTCTCTGCCTTGACAAAAGTATTGCCTATCATTTTTATCGCCAATTTTCTTGTGTGAATTCATGTGCTAAGTGTGTCTGACTACGGTTACATTTCTTTCCGCGGGTACGCTTATCTTTATTAAGATCGAAGGAACAAGTTACTTACCTGTAACTGTTGTTCTCCAGCATGGATTCACATGCTCATGAATATTCCCAGTCAGGCCGGGAATCCTCGGTATAGAAAAAGAAAAATCACTATCAGTTTCGTTTCTGATCTGTCTTTCTTAGTAGTAACCAATCACTGGTCTCTGGGTCATACTGCCCCCAGCCAATGACTGCCCTCTCCCTAAGCCACGCCTCCGACAGCCATCCTCAGATTTGGTAGCACGTAAAGTGGCAGTATGACCAAGTGAAGAGCCGCAGAGGGGTAGGCGGGAGGGTTCGCATGTGAATCCATGCCAGACCCATGCTGGAGAACAGTTACAGGTAAGTAAAATGTTCCTTCTCCAGCATGGGGTCTGGCATGGATTCACATGCTCATGAATAAGAGAATACATAGCAGTACACACATGCACAACCACGGGAGGTGGCAACAGGCTCAACATTAAGCAATACAATAACTCAACATTAAGCAACTCTTACCTCCTCACCAGGCTCACCTTAGGCGAACAGGTTGCGCAGCACTGCTTGGCCGACCCTGGAGTCCCGATCGACGCAGTAGAATCTTGTGAAGGTGTGCGTCGACCTCCACGTCGCAGCCCTGCAGATGTCCAGCAGGGGCACACCAGACAGGAACGTCGTGGTAGCAGCAATCGCTCTGGTCGAACGGGCTCTCGGACGGCCGGGCAGCTGTCGGTTTGCCAACCGGTGACAGTGCATGATGCAGCCAGAGAGCCATCTGGAAATGGTAGTCTTCGAGAGAGCCTTCACAGTCCCAAAGTTCACAAACAGCTGTGACGTCTTCCGAAAACTCTTCGTGCGGACCACGTAGAACTTCAGCGCTCTAGCTACATCCAGCGAGTGCAAAGTCCGCTCGGTCGGCGACGGGAAGAAAACTGGCAACACCAAGGGATCGTTGAGGTGGAAGTCCGACGGCACCTTGGGCATAAAAGGATGGGTGTGTCCTCAGCACCACCCTCGTGTCATGAAAAGTCAAGTATGGAGGCTTGAAAGATAGGGCCTGGATCTCTCCCACTCGTCATGCAGAGGTGATGGCCACGAGGAAAGCTGTCTTCCATGACAGGAACTTCAAAGGCGCCGAATGCATAGGCTCGAATGGAGCCCCCATGAGCTTGGTCAGCACCACATTAAGCTCCCACGCCGGGGCTGGAGCCTTCACCGGTGGGAATGATCGGAATAGTCCCTTCATGAATTCTTTCACCAGGCGATGAGACCACAAGGACGCCCGTCCCGTCGTCCTGGTATATCAGAAGATTGCAGCCAGATGTATTTTGATGGAGGCGTGAGCCATTCCAGCTTTGGCCAACGACAGTAGGTACGGCAGTACTTGAGGGGCCGTAATCCGCAGAGGGTTAATCTTCTGTGCACAGCACCAGACAGAGAACCTCTTCCATTTATGTCCGTAGCACTTGAGAGTTGAGGACGCCCTGGCCTGTGCAAGAACCTCTGTGCAGTCGGCCGGGATGTCATACCCTCCAAACTCTAGTGCTGCAGGAGCCAGGCCTGCAAGTTCAGCGACTCCAGGTTGTGGTGAAGTATGCCGCCTCCTTCTCTGGAGGGAAGGTCTGCGTCCGTCGGCAGCTTGACTGGAGGGTACGTTGACAAGTCCAGAAGGTCCGGGAACCAGATCTGATTCGGCCACGCCGGTGCGACGAGGATCATCCTGCAACGGGACCTCTTGAGCTGGTTGATGAGCCGGAGCAGCAACGGCAGCGGAGGGAACGCATAAAGAAATAGGCCGTCCCAGGGGAGCGAGAAAGCATCGCCCATGCTCCTCGGCTGGGAGAACCTGCTGGCGAACCTCTGGCACTTGGAATTCGTCGCCGTCGCAAAGAGATCGATTTGGGGTTCGGCCCATCGTCGGAAGAGTCGATCCACCTGATCCTGGCATAGTTCCCACTCGTGGCACGAGCACAGCTCCCTGCTGAGTGAGTCAGCGATCGTGTTTTTTATTGCTGCCAGATGAAGAGGCACCAGAAACATCCCTTAGATCTTGGGCTTCCTTGGATAGGGCTGGGGACCTGGTTCTGTCCTGCTTCCGGATGTAGAACATCGTGGTGGTGTTGTCGGTGAAGATCCTCACCACCTTGCCCTTGAGGGACAGAAGAAAAGACCTGAGGGCCCAGAACACTGCGCGGAGCTCCAAGATGTTGATGTGGAGAGACTTCTCCTCCGGGAGCCAAAGGCCTCTCGCGTGAAGATCTCCGGAGTGTGCTCCCCAACCTTCCAGGGAGGCGTCCGTCGTCACCGTCACCTGGTGAGCTGGGGTCTGAAAGTCGGTGCCCGCCGACAGATGGGAGCGGGTACCCCACCACCAGATCGCCTGACGGAACGTCTCGTTGAGGGATCCTGTCCTCGAAGCTGCCCGTCGACTGGATCCAGCGGGCGTCGAGGAACTCCTGTAAGGGTCTCATACGAAGCTTGCAAAGGCGCACCAGATAAATGCAGGAGGACATCATCCCTAGGAGGGACTTGATAGATCGTACCCTGGTCCTTTCCTCCGACGGCGAGGGCAGCCGCGCCACTGTGTCGAGCTTGGCTCCCAGAAACAGGGCGACTTGCGACGGAACCAGGTGGGATTTTGGAAAGTTGATGGAGAATCCCAGGTCCGTGAGCAGCTGGACGGTCTTCGCAGTGTGCTCCACGGCAAGCTCCCTTGTCCTTGCCCAGATGAGCCAGTCGTCCAGGTAGGGGTAAACGTGGATCCCCTGTAGGCGCAGCCGTGCCGCCACCGGTGCAAGGCTCTTGGTGAACACCCTGGGTGCCGACTTCAATCCGAACGGGAGGGCCTTGAACTGGTAGTGCCGCCCTTGGAGCACAAACCTGAGGAACTTTCGGTGTCCTTTTAGATTGGGGATGTGGAAGTAGGCATCCTCCAAGTCAAACAACGACAGGAAATCGCCCTCCTCCAGCTGTCCCAGCACATGATGGCGGGTGACCATACGGAACTTCTGTGCCTTGATGTACTTGTTCAGTTGTCGTAGGTCCAGGATGGGGTGCCATCCTCCTGTCTTCTTTTTTACGAGGAAGTACCGTGAGTAAACTCCGGAGCCCCGAAGCCTATTTGGGACAAGCTCGATGGCACCCTTCTTGAGCATCGCCCTTACTTCCAACAGTAGTTGAGGGACGCGATTTTCCTTCCTGGCCACGGATGGAACGTGCGGGCACTTCTTCTGAAACTCGAGGGCGTGCCCTTGGGCCAGGGCGTCCAGCACCCAACGGTAGGTGGAGATGGACTCCCACACACTGACGAATCTCGCCAGCCGGCCTCCCACCTGGGTGCTTCGGCGGGGGCCCGACCCCACGGTCGGTTCAATCTTGTTTGGAGGCCGCCTTGCCTCCTTGACGACGGGCACCACCTGACTTGCCGCGTCCCCTGTAGGCTTCCTGGGACGAAGATCTTGCCGCTTGGCGGTAAGTGGAGGAGCCACTGCCGGATCCCTTGGAGGCACCTTGTCGGCCGTTCTTTCGGAGCTCCGGAGGCAGTCGTAGTTGGAGCACTCCCAGTGCCCGGGCAGTCTCCGTCTGTCTTGATGGCCTGAAGGGACTCATCAACCGCCTTCCCAAACAGGTTGTTCCCGTCGAAGGGCATGTTCAAAACCTTCGTTTGTACGTCCTGGCGGAAATCCGTGGTCTTGAGCCATCCTCGTCGTCTCAAGCAAACGCTGTTGCCCAACTGACGGAAACTGGTGTCAGCGATGTCCGTTGCCACTGTGATGGCATGGTCCGAAGCAATCTCCCCCTCCTGTAGGATTTCAAGGGCCTAAGCCCTTTTGGCATCTGGAAGGAAGTCTAACAGAGGGGCGATTTTGAACCACAACTCCCTGTCGTAGCGGGCTACGATAGCCAGGATGTTGGCCGCCTTAATAGTCGTCGCTGCGGATGAGATGATCTGTCGTCCCATCGTGTCCAACTTCCTGCCCTCGCCGTCCGGCGGGGAAGTTGATGTCGAGGCCGATGCCCCCCCAGCTTTTTTCTTTGCCGCCGCCGAGACGACCGAATCCAGGGTAGGTTGTGCCCGAAGGCACGAGGGGGCAGCGTCGGGGACCCGGTACTTCTCGTACCGGTCCCTCTTTGCCGGCGCCGTGGCAGGGTTCTTGAGGAGGGCGAGCCCCTCATCCCAGATGTCATCAAGAAGCGGTAGGGCGAGGACCGTCTTCCTTTTAGCCTCGCGCCGTTGGTAAAGGAACCCTTCTTTCTTCTTTTCTTCTGGGCAGAGCTGAAAAAGCTCGGATGCCCTGGAAATCATGGCATGAAAGGATCCAATCTCGTTGGGCGGAGACGCCCGAGCAGGGGGCGACGGGGGACACGTCCCGTCGTCGCCTCCGTCATCATCTGTACCTGTCGTAGCCGTGCCTGTATCATCCCTGTGGGTAGTAGACCGGGGGGAAGGCAGAGCAGGTCGCAGAGGTCCGAGAGGTGGCGTAGGATGCGTCATCATCATCTTATGCGGTGGACTCTCCGAGGGTCCTGGCTCCGGTTCCCCCGTCGGGTCTGGCTCAGGTACCTCCGTCGGGGGAAGAGGCAACCTTGTCCTTATCTCCGAGCATAAGGACTGAATCGCTGACAAAATGGCCGCCGAGGTGTCCTGCGGCACCGAAAACGACGGGCGCGAGGGCTCAAGGAGCCTTGTCGGCGACATCGTTGCCCTCGTCGGGATCCCTCCCGATGGGCTGGGCCTCTTCCACGACTTCGATGAGCTCTTCTTCAGAGGTCGTGTCCGGCCACCAGCCCCTCCCCCACCTTTTCCAATGAGGACTTTGTGGGGGTCTTCTCAATGGGCCTGAAAGACTACTCCCTCCGCGGTGGTGGTGGTGGACTCTGGGTCCTGAGGGCGCCTCCACCGGTGTAGCCTCCACAGACTGAGCCAGGGCCGCGGCGACATCCTCAATCTAGGTCTTAGGAGGGTGAATTAAGGCCACCGTCACCTTCTGGACGCCTGGGGCCTTCACCTTGGGGGAGGGTCCGAGCCTCGCTCCCCCTCTGCCGGAATCTTCGAGATCGACCGGGGCCTCTCCAGAAGCTTTGCCGGGTTCTCGGACTTCCTCTTACCCGAGCCAGAGCGTTGGCTCGTGGTTGATGGCGCCGGGGAGGATGCGCCCTGCCTGGCAGCCAAGGAGCCCAACCGTTCGGCGCTCCTGGTGCCCGCGGACTCGCGGTGCTTAGCCTTTTGTTGGGCCCCCGTCGCCGGGGCGCCCTCAAAGGACTTAGAAGACCGCTCTGACTTCTTTTTCTTCTTCTCGCCTGACGGGCTCTTCCCTTCCAGCCAGTTGGCGAGACGGAGGTGGCGATCCTTCATGGTCCGCTCCGACATGTTCCCACAAAACGCACAGTCCTTCTCCTTGTGCGTCTTGTCCTCATGGAGACAGAGGCATAACGAATGCTCGTCCTCCTTGAAAACATTCTGAAGCTGGCATCCAGGGCAGGTCCTGAACAGCTTCCCGGGCGTCGAGATTCCTTTCTCCTGGGCCATGTCCGGGGCAGGCCTCGGAACTTCTGGAATCCTCCAAAAGCGTAACTCGACGAAATCTTCACCCTTGAGGGGCGTAGAAAACTCCGAAATGGATCCCCGTTGATCAGATGTAGAAATGGTGGAGCTTGAGGCTCTATTTAACCGAAAAATGAGAAAAATCTCCTGAAAAAGCGCCAAAACGCAGCAAAAGCTCGAGAGCTACAGCACGAGGACTCACAACACTTCAACGTGCGGTAAAAATCTGAGGATGGGTGCCAGAGGCGGGGCTTAGGGAGAGGGCAGTCATTGGCTGGGGGCAGTATGACCCAGAGACCAGTGATTGGTTACTACTAAGAAAGACAGATCAGAAACGAAACTGATACTGATATTTTTTTCTATACTGAGGATTCCCGGCCGGACGACAGGGAATATTCATGAGCATGTGAATCCATGCCAGACCCCATGCTGGAGTACTGTCATTACTGTCCAAAAGTGATCGCATATGTACTCCCAGTAACGTCTGTTTAATCACACTGGTCTGTCAAATCCTAAGGTACTTACCTTTTCCCCTTGTGTTCTGCACAAGGGGAATTGGTTGTGTGTAGTGTATTTGAAGTGGGGTTTTATTTTACTAGAAGTGAAGTGTTATGTGAACAGATGGTTTAAAAATAAATATACTTATATTTTTTAACCAGAAACCTTGAGTCTGTGTTTGCTTGAGTCAGAGTAATTGTAGTCCTTTGTGTAATCTCTACTACTGCTCATTTGCTCTTGAGATAAGTCTGGCTGCTCTGTCACTGCTACCGCTCTTTCTGTGTAGTACAGGCTTGTACCAAAGGTGAACTTGTAGTACCACTTGTAGTCTTAACTCTGTGCAGTGGTCCCTAAGTGCACTGCATAGGATTCTGCCCAACACTGGTGTACAGCGTTGGGATTTTTAAGCATAGTGATTACACTTAAAGTGCTGATATTACCTTGGGTCAACTAACCACAAGGCTAAACGTCATTAACAATAACTGAAAAAATCATGTCAAATATGGAAAAATACAGTGAGGAGAATCTCTTAAACTACACTGCTGAGGCTTTGAGAACCATGTGTAGAGAACAGAGACTCTCTGGTAAAGGAAATAAATATGAACTAGTTGCTAAGTTATTGGGAAAACAGTCTGGAGAGTGGGTCAGAATGGCCTACCACTCCAGCAAATGTGGATAATGAGGTTTCGGATTCTGAGAGTGTTGGTTTAGAAAAAGTAGAGTAATCTTTGTTAGGAGATCCTACCACTCCCTTACCTGCTCAGAAACCACAATCTCTGTCCAGAGGGACCCCCACAGGTCCTACACTCAACTCCTGAATGTATTGCCCTTGAGAAAATGAGACTTGAATTAGAAGGGAAACATATTGAGGCACAAACTGCCATGAAACATCAAGAGTTAAGGCTCAGGGAAATGGAGATGGCTCATGCTTTAGAGATGAAGATCTTGTGTGTGGAAATTGCTTCTCTGCCAGCATCTACTGGGTCTTCCAGCCCTAAGAGACCCTGTATGCCAAAGGAAATGATTGGTATGTATGAGCTTGATCTTTTGGATTGGTTAGCAATGTTTGAGTACAATCATGGGATTCAGGGTATCACAGGGAATCAGTTTATTCCTTGGCTTTTCTCTAGGCTCCCCCCTGTTGCAAGTGATGCAGTAATGGAGTTGAGGGAGGAGGATAAGCAGGATTATGAGTTTGTCAAGCTAGCTTTCATAGCTAGATTTGGGAAGACCCCTTCCCAGTACCTTAAGAGGTTTAGGACCCTCAAAAAGCATGATGGTACCCCTTGGGCTACCTGGGTGTGTGAATGTTTGAAAAACTTAGATGGTTGGGTTAAGGGTTACAAAGTGAACACTTATGAAGGTTTGAGGAATCTTGTAATGTTGGAGTCTATTTTTGATGTCTGCTCTTCTGAGCTTAGGCAGCACTTGGCTGATTCAAAGGAGATAGATCCTAAGAAGTTAGCTAAGGCTCCTGACTTGTGGATTGCCAACAGGGCTACTCACAAGGATTCTGGGGCAACTCAGAAGGATGAGGGAAAGCAGCCAAAGAAAGATAACAAGGAGAATTCCAATAATTCCAATCCAAAAGAGGGCCGCAAACATAACCAGGGTAAGCCACAAGGGAAACTGAATCAGGCTAGTGTACCATCTGGTACCAAACCAGATGGAGGTCAGAACAAACCCCCATTCAATAAAGCATTTGGGAAATGTTTTGTTTGTGGGTCAACTGTCCATGTGAAAGGGGATCCCAGATGTAAGGGTAAACCTTCAGGGGTCCACACTGTCTCCTTCGCCTTCTCCCAGGTGGAAGTACCACCTATAGCCAGTGGAAACTTTCAGTTACTAGCTGATGAGCCCATGAGAGACTCAGCTAGTGTTTTAGTGTCCTTGGGTCTTGGGAATAACAGAACTTAGATGTCTATAACTCAATCCCAGATAATACTAAAGAGTATTATAAAGATAGTGTTCTTGTGAATGGCCAGGAAACACTTGCCATCAGAGACACTGGAGCCAGCATAACTGTGGTTGGTTAATGTTTATTTCAAGGTAGAGGATGTTGCTAAGGCACAAACACCTAACCAAGTTATCTGGAGGCCCTGTGCAAAAGGTTCCCCAGTTACCAGCTCTCATCCAGTGTAATGACATGACTGTCAGAATACCTGTTCGTGTGCAAAGTGACGTACCTGGTAGAGTCCTGTTGGGTAATGACCTGAAAACTCTTGGAGTTGTGTTTAGTACCCTCAGACCTCCCAGCAAAAGGAAGCAGGAGCTCACAAGGTCTGCTAGGGAGAGAACCTTGAGAGGCTCTCCTGGGTATTTGATAGAAGAAACTATCACCCCAAGTCCACAGGACTGACTTTGTGCTATTCCAAGTAAAAATGAGGAAACCCAAGTCTACCAGCAAGAAACCAGCAAGCACTCCTGTGCCACCAAGGACATCACCAAGAATGTCCAAAGTCACACCTGTGACTCCTCCACCAGCTGAGGCCGAGTGTGGGGTTCAACCCTGTTTGGTTCAGCTAGATACTGAGGAATCAGATCTAGAAGAAGATCCTACTCTGGTTGGAGATCTTGACCCTTTTGACCATACTAAGCTGCAGTCTTTACTGGCAGAAGGTGGCCCCAACAGGACAGACTTCAGCAGAGGACAAAGTGTCCTACTCTTGAGGGCCTTCGCCTACAGGCAGCTTCTCAGCTCGATGGGGAAGA
Organism: Ambystoma mexicanum; assembly: GCF_040938575.1. NCBI lineage: Eukaryota > Metazoa > Chordata > Amphibia > Caudata > Ambystomatidae > Ambystoma > Ambystoma mexicanum. The sequence continues at coordinate 1,117,691,593 of NC_090926.1, forward strand.
GCATGGGAATTATAGGTTGCTCTTGGAAGATGGCCTCTTCTACAGTGACCCAACGGAGGTCAAATCCTGGGGACTGCAAAAGACTTGTAGTACCTCTAGAGAACCCACTCCAGTTCCTACAGTTAGCCCACGAGATACCTTTGGCTGGTCATTAAGTTTTAAGACCACCAAGGAAAGGCTCTCTCTTTACTTCTACTGGCCTAAGAAGTAGACACATTCTGTAGGAGCTGTCACACTTGCCAAACCTCTGGCAAGAGTGGAGCCAAGAATGTGGCACCCTTGGTGCCTCTCCCAGTGGTGGGAGTTCCTTTTGAGAGGGTTAGGATTGACATTGTTGGTCCTCTTGACCCTCGCACATCTTCAGGTCACAGGTTTCTCCTGGTTGTAGTAGACCATGCTACTAGGTATCCTGAAGCAATACCTATGAGAACTGTTACGGCTCAGGCTGTGGCTAAGGCCCTACTTGGTATTTTTACCAGGGTAGGTTTTCCTAAGGAAGTGATATCTGAAAGGGGATCAAATTTCATGTACCACTACATGCAAGCCATGTGGAAAACTTGTGGAGTCACTTACAAGTTCTCTACTGCCTACCATCCACAAACAAATGGAATGGTGGAGAGGTCATGATAGGTGCTTTAGAAGAACCCCTTAAAATAAAAAGTGGGACCTTCTACTGCCATGCCTTCTCTTTGCATATAGAGAAGTCCCTCAGGAGGGAGTAGGTTACAGTCCCTTTGAACTTCTCTATGGCCATCCAGTCAGAGGTCCGTTGGCCCTGATTAAGGAGGGGCTGGAGAGTGCTCTTTTCCCCCAAGCCAGTCAGAGTGACTGACTATGTGATAGCTCTTCGCAGGAGAATGTCACATGATGGCAGAGGCAAGTGATAACTTGAGGGCTGGTCAAGCTCTGGTCAAGCATTGGCATGACCCGAAGGCTAACATGGTTGAGTTTACTCAAGACCAGCTTGTTCTCGTTATGGTGCCCACAAGGCAGAGGGCCTTGCAGGACAAATGGATAGGACCCTTCAAAATTGTGGGTAAACTTGGAGAGGAACTATCTGGTGGACTTAGGCAATCCTAAGGAGGCCCCCAGAGTCTTTCACACCAACCGTTTAAAGGCACATGTCTCTAGACCTGACATAGGAGCTTTGCTTCTAGCTTCAGCTCAGGAGGAGGAGAGTGAACCTCTACTTGAGCTCCTCAGAGGCTTACCTTTAGATGAGCAAGTGGAAGGAGTTAATCTCTCTTCCAGTCTCACATCTGACCAGCAGGATGAGTGCAGGTTACTGTTGAATCAGTTTGCCTCCCTGTTCTCACTTTCACTGGGCTTGACCCCTTGGGGCCAGCATGACATACACTGGTGACTGTTTGCCTGTCAAAAGCAGGGGGTACAGAATGTCAGACTATGTCAGATCCCACATAAGGAATGAGGTCAACGAGATGCTTGAACTCGGGGTAATAGAACCCTCGTCTAGCCCAGTTGTGCTTGTACCAAAGGCAATATAAAAGGAGTTGAGATTCTGCAGGGACTATAGAGCTCTAAATGCAGTCACTACAACTGATGCCCATCCTTTGCCTAGGACAGATGAGCTGGTGGACAAACTTGGTGCAGCCAAGTACCTCAGCACATTTGACCGAACGTCAGGCTTTTGGCAAATAGCCCTGACAGACCATGCCAAGGAGAAAACTGCATTCTCCACCCCAGCTGGCCTCTACCAATTCAAGGTAATGCCTTTTGGATTAAAGAATGCAACTGCTACATTTCAGAGGATGGTCAATCAAGTTCTGAATGGGATGGAGGACTTCTGCATGGCATACTTGGATGACATTGCAGTGTTCAGCCCTACATGCAAATAACATGTTGAACACCTAGGTTATGTATTGCAGGCTCTTGAACAGGCCCATCTGACCATAAAGGCAAGCAAATGTCAAATTGGTCAGAGTTCAGTGGTCTACCTCGGAAATGAGGTAGGAGTAGGTGAAATAAGGCCACTGCCTAGCAAAGTACAAGCTGTACAAAACTGGGCCACCCCTACTACTCAAACCCAAGTGAGAGCCTTCCTAGGTCTCACTGGGTATTATAGGAACTTCATAGAGAACTATGGGACCATAGCTTCAACCTTGAATTTCATCTCCCCTCCCAAGTTTCCTAAAAAGGTCAGGTGGAATGAGGAGTGCAATTGAGCCTTTGAAGGCCTAAAGAAAGCCCTATGTCAAGCTCCAGTCCTAAGAGCTCCTGACTATCACCAACCCTTCATTGTACAAACTGATGCTTCTAATGTAGGTATAGGTGCAGTCCTTAGTCAACTGGAAGAGAAAGGTAGGGAACACCCCATTTATTTCATCAGCAGGAAGTTAAAGGATCCCGAGACAAGGTGGGCAACAATAGAAAGAGAATGCTTTGCTATTGTGTGGGCACTGAAGAGGTTTAGACCATACTTGTATGGATCTACCTTCATCATTCAGACTGACCACCAACCCTTGAGATGGCTGATGCAAATGAAAGGGGAAAACCCAAAATTACTCAGATGGTCAATCTGCCTGCAAGGATTTGATTTTTCCATTGAGCACAGAGCAGGAAGTCACCACCAAAATGCTGATGGTCTCTCTAGGATGTTTGTAACCGACTAGAGGTATGAGGTCCATCCAGGAGTGGATTAAATTCTCCTGTCCCTTAGTCTGGGGGCTGGGGGCGAGAGATAGAGAGAATTCTCATTTATGGCTAAATTCCCTCACTTAGTGAGTCCCCCAGCAGCTTTGCTGGACTTGTGGAGTTTATTTTTTTCCACTTGATAAGAGAGCTTTTCCCCCACTCTTACCTGGGTTTTGCTAAGTGTTTCTACCTGTTTTTATGATTGTGGACTCTGAATAACACCACTTCAGTAGCCCCCTTCTTTTTGTGTGTCACACAGCACCTTCAGTGCTGTGGCACAGGGCTGTCTTTGAGACTTTCCTCGACTCCATTTCTGAGGCGACTACTGTCCCCCAGAAAAGGGTAAAGTTACCATTAACTTTACTTAGTCAATCTACCACAGATCCAGTACACCCCATCTTCCATGGAGTACTGGAAAGGGTTAACTCGTATCCCTTTGTATCTGTACCTCCTAAAGAATTGTATCGCTCTTAACATTTAGACTTGGCTGGTGGCAGTGGCATCTACCCTAACTTTTCTACCGCGATTATATTAGATAAACATGGTACTGTTCTTGGCTATTACATTAGCCTCGAACATAAACCCGCTTGACCAAATCTTCTTTCTCTTGGCTCTGGTTGGGTTTATTCACCATTTGTTATTGTTAAAGTCCTTCTTGTGTTTTACTTTGCGTGGCAAACTAGGTTCGCCTTCTTTGTTCACTGTCTTTTGGCGGGCTTCTGCCCAGAAGCTCTCCTCAAGGCGCCTGGGTGTCTAGGTGGGCTGAGTGTGAGGGAGGGGTGTAGTCACCCCCTGCACAGGGTCTCCCAGGAAACCCAAGTCGCACTTTGTCATGATTGGCCAGGGTAGTTGTCTGGGCTGGACAACCCCCCTGCTGGGTGATTGACAGCCAGGCTGCGTGAATGGGGGTTTTTCGCATAAAAAAAAGGCAGGTCTTTTGGGCTAGAAATCAGAGAGTCGCCACTGGAACTACAAGGAACTGAAGAAAAGAGGAGAGGACGACGGCTGCTGCAACTACCCCGTCCCGGCGAAGCCCTGCTGCAGTCCTGAGCTATCTGCCCTTCAATGACTCAGAGAAGATCCAGTCCGGAGTCTTCTTCCCTTGAGCTTGGTGGGGATAACCAGCTCATCTTCCACAGCCAGAGGATCTCTTCCGTGGTCAAAATCGCTGCACACTGCTGTAGTGGTCCGGATAGCAACCTGAAGAGCCTCTCCTGTTTTTAAGGAGCGCACCTTTTTATTCCTCATCGCTGCTGCTGGCTTCATCCCTGTGTGGTGCAGACCCCCTTCAGACATCCTCCTTCACAACGAAGCGCCAGGAATCGTGGGTCTGCGGGAAACCAACAGTAACAACTGCCAGGGAGGAAACTGGGTGAATCCCTTTTTCTTCATTTGCAAGGCTTGCCCTTTTCTTCCCTCCTTCTTATAACTTTTGTTTCCGAACATTGACAATATCCAAGTACTTTTGGCTACGCTGAATCGTGAACTGTCTGACGGTGTGATCTTCGGCAACTGGCCCCGGTGTCTTTCGACCCTGGCTCCGGCCCTTTGACTTTTGACCTCCTGTCTAAGTGTTTCTTGATTCTGCCTGCCTAACCAAAATATTGCCTGTGATTTTTGTCTCCAACTCCCTCTGGGTATCTCAGGTGCTAAGTGTGTTTTTGCCCCGGTAGCATTTCATGTCACGGATACGTGTTTGTTTAGTAGACCGAACTGTCAAAAAGTGATCACAATCGTATTCGCGGTAACGTGTTTTGTTCATAAGACCGGTTCATTCAAACGCAGGGTACTTAACTTGAGACTTACTGTACAAAGTGAATTGGTTAGTTGTAGTATATTTAACATGTGGTTTTTATTGAAGTTTAATAGAAGTGCTGCGTTTATAACAAATGTTTTAAAAATTAATGTACTTCTATTTTTTTACCTGAAACCTTGAGTCAGTGTTTGCTTGAGTCACAGTAATTGTGGTCCCTTTGTGTAATCTCTGCTACTGCTCATGTACCCTTGAGCTAAGCCTGGCTGCTCCGCCACGGCTACCACTCTGACATAGTAGTACAGGCTTGTACCAAAGGTAAAACTTGTATTGCCACCTCTTGTCTTAATTGTGTGCAGTGATCCCTAAGGGCACTGCACAGGATTCTGCCTAACAGGGGCTGATCGTGAGTCGTTTCCGGCGGAGCCAGAACCTTCCCGTCGACGGACGCCTTCTTGCGATGCGTCTCGCCGGATGATACTTTAGGCGTAGCGCCCTTTGTATTCGACGGCCCGGTCGCTTGGCGCGAATGCGGCTGCGGGGAGGGCTGCCGTCCCTCACGGTCGGCGGGGGGCGGCCGGCTGTGTCGGCGTCCCATTTGGCACAGAAGCCTTCTTCGACTTACTCGAAAAATGGCCGGGGTTGTGTGTTTTGTGACATGCTTTTCCCGTCCGCATCGCCGGGGTGTACATCCCCCCAAAGCAGGGCCATAGCCGTGCCTGTCGGGGCCAGGGACAGACTCCATGGAGCGAGAGCGCTCCATTGAGGGGTCAAAAACCTCTGTTACGGAGGTCGAGTCATCACTTTCACCCTCATCACACTCAGCGGCCGCTGCGGCGGGCGAGGAATCAGCCTTGGACATCTCATAGGACCCCTTGGACACCTTTTAACCCTGCGTTCCGTCAGAGTTTTTGGGCGAAGGAGCTTGCAGCCCACGCAACCAGCCTCGTCGTATTCGAGGGGAAAGCAGCGGTTACACCGCTTGTGCTCGTCCTTCCACAGGAATTTGCCTTTCCAAACTGGGCAAAATCTAAAAGGAGTCCTCTCCATAGCTGAGGACGTAACAAGTGATAATGACCCGGAAGGAAAGGGGGAAAAAAGGGAAAGGCATTCTAGTATGAGACAGAAATGTCCACTCCCACCCCACTCTCCCTACTGTGTAGGCCGGCAAGGCCAGGCCACGTGGTCGGCAGAACCGATAAGATCACCATCCATCGAACGAGGGCTGGGGGTGATTTTAGTTAATAATTAACAAAATCGACCGAGGGTCGAGCAATGGCAATGTCTCTTACGAGCTCCGCTTAAGGCGACCAGTATTATGGGTGGAAAAAAACAATCTGAGGGACCTCGACGCGTGAGGGATTTTGGGTACACTACACGTCACTATAGGGATAGTGTTAGACACGCCTATGTCAACGTCCCCTTTCGACTTTCGTAAAACAAGATGCAATACTCCACGGTGACCACTGGATGTCGGACTATATGCACAGTATGCGATTCTAAGCAGATTAACAAATATCAGAAATGATCTTTATGATCAGCCCTTACTTTCTATCGACAAAGTAGTTCCAACAATGATGTAAGGTTCAGAAGCGGCACTCAATCTAACATGGTGCATTTGAGGCATTCTAGAAGGTACGTTCTGGAGGAAATTTCTGTCACTTCCTCAATCTTTCCCAGGACCACAGATAAGATTCGAAATAGCTACACAACAGCATTCACTGGTACTGTGGAAATCAATTGACCTTTAGGGCAAAACCATCATAGACAAAGTGCCACCAATTGACATTTTGAGATCAATCTACAAGACTTGTCAAAATCTGTTATTGAACAACAGGAAATTGAAATGCATACGATGGATAGAAGCGCTTGGATGCTCAATCGAAACTTTAAAATGTAATCTCATGGAGAAGGTAGAGCTGAAAAAGCGTAATACACTTTCTATCAATTCTCCAGCGGAAAATTAGCAGTGAACCAACTCCCTATCTGCAACCATTTCCTTGCCCCAAGATCTGACATCTTTTTTTTTGTGATTGACGTTAAATCTACTACACACGAGAGAGGTGTTTAGCGCAGATGAAACAGCTGAGTGACGTTCCAAAGACATGTTTCTGTAAAAACTATTTGTACCAAGAATCCCTAGATCATCTCCTAATCGATTGGGATGCGCCAACCCCCAAAAGAATAAAATATCGAGATAGGGTACCAAGGGGAGCCACACCGCTTACTGCGGAGGAGAGATGGAGCTCTTTGAAAATTGGATAGGAAAAGTCTTGAATATTTATAGTTTTACAATTCTGGATGGAAATCTCAACTCAAAGATTTCTAAAGTTCTTGAAATGGAATTTTGTCATTTCGTTTACTTTACACTTCATTTCCTCTCTTCTTTCTTCTATTTTCTTCTTATTATTTATATATTTTCATCAACATGTGATATAATGAAGTTTGTAATAAACTAAATCATTTAATTAAATAACCTTTAGAAATTCATCACAAACAAGTAGATACAACATCTTTACAATTCATCGTATCATATAGCTCCTCCTTAGAAAATCCACAATAATCCCCAATAAAAGATACATTTACCTTTTTAAGACTTAAAACTTTTAAAGGATCAACAAACCTAGTTATCAAACATATGGACATAATTAAAACTGTCATACCCCTAAAGAGATCAAGACAATAATATTGAATAAGAACACAAAAAAAGGCCATACTAATTTCCCATTTAGTATTTTCTACCAATTTTCAGTCTATAAGCGGTATTCTATAAATTCTATTTGATTTCTACTTTTAGTTGAGGAGATTTAAAGAAAGCCGCTACAGTAGCCGAAGTATTTTCACTGTGTAGGCATCTATGCCAGATATGTTCTTCATTACACCAGTAATATGTGGGGAATTTACCATAGGTATCTCAACCTCTTTTCATTGTTAGCTGTACAGTAAGAAATGAAATAAGAAATTAAATGTCGAGTAGTGTCTAAAGTGTCTTTGTTCTTACAAAATCGACAGTCAGAGTCCGTAGCTAGCATCATACCTCGCCGCAGAAGAATTTCCTTAGTTTGCAGGATATTCCAGCAGAATTTAAGAAACACTGCTCTGTACAATAATATGATATGGCAGTAATAACGCGCCTATACTACAAGTGTTTCAAGGCACAATGAGGCAAGGGAGTGGGAACAGCGGGGAGACGGGCAACGATCTTACTAGGCCAGTTGACATTGGGATTGCGCAAGTGCAGGTGAGGGGGCAGTGCCAGTACAGAGGATAACAGTAAAACTATCTAAAACAAATAAATAAAAAGTGAGGCCAGCAGGTGACAAGTGCAAGGGTAAGTGCAGACATCAGGTTTCAAGTGCTGGTAAGGGGCTGTAGAGATACAGTAACAGCCCCAGAGTGCAAGGGTTGTCAGGGGGGCAGTGGAGGTGTGCAACTGGCACAGAGGGGACCTGGGGCCGAGATCAGAGGGTAGCCAGGTAACCAGTGCAGTTTCAGTTTCAACCAGGTGATCAGGAGAGAAGGTGAGAAAGCCGAAGCAAAGAGGAAGGTCTGGAGGTGCTTCCGGAACTGGAGATAGTTCTCCTCAAGTTTCAGAGAGGCAGGGAGGCGGTTCCAGAGGGAGGCCCCAGCTTAAGAAAGATTAACCACCAACTTGCTGCTTGGAGAAGCGACTGACTCTGAGGTAGTCGGAGGGTGATGAGCGAAGAGCACAAGAAGGAAGAGAGAGCTGAAGGTATTGAGACCCCAGGACCCAGGCGGCCTTGTGGACAATGCAGAGGGTTTTGAACTTAATCCTCGCCACCATTGGGAGCCAGTGCAGAGATTTCAGTCCTGGAGAGATACGATCCCTGCGCTTGAGGCCAAGGACAAGTCTAGCAGTCCTGTTTTGGATGAGTTGCAGAGGGCGGAGAGTACAGGCAGGCAGATTTAGAAAGAGGCTGTTGCAGTAGACCAGCCTAGAGAGAACCAGAGATCTGGAGACGATGAGCTTCTGGGGGAAGCAGAGAAAAGGAAGAATACCGCAGGGGAGGTGCAGTTGGTAGTCTGACTTCTTAGAGATGTCGGAGATATGAGGAGAGAAGGAAAGTGTGGAGTCGAAAATAACCAAGGTTTTTAGCCTCACAGGTGGGAGCAGGAAGAGGGCCAAGAGAGGCCAGCCAGAGAATGACAGGAAAGGAGGAAGCAGGTGTGCCGATGAGGAGAATCTCGGTCTTACTGGTATTAAGGCAGAGATCATTGGCAGCACACCACTCGTGAATAGCAGGAAGACAGACAGATGAGAGAATGAGAAGAGGTAGCGGAAGGGAGCCTGAAAATGAGTGGAGTGTCATCTACACAGCACTGAAAGTTGGGGCAGAGAGCGGCAATGCAGTGGGCAAGAATTGCCAGATATTGGTTGAACAGCCAGGGAGAGATGTCAGACCCGTGGGGAAAACCACTTGTGGAGATAGAGACAGAGGAGAGGAAGGACCCAAGCTGGACCTGGGAGGGTCGATCGGAAAGGAAAGAAGTCAGCCAAGCCAGGGCCTGATCGGTGATAGCCAAGTTATCATGGAGACAGTTGAGCAGGATGGCATGGTTGACCGTGTCAAAGGCAGAAGAGAGATCAAGCAGGATGAGGACACATGGGGTGTTGTAATCGAGGTTAGAGAGCAGGTCTCCACGGATGTTCAGGAGAGCAGTTCCCGTGCTTCTGGCAGTTCTGAAGCCGGACTGATGTTCATGGAGACAGCCAACATACTCAGTGTGAAGATTAAGCTGGGAGATGGCCAGTTTTTCCAGGAGTTTGGGCAGGAAAGGAGTGATTGAGATCGGGTGATAGTTGGTCGGGCAGGACAGAGGGTTTCTTAAAGAAGAGGGTTCACAAGGGAGTGCTTGAGGAGAGAAGGGAAGACTCCAGTGGCGAAGTATCGATTGCAGAAGTCGACCAGAGCAGGAGCCAGGGTGTCCATGTGGTCCTTGAAGGTTTACTTTCATAGATCAGACTTGTCTAGAAACCTCATCTGGGGAGAACAGGGGGAAAGGCAGAGGAGGCGGCAGGAGGAAGAGCGGGGATTAGAGGGGGGAGGAGGAGAGAGTAGAGTTTTAGAGATGAAATGATAAGCCAGGGCTATGCAGAGGGTCTGGGAGGGGACAGGAGAGGTAGAGACTGCAGCACGATTGGCCAGCTCCGTGCAGATTTTAAAGAGTTTGGCTGAGTTGTTGGATGCTGTAGAGACACAGGCTTGGATGAGGGCTCTCTTCTTGGTGCAGACAGAGAGCCGGTATTGCCTTTGGAGCAGGCCAGTGTGTCAGAGGATGCACAGAAAGCACACCATTTCCTCTCAGCCACTCTGCACTTGCGTTTAAGGGTGGCAAGGTCTGAGTCGTACCAGGAGTTGCACTTGGCCTTGGACTTCATGCGGATCCTCATGACGCGGGCAAGAACATCAAGCGTGTCAGATATAGCATAGTGGAGCATAGAAAGGGCTGGGACTGGGTGTGAGTCAGCCGGAGGGGGGTTGAGAAAGTGGCGGCGAAAGCCTCAACTGATGCACGCTTCATAGGTTGGATAACCGAGAAGGTAGGTGGCAGTGCTAGAATAGGCTTGGACTGAGGGGTGGAGAGAGTGAGCAGGGTGGAAAGGAGAAAGTGATCACTCCAGGAGACAGAAGTGGTGAAAGGGATAGAAAGGGGAAGGTCTGTAGAGATCAGAACATCCAGAGTGTACCCTGCAGAGTGAGTCGGGCCAGAGGGGAGGATAGAGAGAGAGACAGTTGCAGTGTTTGCGAAAGAGTATCTAGGTGGATGTTAAAGTCTCCAAGGAAGATGATTTCAGTGGTTGAGACCAGGAGGAAAGAGGAGAGGAGATCTGACCAGGTGGACGATAGATATTAGCCACAGTAAGGGAATGTCTAGGAGATGTTCGAAAGAGGAGAAGGCCTGCGTAGGAGTGACAGAGGCAGGAATTCATTCCGGGAAGATCAGGGCTACACCCCCTATGGAACGACTGGACCTGGGCACGGAGGGGATCTTGTAGCCCCAGGAAGGAGAGTGTCAAAGCTTCTAACAGGGCTGGCCGTGACCCATGTCTCGGTGAGACCAAGGACATCGATCAATGAATCGAATACGATAAGATGGCAGGTTACCCCGTTTTTTGTGTTCATGGCTAAGGCGAGACATTGGCTAGTAGCTATGGAGTTTCTCTAATGTATCAATCCAATCATTGTCATGCAGATTTTTTTTATACCTTTGTGGGATTGTTAATCAACGCCTCAGTATTCAAATGTATCTTTTGCAGGATACTTTCACTCATCATGCGGATCTGACTGATATAATTTATAGATTTCCCGCGTGGTTTAAAATGCATACACTCATTCAGATCCTCATGAAGGGATTCATTGACTGGAAGGCGTAATTTCCTTATAAAGACAACAGCTAACACTCTACACGGGTTTGAATAGAAATAAGACCCAGCACAAATCTTATGCCAGCAAATAACCAGGTTACTCACCGTAGTGACCACCTTACTCCTAGTCCATAGTCCATAGTCCCCTTTCCTCCATACTTATGGGACATCTCTCCGTCCTATGGGACGGGACCGGAGCACTTTGTAAAAGGCATCCAAAAAAAGTTTTCAAAATCTTGTCATCCCTCTTTCTTACGCGGGGCACGGCACGCGGCGTAACCCCGCGCACCTTGGCTCCGCCTCGCGCATTGCCCATCAGTCCTTTTCTATCGCCAGGTCCAAGACCTATTAGCAACAACAGAGGAAACTTATTAGAGGGGACGGTGGGCGGGCGCGCGCATCGAGGAAAGGGGACTATGGACTAGGAGTAAGGTGGTCACTACGGTGAGTAACCTGGTTATACTCCCTACGTCCCGTCCCCTTTCCTCCATACGTATGGGAGATTCCCAAGCACTCCTTACAGGAACTATGGGTGGATGGAAAAACCCCCTATTGAAAAAGGTTCTTCAGCACAGCCTGACCAAACTGAGCATCAGCTCTTGAGCTCATGTCAAGACAATAATGCTTGCAAAAAGCAGATGGGGAGGCCCAAGTAGCTGCCCTAGGGATGGACTCCCAGGGGACATACTTCTGAAAAGCAACCGCAGCTGCATTGCCCCGCACCAGATGCGCATGAATACCCTTAGGAGGCTTCAACCCCTGAACGGTGAAGGACTCCGTAATGCAGGCGGCGAAACATCAAGAAATAGTCGCCTTAGAGGCCTGCTTACCCAGACAGTTACCAAAGGTCACAAACAATTGAGAAGAACTCCTAAGCTCGACTGTTCTTTCCAGATAGAATTTAAGAGCCCTTCTGACATCAAGACAATGCAGAACCCTTTCCGCCTCTGAGGTAGGGTTCGGAAAAGAGACCGGCAGGGAGATAGACTGGTTCAGATGGAATTCAGATACCACCTTCGGCAGGAAAGCAGGATTCGTCCGTAGGACTACTTTATCCTTGTGAAAGACCAAAAAGGGGTGCTCCACCGACAAGGCCTGGAGCTCACTCACCCGCCTTGCTGACTTAACAGCGACCAAAAAGGACACTTTCCAAGATAGGTACTTGAGGTCCACCGTGGCCATTGGTTCGAAAGGCTTATGGCACAACGCCGTCAGGACTACATTCAGGTCCCATGGCGGGTCCAGACTACGAACCGGAGGATAAATGCGTGTCAAGCCTGAGAAATGCCTCTTGACCACTGGGTTACATGAGTAAGAGCATTGATCCGTAGAAAGGTGAGCAGAAACCGCTGAAAGGTAAGTCCTGCATGACAGGACATGGACACCAGACTCTGCTATGAAGGAAACAAAGGGCAGCACTGTGTCAATTGTAGCCTCCCTTGGGTCTAGCTGCTTGCTCAAACACCAATAACAGAACCTGAGCCATTTGCTTCTATACTGGGACCTAGTCGAGGGTTTCCTAGCTGCCTGGATAATACGCATGTTATCCGCAGACAGGTTAAGATGTTCTAAAGACTTGAACTCAGGTACCATGCTGCCAAGCTCAGCGATTGTGGGCAGGGATGCTACAGCTGCTGCTCCCCCTGATGAAGAAGATCGGTGGTCACTGGTAACCTGATCGGCGGATACACTGACAGGTGTTGAAGTTCTGAGAAACAAAACCTGGCCGGCCACCACGGGGCTATGAGTAGAAGGGAACAGTTCACCGAGTTCTTCAGCTTCCAAATTGCTCGGTGAACCAGAGGCGGGAAGGCGTAAGCTCTCATGTTGAGCCATGGAATCTTAAGAGCATCCCCCAGAGAGGAGGCACCAAGCCCCCCATCTGGAGGCATACAGAGGAAGCTTCTAGTTTACCGCCGTAGCGAAGAGGTCCACTTCCGGTGTGCCCCAACACAGGAAAATCCCTGAGAGGACCTCCGCCTTTAACCCCCACTCGTAGCTGACTACTGTCCGCCAGCTGAGGGCATCCGCTGTGACATTCAGCTGGCCCGGGATGTGCACTGCAAGCAGCCAAACACCATGAAGTACAGCCCACTCCCAAATCTGGATGGACAGGTCCACAAGAGGACTTGGTTCCCCCTTGCTTGTTGATATAATACATCGACACCACATTGTCTGTACGTATGCAGACCACCTTGTTGGCTATGATCGGTCTAAACGCCCCGAGCGCTAGGAAGATCGCCAGAAGCTCTAAATGATTTATGTGGAGGAGGTGGTCCTGAGGAGACCAGAGATCCGAGACCTGAAGAAGATCCAACGTCGCACCCCACCCCAGAAGGCAGGAGTCCGTCGTGATCGTCACCGTAGGGGCTGTGTCCTGGAACCCCGCACCCACCAACAGGTTGCTGAGAGATGACCACCATTCCAGGTCCACTCTCATGGAAGCCGAAATCATTATCAACGTGGAATCCGGGTCCACAGCCTGACGCCAAGAACTCCGAGGAGCCATCTGAGTCCGCCTCAACTTGAGATGGACAAGAGGAAGAGCCAACACGCACAAGGCCATAAGGCCCAGAAGCCTCTGGAACCACCAGGCCAACATGCTCTCCGACTGCACAAACATCTGACGCGTGGCCAACAGATCCGCCATTCTGTCCCCGGTCAGGTACACTCTGCAGTCGATAGTGTTCCAGCAAAAACCCAGGAAAATCAAGTCCTGCAAGACCGTCATGGAAGATTTCTGCCAGTTCACCGACAACCCAAGATGGAACAGGAGCTGAAGGAGAGACTGGAGATTGCACGCGGCTTTCAACTGGCAAGGACTGCGTAATAAATAGTCGTCCAAATACGGATACACATGGATACCCTGCAGACGAAGATAGGCCGCAATCACAGACGTCTTTGTGAAGAAACGCGGCACGGAGCTGAGGCCAAAAGGAAGCACTCGAAACTGTAAGTGCTCCTCTCCCAAAGAGAGGAGCAGAGATATCTCCTGTGTGGATTCCAAATCAGAATATGCATGTACGCATCCTGAAGATCCACCACGCTGAGCCAATCGCCCATCTGCAAAGAAGACTGTATCTGGCCGAGCGTGATCATCTTGAATTTCTCTTGGGGTAGAAAAAGATTGAACTGGGAAAGGTCTAGGATGGTGCGCAGGCCAGACTGGTAGGGTTTGGGAACTGTAAACAGCCGGGAGAAGAAGCCCACCTCTCTCTCCCCGAGGGGAACGGGTTCTACAGCTCTGAGGTCCAGAAGTTTCTGAACCTCAGCTTTGAGGGAGGGCGAACCCGACAGCTGAAAAGGAGGGTTGGAAGGTGGGTTAGGGGTAAGCGGAAGCCAACCCGAGCAACTGACAAGACCCATCTGTCTTTGGTGATGGTCTGCCATGCCTACCAATGAGACGCAATGCGTCCTCCCACCGGGGTCTCGTGCGAGCGCAGAGAACCCTCATTTTGCAGGTTTTTCAGTGGCGTTGCCACCTGAACCCGAGGAGGAGACTGAGGAGCAGGAGAAAAACAGAGTCCGTTGTTGCCTCTGGCAGTTATTCCCCAAAGGGGTATCCACCCTGCGAGATTTCCGGTCTAGGAAGCCCCTAAAGCCAGAGGAGGGTCGACTTTGCGACAATGGCCTCTGCGCTTTAAAAGGAGTCTTAACAAGGAGTTGGCTGTCTGAGTGCTATCTTTCGTCTTGGTCAGCTCTACATCTGTTGCAGAATGAAAGAGCTCCTTACCATCAAACGGAAGGTCTAACACCTGGTCCTGTACTTCCTTCGAGAATTTGGTAGCATGCAGCCACGCCCGACGTGAGGCATCAACCCCCAGCATAAGGCCCCGAGCCGAGGTGTCTACGTGATGAGCCGGATCCTCCAGGAGATCCTGCGCCAAGATCCTGGTGTCGGATAACCCTGCTTTAAAGTCTTCCAGCTTCTCGACCGGGATGAACTCTTCAAACTCCTACAGACATTTCCACATCCGCATATTAGCCCCTGCCAACACCAGTTCGGCATTGGCCTGCCGGAGCTGCAAGGCCGAGTTCACGAGAATCTTCCTCTCAAGGGAGTCAAGGTGCTTGTCCTCCTTCCCCAGAACCTGAGTAGCCATCGTAGAAGAGGATGCAGCAGGCCTGGACTGTAACGTGACCACAGCCACCACTGTGGAGGTGGGCGGACAAGACGAAAGGGCCACCGAAGAATGCAGCCTGTATCGTGCGTCAATTTTCTTATTGACGAAAAGTCCAGTGTGGCTTTTCCCCAGACCCTGCGGACCTTGGCCAGAAGGTCCTTCTGCAAGAACAGGCCGGTACGCTCCAGAGGAGACAGGGTGAACGCCCCAGAAAGCACGCCATCCTGCGGAGCGGGTGCATCGGGTACTGGAACATCCAAGAAGCACATCATGTCCAGTACCCGGTCATGAAAAGCTCTAATAGAACGGGGCAGGTCCTCGTTGCCCTGATCGCCATGCGCATCATCCGACAGGTCAGGATCCTGCCGAACCGTGTCAGGCACTGCCTTGTGCACAGGGGACAATGCAGGCAAAGGCAGGAGAAGGCATCATAGGTAAAGGGGGCACCGGCAGAACCACCAGAGGAACGGGTGGAGGTTGAGGCGCAGGTGGACATATTTCTCTGAAATATTCCCTCATGGGGTCGGTACGCATAAGCGCCTGAAATTTGCCTAAAAAGGCTTCGTATAAGGACTGCTTTGGAACCGGAGGGGGCCTCTCATGAGGAGGATAATTCCAGGGACGTAATGGTGAAGGTTGCCACAAGGGCCCATCACCTGACGTATCCACGTAAATCAAAGGTGCCGACCCCGCAGGCAACGAAACATTGTGCGGAAGGGGCATCCGAGTGTTCCAATCATAGACTGGCCGATAAGGATGTGCATCATCTGCTGGGCTAAGCCCTACACCTGAAGCCGATGGCGTAGTTGTAGGAGCAGCACCCAAAATGGCCACCGCAGTTGTGGCGGGAACGGCTGCCATTTTTTCCTCAACTGAGGGGACCTGCGGCACGTGAGGAAGTGAGGCAGGGGTCCCCGTCGGTGGATCAGGGGGTCTTAAGTTTAGCCTCAACAAAAGGAACCTCGGCAAAGCCAGTATTATGAGGCCTGGAATGTTTCTGCGACATACCAACTGCCAAATTAGCCTTCCCAGGAAGGACCTCGGCACTGCCGGTAAAAGAAGAACTTTCCTTCTTTGCCCCCTCAACAGATCTGGTGTCGCCGCAAGAGCGGGAACGGTGAGAAACAGCCTTCACCGATAAGGTCTTGCCAGACCTCTCAGAAGAGTTTGTAACTTTAGCCTCTGTACGAGGGACCTCGGACCCTGGTCCAGTAACAGCCTTGCTAGCGTGGGCCTCGAACATCCGTTCGGTAACAGCAAGCCCAACAAAGGCCTCGGGCGCACCCCAGTCTTATTTTTGAGGGAAGCCGAAAGAGGCCTCAGAGCGAGCTCCGGTACACCACGACTCAGTAGAACTGGGTCTACAAGCAGCCCCCACAGGAGGGTACTCCGGTATTCACAGGCCCCTTACGAAGACCCTCTGAGAAAACTCTCAGAAGAATTAGGCCCCAGGGGCACCTCGGGGCAAGCCCCGGTGAAAGAGATCAACGCTCCTCCCGGCCCGGGAAGAACCCGGAAAGGTGTCTCCTGGCCGGGGTGCTCTGAAAAGTAAAGAATTTACCGGGCGCTTCTTCTTTTCGTCGATAAACTCTTGAAAATGCGACGGGGGAGCTCGTCGGAACACCAACTCCCCCCTCTCCAACCGACGTTGAAGAGCCCGGACCGAAAGAGTCACAGTAAAAACAGGAATCCAACGGTGATCTGGACCCAAACACTCTAGACAAAGAGGATGGGGATCCGCCCTCGCGAAGCGTTGGTGACACGATGAACAATTAGAAAAGTCTAGTTTTGAACGACATTGACAGATTAGTACACGATCTCTAGCGAGAGCCAGAAAGGAAAAAAGGGAAGAAAAATCTTCTGTGGATGCAAGTGCGTCCAGTCCCGATCGAGCTGAGAAAAGGACTGATGGGCGATGCGTGGAGCCAAGGTGGGCGGAGTTACGGCCACGTGCCTGGCCCTGCGTAAGAAAGAGAGGAAGGACAACATTTTGAAACATTTTTTGGGATGCTTTTTACAAAGTGCTCCGGTCCCGTCCCACTGGACGGAGAGATGTCCCATAAGTATGGAGGAAAGGGGACGGGACGTAAGAGTAAAATGGACGCAATGAACTTGCTATCAACATCCAGCAGCGAGATTGGTCCGTGACTTGTCATTTCTAATCTCACACCTTTCTTAAAGATTTCAATGTAGATCACTTTGATTCCACAATTGAGGTTTTGATGACTGGTGCTACAATCTAGGCAGTGTGCATTCAAGAAACGCCTCCACTCTTATGATGATCAGTTACCTCAGAAGAAAGCCGAAATGAGACTGGCGACAAGATGAATAAAGACCCATGATGCCCAGATAGTGAAATGCAAAGTCGAAAAACAAAAGTACAGAAACTATTGTAAACACTGACGTGTTGTTCTGTTTCACCGTGACGCAGAAACCATGTTACATCCCTTAAGAAAGATTTAGATATGGTTTGGGCTCTAATTAATGGACAAGATCTTCCGGTATGAACCTCCCAGATAAACGCGGTTGCCGAGCTTGCTTCGATGAAGTTCTTTTGGAACCTACATAACCTTGGTAAAGCTAAGCCTTTGATTCTTAGTAATGGATTAGATAAGATAGTTGGCAAGACTATCAAATTAAGATCGAAGTAAAGATGTTGTTTGACCTAATAACTAGTTGCAAATCATCACTAGCTGCGGGACCAAATGGTCTCACCCATAACACTCTAAAAATAGATCCAAATAACTGGGCAAATGCCTTGGCCATCTTATTCGAAAGCTTTGTGGCAACTAACGCATTCCCTACATCATGGCAAACTGCATATGTTGTCAAATTTTCCATTTGAGGGTCGTATGGGACATCATATGTCTGAAGTCGTTGGTCAGCACCTCTATGTTGGGTGAGGACCTACAGATGGCATTGATGCCTGAGATTACCTTCAGATTTGTGGGGCCTACTATTCGCTATTCTATTATTTTAAGGGGTAAAATAAAATTGGACCTTAAAATGCAATGATCGCTCCATGAGGTTTTTTATGATTTTAAAGCTTCAACAGAGTTCGAACATCTGATGACCAGCAAAAATGTAGTCTAAGGAACAAGTTACTTACCTGTAACTGTTGTTCTCCAGCATGGGTCTGGCATGGATTCACATGCTCATGAATATTCCCCGTCGTCAGGCTGGGAATCCTCGGTAAAGAAAAAACCAGTATCAGTTTCGTTTCTGATCTGTCTTTCGTAGTAATAACCAATCACTGGTCTCTGCGTCATACTGACCACAGCCAATGACTGCCCTCTACCTAAGCACCGCCTCTGGCAGCCATCTTCAGATTTGGAAGCACGTGAAGTGGCAGTATGACCAAGTGAAGAGCCGCAGAGGGGTAGGCGGGAGGGTTCGCATGTGAATCCATGCCAGACCCATGCTGGAGAACAACAGTTACAGGTAAGTAACTTGTTCCTTCTCCAGCATGGGGTCTGGCATGGATTCACATGCTCATGAATAAAGAATACATAGCAGTACACACATGCACAACCACGGGAGGTGGCAAAGGCTCAACATTAAGCATCACATCAACTCAACATTAAGCATCTTACCTCCTCACCAGGCTCACCTCAGGCGAACAGGTTGCGCAGCACTGCTTGGCCGACCCTGGACTCCTCCCTGGAATCCCGGTCGACGCAGTAGAATTTCGTGAAGGTGTGCGTCGACCTCCACGTAGCAGCCCTGCATATGTCCAGCAGGGGCACACCAGATAGGAACGCCGTGGTAGCTGCGATCGCTCTGGTGGAATGGGCTCTCGGACGGCCAGGCAGCGGTCGGTTTGCCAACCGGTGACAGCACATGATACAGCCGGAGAGCCATCTGGAGATGGAAGCCTTCGAGAGGGCCTTCCCCTGATTGACAGGTCCAAAGTTCACAAAGAGTTGTGACGTCTTCCGAAAACCCTTCGTGCGGTCCACGTAGAACTTCAGCGCTCTAGCTACATCCAGCGAGTGCAAAGTCCTCTCAGCCGGCGACGAAGGCGACGGGAAGAACACAGGTAACACCAAGGGTTCGTTGAGATGGAAGTCCGACGGTACCTTGGGCATGAAGGAGGGGTGCGTCCTGAGCACTACCCTTGTGTCGTGGAAAGTCAAGTACGGGGCCTTGCAGGAAAGGGCCTGGATCTCTCCCACTCGTCGTGCGGAGGTGATGGCCACAAGAAAAGCTGTTTTCCACGATAGAAACTTCAACGGGGCCGAGTGCAGAGGCTCGAACGGAGGTCCCATGAGCTTGGTCAGCACCACGTTGAGCTCCCACGCCGGGGCCGGAGCCTTCACCGGCGGGAACGATCTGAACAGTCCCTTCATGAACTCTTTCACCAGACGATGAGACCACAAGGACGTCCGCCCCGTGGTTCTGGTGTATCGGGAGATCGCAGCAAGATGAATCTTGATGGACGCGTGTGCCAGACCAGCTTTGGCCAGCGTCAGCAGGTACGGCAGTACTTGGGGAGCCGTAATCCGTAGAGGGTTAATCTTCTGTGCGTGGCACCAGACAGAGGACCTCTTCCATTTGTGTCCGTAGCATTTAAGAGTCGAGGACGCCCTGGCCTTTGCAAGAACCTCTCTGCAATCGGCCGTTATGTCGTATCCTCCAAACTCTAGCGCTGCAGGAGCCAGGCCTGCAAGTTCAGCGACTTCGGGTCATGGTGGAGGATGGCGCCTCCTTCCCTGGAGAGTAGATCCGTGTCCGCCGGCAGCTTGATCGGCGGGGACGCTGACAAGTCCAGCAAGTCCGGGAACCATATCTGCCTCGGCCACGCAGGTGCGACGAGGATCATCCTGCACCGTGACCTCTTGAGCTGGTTGACGAGCCGGATTAGCAGAGGCAAGGGAGGGAACGTGTAGAGGAACAGGCCCTCCCAGGGGAACGAGAAAGCATCGCCCATGCTCCTCGTCTGGGGAAACCTGCTGGCGAACCTCCGGCACTTGGTGTTCGTCGCCGTCGCGAACAGGTCGATCTGGGGTGTGCCCCACCGTCGGAAGAGGCGATCCACCAGATCCTGCCGTAGTTCCCACTCGTGGCACGAGCGCAGCTCCCTGCTGAGTGAGTCGGCGATGGTGTTTTTTATCCCTGCCAGATGAAACGGCACCAGAAAAATCCCTTGGGCGACGGCCCAATGCCACAGGTCCTGCGCCTCCTTGGACAGCGCTGGGGACCTGGTTCCGCCCTGTTTCCTGATGTAAAACATGGTGGTGGTGTTGTCGGTGAAGATCCTCACCACCTTGCCCTTGAGGGACGGAAGGAAGGACCTGAGGGCCCAAAACACTGCACGGAGCTCCAGGACGTTGATATGCAGGGACTTCTCCGTCGGGAGCCAGAGTCCCCTTGCGTGCAGATTTTCGGTGTGCGCTCCCCACCCTTCCAGGGAGGCATCCGTGGTCACAGTCTCCTGGTGGGCTGGGGTCTGGAAGTCCATGCCCGCCGTCGGATGCGCGCGGGTGCCCCACCACCGTATCGCTCGTCGGAAGCTCTCGTCGAGCTTGATCCTTTCCTCGAAGCTGCCCGTCGTCTGGATCCAGCGCGCATCCAGGAATTCTTGCAACGGGCGCATCCGGAGCCTGCACATGGGAATGAGGTAGATGCAGGAAGACATCATCCCGAGGAGGGACTTGATGGACCTCACTTTGGCCGCGTCGGCCACCAACATCCGTTGCACCTTGCCCAAGATGGTCCTGGTCCTCTCCTCCGACGGGGAGGCCAGAAGGGACACTGTGTCGAGCCTCGCTCCCAGAAACAGTGCGACTTGCGCGGGCACCAGGTGGGATTTGGCGTAGTTCACGGAGAATCCCAGGTCCGTGAGGAGTTGGACGGTCCTTGCCGTGTGGACCACGGCGAGCTCCCTCGTCTTGGCGCGGATGAGCCAGTCGTCCAGGTAGGGGTAGACGTGAATCCCTCGCGGCGCAGCTGCGCCGCCACCGGTGCGAGGCACTTGGTGAATACCCTGGGTGCCGACCGTAGTCCGAAGGGAAGGGCTTTGAACTGGTAATGACGCCCTTGGACCACGAACCTGAGGAATTTTCGGTGCCCCTTTAGGATGGGAATGTGGAAGTAGGCATCCTCCAAATCCAACGACGATAGGAAGTCTCCTTCCTCCAGCTGACCCAGGACGTGCTGGAGGGTGACCATCCGGAACTTCTGCGCCTTGATGAACTTGTTCAGACGTCGCAGGTCTAGGATGGGGCGCCATCCTCCCGTCTTCTTCTTCACGAGGAAGTATCTCGAGTAGACTCCGGAGCCCCGAAGCCTCTTTGGGACGAGTTCGATGGCGCCCTTCCTGAGCATCGCCTTTACCTCCAGGAGAAGTTGAGGGACGTGAAGTTCTTTCCTGGCCACGGGGGGGACGCGCGGGCACCTTCTTTGAAACTCGAGTGCGTGGCCCCGGGCCAGGGCGTCCAGCACCCAACGGTCGGTGGAGATGGACTCCCACACGCTGACGAAGCCCGCCAGCCGGCCTCCCACCGGGGTGCTTCGGTGGGGGCCCGACCCCACGGCCGGTTCAATCCTGCTTGGACGCGGCCTTGCCGCCTTGACCTCCTTGGCGACGACGGCGGGGTCCGCTAGACTTGCCTCGTCCTCTGTAGGCCTCTTGCGACGACGAGCGGGCCGCTTGACGGTAGGAAGCGAAACCGCCGCCGGAACCTTTGGAGGCGCCCTTGCCTCCGCTGCTCCGAAAGGGCGTCCGTCGTTGCTGCAGAACTCCAAGGGCCCGGGCCGTCTCAGTATCCGCCTTGATGGCCTGAAGGGAATCGTCCACTGTCTTCCCAAACAGGTTGTTCCCGTCGAAGGGCATGTCCAGGACTCTGGTCTGGACGTCCTGCCGGAAGTCCGTAGCTTTGAGCCATCCACGACGTCGAAGGCAAACGCTGTTGCCCAGCTGGCGGAACCCAGTGTCGGCGATGTCCGTCGCCACGGTGATGGCGTGGTCCGAGGCCACCTCACCTTCCTGCAGGATCTCCAGGGCCTCCGCCCTCTTGTCGTCCGGCAGAAAATCCAGCAGGGGAGCTATCTTGTACCAGAGCTCCCTGTCGTAGCGAGCCACGATAGCCAAGGCGTTGGCCGCTTTAATCGTCGTCGCTGCAGACGAGATGACCCTGCGTCCCATAGCGTCCAATTTCTTTCCCTCGCCGTCCGGTGGGGAAGTCGATGTGGAGGCCGCACCCCCCCCCCGCTTTCTTCCTGCCCGCCGCGGAGACGACAGAGTCCGGGGTAGGCTGCGCCCGGAGGCATAGGGGGGCCGTGTCCGGGACCCAGTACTTTTTCTCGTACCGGTCTCTTCTAGCTGGCGTCGTGGAAGGGTTCTTGAGGAGGGAAAGGCCCTCATCCCAAATGTCGTCCAACAGAGGCACTGCGAGGACCGTCTTCCTCTTGGCCTCGCGCCGCTGATAAAGGAAGCCTTCCTTTTTCTTCTCCTCAGGGCAGAGTTGGAAAAGCTCGGAAGCCCTGGAGATCATGGAGTGGAAAGATCCGATCTCGTCGGGCGGAGAAGCCCTGGCGGGAGGCGACGATGGAATATCCTCGTCGTATGCCTCGTCGTCCGTACCCGTCGCTGCCGTGTCAGTTCCCGTATCATCCCCTCGGGTGGACGGGGAGGAGGGCTGGACGGGGCGCGACGGTTGAAAAGGAGGTGGTGGATGGATCCTTCTTTTCTTGGTAGGGGGAACACCAGAAGGTCCCGGTTCTGGATCCCCCGACGGGAGAGGTTCCTCCGTCGGTAAAGGTAGCCTCGTCCTTATCTCGGAGCATAAGGACTGTCTGGCCAACAAAATGGCCGCCGAGTTGTCTTGCGGCGCTGGCAGAGGGGAATCCGATGGGCGAGCAGGGGCCCCGTCGGTATCCTCGACGATGTCGTCGTCGTCACCGGCGTCGGGGTCCATTCCGACGGGCTGGCCTTCTTCCACGCCTAGGCCGTGGCTTAAGACCTCGATCAGCTCCTCTTCTGAGGTTGAGGCCGAATCTACGACGACGCCCTGCCCCCCCTTCTTCTTCCCCACGGAGGGTTTCACGGGGGTCCTATCGATGGGCACAAAAGAAGACTCCCTCCGAGGAGGCAGGGAGATTCTGGGCCCCGAGGTCGCCACCACTGGTGCAGCCTCCACAGGCTGAGCCAGGGCCGCCGCGACCGTTTCGATAGAGGGCTTGGTCGGATGGATCAAGGCCTTCACCACCTTAGGTGCGCTCACCGCCTTATCCTTGAGGGAGGGGGCACTGCCACGCTCCTCCTCTGCCTTAGAGCTCGACCGGGGCCTCTCCAGGAGCTTCGCCGGGTGCTCGGCCTTCCTCTTACCCGACCCAGAGCGTTGGCTCGTGGTTGATGGTGCCGGGGAGGGTGCGCCCTGCCTGGCGCCCGTAGAGCCCGACCGTTCGGCGCTCCCGGTGCCAGCGGACTCGCGGTGCTTAGCCTTATGTTGGGCCCCCGTCGCCGGGGCGCCCTCAAAGGTCTTAGAAGACCGCTCGGATTTCTTCTTCTTCTCGCCAGACGGGCTCTTACCCTCCAGCCAGTTGGCGAGACGTTGATGGCGGTCCTTCATGGTCCGTTCCGACATGTTGCCGCAAAACGCACAGTCCTTCTCCACGTGCGTCTTGTCCTCATGAAGGCAGTAAAGGCAGAAAGAGTGTTCGTCCTCCTTAAAGACGTTCTGCAGCTGGCATCCAGGGCAGACCCTGAACAGCTTTCCGGGCGTCGAGCTTCCCTTCTCCTGGGCCATCTCCGAGACCGGGCCTGAGAAGCTTCTGGAGTCCTCCGAAGTGTAGCTCGACGAAATCTTCACCCTTGAGGGGCACAGACGAATCCGACACGGGTCCCCGTTGATCGGATGTAGGATCGGTGGAGCTTGAGGCTCTTTTGACCGAAAGAATCGAAGTTTTTTGTGAAAAAGCGCGAAAAATAGCACTAACGCTCGAGAGCAATAGCACGAGGATCCCAACACATGAACGTGCGGTAAAAATCTGAAGATGCCTGCCAGAGGCGGTGCTTAGGTAGAGGGCAGTCATTGGCTGTGGTCAGTATGACGCAGAGACCAGTGATTGGTTATTACTACGAAAGACAGATCAGAAACGAAACTGATACTGGTTTTTTCTTTACCGAGGATTCCCAGCCTGACGACGGGGAATATTCATGAGCATGTGAATCCATACCAGACCCCATGCTGGAGAATGTAGATTTACTATTGCCTCGAAACCAAGTGCAACTATTTATTTATTTATTTGCATTTGTATCGCGAAACTTGCAGCCCAGAGGCATCGAGGCGCTGTTAAAAGAATATGTAAGGTTTGACATACAGGTTCAAGCGCCCTTAGGTTTCTTAGTTAGTTACAGATTACATGACATACAGAGTGAAAAAACGTGACGGGCAAAGAAAGAGTAACAGTATGGTAGTTATATCTTAGAAGGGTGGTACTAGGTTTTTAGCTTTCAGTTAAAG